>NW_026777496.1:0-327497 GCF_028023285.1 Balaenoptera ricei
TGAACCTGAAGACTTCAATCATCTAAAGTTCGGACTCTGCCTACGGCCCAAGTCCCTTAATGAACACACATGTACCAGTAGCTTAAAAATTCCCCAGATTGGAGTTCGGGGAGACACTGATTTGGAAAAATCCCTTGTGTTCTCCTTACATACACGGGACCTTTCCTACAGCTAAAACATGCCTGTGACACCCAGAAGATGGAACACGGTTGGATCAGGAAGATTTTGGAAAAGGCACCAAAACGCCTAATTTCCTGGTTGTTGGGTTCACCCCTCCAGCCTTTTTCCTTAAAATCTCCCCACTAGAGGATGTCAGCACCTTCAACATCCAGTTGCACAGAAATCGGAATTTGTCCAAAGGAAGAAGGGGAAGGAGGAGAAACAAGGAGAGCCAAGCCCTAGATGTTCGGAGAGGCACATGTCACTCTACTTTCCAGTCAGGAAGAAGAATTAAGCAAAGGCTTAGCCTGCCACCGGGAACCAGAGTAGGGCCAGAAGCAAAAGAGCGGTTCTGCGGAAAGCTCCCAAAAAAGCGAGTTGAAAAATGGAGCTCAGGGGCACTGCAATTCACAAACCTGCAGAGTTATAAATGATAACTCTCGTCCACAAATATATTCAGGGAAGGCAACGAAGAAGATTTGAAATCAAGGCAGAATTGCAGGAAACAGATTTCAGGAGATAGATTCGAATCACCCCTAAAGCACATGAAAAGCGGCAAAACGTCGACAATGATGCACTTGGACAAAAAGAACATATGCGTTTTTTTCTGAATGAATTCAGGAAAAAACCCATAGGCTCTTTTTGGCCAACCAAGCAAGCCGGAAAGGCAATTCAGCACTACAAAGAAGTCTGACTTCCCATCAGTCAAAATGGCCTTCCTAAAAAAGTGTAAAACAAGAAAAGCAGGAAAGGCCAGGGAGGAAAGGGAGCCTTGCTACACTGATGGGCGGGATGTAAATTGCCAACAGCCACTCTGGAGAAGTGTACGGTGTGTCCTGAAACATCTAAAAAACACAGCTTAGAGAGAATAGGTCACTTCACTTCCACTCATGGGGGTATAAATTGGGAAAATGAAAAATCAGCAAGACACAAGCACCCCAAAGTTTAGGGCTGCTCTGTTGACAAGGACCTCCACTTCATTCCACCTTCAATATCCCAGGAAAGAGAAAAATGGATAAAGAAGTTGTGGTCCTTATGTACAATGGAATATCACTCAGCCATGAAATCAATGTCATAAGGCTAGTAGCAGCATGATGAGTGGATTTAGGTACGACGATTCTAAGTGAAATAAGTCACACAGAAAAGAACACTTCTCATAAGGTCTCATTGATAGAGGGAATGTAAAAACCGTTACACTTGAACTGAATTACAAAACAGAACAGAGTCACACATGCAGAAAACACACTATGGCTGCTAAACGGGAAAGGTGAGGTGGGGTGATACATAAAACAAGGGTTTCAAATTAGCTCAGATACCGTTGCATAAACCCAATATGTAATAGACAAGACCTACTCCTTGCTCAGAGAACTGGACTCAACACGCCCTATTCACCGCACAACATTATATCTGACTAGTAATAATCTAAAAACCTATGTATTGATATCTCTCTGTTAGTGTGTCAAGTGGATGTACAGCGGCATAAACACAACAGTGAAAAGCAGCTAAACCCCATTATAAAAATAAATTACTTTTAAAAACCCATGAAACAAAGACAGTGAAAGAGAGCGAAATTCTTACACAATTCGTTCAGGGGCTGTGATGCAACCTGGATTGACCATATCTAGACCCACAGCTGGATGAGACATAAGGGTGGACACTCTTGGGGCTGAGAGGTTTGGTGAGGTTGGGTGAGCAAACGCAGACCCTTTAAAGTACTACTGCGTGGTACCCATCCCATGGGTCCCAAATCTCCAGGTTCAAGGGCATCTTCCTACATCGAAAACATGCATGAGAAACCCAGAAGATGGTACACCGTGTGATGGGGAAAGGTTTCTAAAACGCACCTCATTTCTCATCTCCTTGTGCCCGGGTTCGCCATTCCAGCCACTTTACTAGCAATCTCCCTCCTTGGAGCATCAGCACCTTTAACCTCCTGTTCCATACAGGTTGCAATTTGTCCTGAGGATGAACGGGTAGATGGGGAACCAATGAGAGACTAGCTCTTGGTGTTGGGACAGGCACAGGTCACTCTATTTTCCCATCAGGAAGAAGAATTAACCACAGGCACAGCCTGAACCCGGAACCAGAACAGGGCCTGAGGCCATCCTGCGCTTTTGCGGCCAGCTCCCAAAAAAGCGAGTTGTAAAATGGAGCTTCAGGGCACTGCAATTCACAAACCTGCAGAGTTATAAATGATAACTCTCGTCCACAAATATATTGAGGGAAGGCAAAGAAGAGGATTTGAAATCAAGGCAGAATTGCAGGAAACAGATTTCAGGAGGTAGATTCGAATCACCTTTAAAGCACATGAAAAGCGGCAAAACGTTGACAATGATGCCCTTGGCTAAAAAGGGCGTATGCGTTTTTTCCTGAATATATTCAGGAAAAAACGCATACGCCCTTTTTGGCCAACCAAGCAACCTGGAAAGGCAAATCAGCGCTACAAAGAAGACTCGCTACCCATCGGTCAAAAGGGCCATGCTGAAAAAAGTCTCAAACCAGAAATGCGGGACAGGCCATGGAGAAATGGGAGCCTTGCTACACTGATGGGCGGGATGTAAATTGCCAACAGCCACTCTGGAGAAGTGTACGGTGTGTCCTGAAACATCTAAAAAACACAGCTTAGAGAGCATAGGGCACTTCCACTCATGGGGGTATAAATTGGGAAAATGAAAAATCAGCAAGACACAAGCACCCCAAAGTTTAGGGCTGCTCTGTTGACAAGGACCTCCACTTCATTCCACCTTCAATATCCCAGGAAAGAGAAAAATGGATAAAGAAGTTGTGGTCCTTATGTACAATGGAATATCACTCAGCCATGAAATCAATGTCATAAGGCTAGTAGCAGCATGATGAGTGGATTTAGGTACGACGATTCTAAGTGAAATAAGTCACACAGAAAAGGACACTTCTCATAAGGTATCACTTATAGAGGGAATGTAAAAACCGTTACACTTGAACTGAATTACAAAACAGAACAGAGTCACACATGCAGAAAACACACTATGGCTGCTTAACGGGAAAGGTGAGGTGGGGTGATACATAAAACAAGGGTTTCAAATTAGCTCAGATACCGTTCCATAAACCCAATATGTAATAGACAAGACCTACTCCTTGCTCAGAGAACTGGACTCAACACGCCCTATTCACCGCACAAGAATATATCTGACTAGTAATAATCTTAAAACCTATGTATTGATATCTCTCTGTTAGTGTGTCAAGCGGGTGTAAAGCGGCATAAACACAGCAGTGAATAGCAGCTAAACCCTATTATAAAAATAAATTACTTTGAAAAACCCAAGAAGCAAAGACAGTGAAAGAGAGAGAAATTCTTACACAATGCGTTCAGGGGCTGTGATGCAACCTGGATTGACCATATCTAGACCCACAGCTGGATGAGACATAAGGGTGGACACTCTTGGGGCTGAGAGGTTTGGTGAGGGTGGGTGAGCAAACACAGACCCTTTAAAGTAATACTGCGTGGTACCCATCGCTTGGGTCCCAAATCTCCAGGTTCAAGGTCATCTTCCTACATCGAAAACATGCATGAGAAACCCAGAAGATGGTACACCATGTGATGGGGAAAGGTTTCTAAAACGCACCTCATTTCTCATCTGCTTGTGCCCGGGTTCGCCATTCCAGTCGCTTTACTAGCAATCTCCCTCCTTGGAGAATCAGCACCTTTAACCTCCTGTTCCGTACAGGTTGCAATTTGTACTGAGGATGAACGGGAAGACGTGGAACCAATGAAAGACTAGCTCTTGGTGTTGGGACAGGCACAGGTCACTCTATTTTCCCATCAGGAAGAAGAATTAACCACAGGCTCAGCCTGCCCCCCGGAACCAGAAGAGGGCCTGAAGCCATCCTGCGCTTTTGCGGCCAGCTCCCAAAAAAGCGAGTTGTAAAATGGAGCTTCAGGGCACTGCAATTCACAAACCTGCAGAGTTATAAATGATAACTCTCGTCCACAAATATATTGAGGGAAGGCAAAGAAGACGATTTGAAATCAAGGCAGAATTGCAGGAAACAGATTTCAGGAGGTAGATTCGAATCGCCTTTAAAGCACATGAAAAGCGGCAAAACGTTGACAATGATGCCCTTGGCCAAAAAGGGCGTATGCGTTTTTTCCTGAATATATTCAGGAAAAAACGCATACGCCCTTTTTGGCCAACCAAGCAACCTGGAAAGGCAAATCAGTGCTACAAAGAAGACTCGCTACCCATCGGTCAAAAGGGCCATGCTGAAAAAAGTCTCAAAACCAGAAATGCAGGACAGGCTATGGAGAAATGGGAGCCTTGCTACACTGATGGGCGGGATGTAAATTGCCAACAGCCACTCTGGAGAAGTGTACGGTGTGTCCTGAAACATCTAAAAAACACAGCTTAGAGAGCATAGGGCACTTCCACTCATGGGGGTATAAATTGGGAAAATGAAAAATCAGCAAGACACAAGCACCCCAAAGTTTAGGGCTGCTCTGTTGACAAGGACCTCCACTTCATTCCACCTTCAATATCCCAGGAAAGAGAAAAATGGATAAAGAAGTTGTGGTCCTTATGTACAATGGAATATCACTCAGCCATGAAATCAATGTCATAAGGCTAGTAGCAGCATGATGAGTGGATTTAGGTACGACGATTCTAAGTGAAATAAGTCACACAGAAAAGGACACTTCTCATAAGGTATCACTTATAGAGGGAATGTAAAAACCGTTACACTTGAACTGAATTACAAAACAGAACAGAGTCACACATGCAGAAAACACACTATGGCTGCTTAACGGGAAAGGTGAGGTGGGGTGATACATAAAACAAGGGTTTCAAATTAGCTCAGATACCGTTCCATAAACCCAATATGTAATAGACAAGACCTACTCCTTGCTCAGAGAACTGGACTCAACACGCCCTATTCACCGCACAAGAATATATCTGACTAGTAATAATCTTAAAACCTATGTATTGATATCTCTCTGTTAGTGTGTCAAGCGGGTGTAAAGCGGCATAAACACAGCAGTGAATAGCAGCTAAACCCTATTATAAAAATAAATTACTTTGAAAAACCCAAGAAGCAAAGACAGTGAAAGAGAGAGAAATTCTTACACAATGCGTTCAGGGGCTGTGATGCAACCTGGATTGACCATATCTAGACCCACAGCTGGATGAGACATAAGGGTGGACACTCTTGGGGCTGAGAGGTTTGGTGAGGGTGGGTGAGCAAACACAGACCCTTTAAAGTAATACTGCGTGGTACCCATCGCATGGGTCCCAAATCTCCAGGTTCAAGGGCATCTTCCTACATCGAAAACATGCATGAGAAACCCAGAAGATGGTACACCGTGTGATGGGGAAAGGTTTCTAAAACGCACCTCATTTCTCATCTCCTTGTGCCCGGGTTCGCCATTCCAGCCCCTTTAATAGCAATCTCCCTACTTGGAGCATCAGCACCTTTAACCTCCTGTTCCGTACAGGTTGCAATTTGTCCTGAGGTTGAACGGGAAGACGGGGAACCAGGGAGAGACTAGCTCTTGGTGTTGGGACAGGCACAGGTCACTCTATTTTCCCATCAGGAAGAAGAATTAACCACAGGCTCATCCTGCCCCCCTGAACCAGAACAGGGCCTGAAGCCATCCTGCGCTTTTGCGGCCAGCTCCCAAAAACGCGAGTTGTAAATTGGAGGTTCAGGGCACTGCAATTCACAAACATGCAGAGTTATAAATGATAACTCTCGTCCACAAATATATTGAGGGAAGGCAAAGAAGAGGATTTGAAATCAAGGTAAAATTGCAGGGAACAGATTTCAGGAGGTAGATTCGAATCGCCTTTAAAGCACATGAAAAGCGGCAAAACGTTGACAATGATGCCCTTGGCCAAAAAGGGCGTATGCGTTTTTTCCTGAATATATTCAGGAAAAAACGCATACGCCCTTTTTGGCCAACCAAGCAACCTGGAAAGGCAAATCAGGGCTAAAAAGAAGTCTCACTTCCCATCGGTCAAAAGAGCCATGCTGAAAAAAGTCTCAAAACCAGAAAGGCAGGACAGGCCATGGAGAAATGGGAGCCTTGCTACACTGATGGGCGGGATGTAAATTGCCAACAGCCACTCTGGAGAAGTGTACGGTGTGTCCTGAAACATCTAAAAAACACAGCTTAGAGAGCATAGGGCACTTCCACTCATGGGGGTATAAATTGGGAAAATGAAAAATCAGCAAGACACAAGCACCCCAAAGTTTAGGGCTGCTCTGTTGACAAGGACCTCCACTTCATTCCACCTTCAATATCCCAGGAAAGAAAAATGGATAAAGAAGTTGTGGCCCTTATGTACAATGGAATATCACTCAGCCATGAAATCAATGTCATAAGGCTAGTAGCAGCATGATGAGTGGATTTAGGTACGACGATTCTAAGTGAAATAAGTCACACAGAAAAGGACACTTCTCATAAGGTATCACTGATAGAGGGAATGTAAAAACCGTTACGCTTGAACTGAATTACAAAACAGAACAGAGTCACACATGCAGAAAACACACTATGGCTGCTTAACGGGAAAGGTGAGGTGGGGTGATACATAAAACAAGGGTTTCAAATTAGCTCAGATACTGTTCGATAAACCCAATATGTAATAGACAAGACCTACTCCTTGCTCAGAGAACTGGACTCAACACTCCCTATTCACCGCACAAGAATATATCTGACTAGTAATAATCTTAAAACCTATGTATTGATACCTCTCTGTTAGTGTGTCAAGTGGGTGTAAAGCAGCATAAACACATCAGTGAAAAGCAGCTAAACCCCATTATAAAAATAAATTACTTTTACAAACCCATGAAACAAAGACAGTGAAAGAGAGAGAAATTCTTACACAATGCGTTCAGGGGCTGTGATGCAACCTGGATTGACCATATCTAGACCCACAGCTGGATGAGACCTAAGGGTGGACACTCTTGGGGCTGAGAGGTTTGGTGAGGTTGGGTGAGCAAACGCAGACCCTTTAAAGTAATACTGCGTGGTACCCATCGCATGGGTCCCAAATCTCCAGGTTCAAGGGCATCTTCCTACATCGAAAACATGCATGAGAAACCCAGAAGATGGTACACCGTGTGATGGGGAAAGGTTTCTAAAACGCACCTCATTTCTCATCTCCTTGTGCCCGGGTTCGCCATTCCAGCCGCTTTACTAGCAATCTCCCTACTTGGAGCATCAGCACCTTTAACCTCCTGTTCCGTACAGGTTGCAATTTGTCCTGAGGATGAACGGGTAGATGGGGAACCAATGAGAGACTAGCTCTTGGTGTTGGGACAGGCACAGGTCACTCTATTGTCCCATCAGGAAGAAGAATTTACCACAGACTCAGCCTGCCCCCTGGAACCAGAACAGGGCCTGAAGCCATCCTGCGCTTTTGCGGCCAGCTCCCAAAAAAGCGAGTTGTAAAATGGAGCTACAGGGCACTGCAATTCACAACACTGCAGAGTTATAAATGATAACTCTCGTCCACAAATATATTGAGGGAAGGCAAAGAAGAGGATTTGAAATCAAGGCAGAATTGCAGGAAACAAATTTCAGGAGGTATATTCGAATCGCTTTAAAGCACATGAAAAGCGGCAAAACGTTGACAATGATGCCCTTGGCCAAAAAGGGCGTATGCGTTTTTTCCTGAATATATTCAGGAAAAAACGCATACGCCCTTTTTGGCCAACCAAGCAACCTGGAAATGCAAATCAGTGCTACAAAGAAGAGTCGCTACCCATCGGTCAAAATGGCCATGCTGAAAAAAGTGTCAAAACCAGAAATGCAGGACAGGCCATGGAGAAATGGGAGCCTTGCTACACTGATGGGCGGGATGTAAATTGCCAAGAGCCACTCTCGAGAAGTGTACGGCGTGTCCTGAAACATCTAAAAAACACAGCTTAGAGAGCATAGGGCACTTCCACTCATGGGGGTATAAATTGGGAAAATGAAAAATCAGCAAGACACAAGCACCCCAAAGTTTAGGGCTGCTCTCTTGACAAGGACCTCCACTTCATTCCACCTTCAATATCCCAGGAAAGAGAAAAATGGATAAAGAAGTTGTGGTCCTTATGTACAATGGAATATCACTCAGCCATGAAATCAATGTCATAAGGCTAGTAGCAGCATGATGAGTGGATTTAGGTACGACGATTCTAAGTGAAATAAGTCACACAGAAAAGGACACTTCTCATAAGGTATCACTTATAGAGGGAATGTAAAAACCGTTACACTTGAACTGAATTACAAAACAGAACAGAGTCACACATGCAGAAAACACACTATGGCTGCTTAACGGGAAAGGTGAGGTGGGGTGATACATAAAACAAGGGTTTCAAATTAGCTCAGATACCGTTCCATAAACCCAATATGTAATAGACAAGACCTACTCCTTGCTCAGAGAACTGGACTCAACACGCCCTATTCACCGCACAAGAATATATCTGACTAGTAATAATCTTAAAACCTATGTATTGATATCTCTCTGTTAGTGTGACAAGCGGGTGTAAAGCGGCATAAACACAGCAGTGAATAGCAGCTAAACCCCATTATAAAAATAAATTACTTTGAAAAACCCAAGCAGCAAAGACAGTGAAAGAGAGAGAAATTCTTACACAATGCGTTCAGGGGCTGTGATGCAACCTGGATTGACCATATCTAGACCCACAGCTGGATGAGACCTAAGGGTGGACACTCTTGGGGCTGAGAGGTTTGGTGAGGTTGGGTGAGCAAACGCAGACCCTTTAAAGTAATACTGCGTGGTACCCATCGCATGGATCCCAAATCTCCAGGTTCAAGGGCATCTTCCTACATCGAAAACATGCATGAGAAACCCAGAAGATGGTACACCGTGTGATGGGGAAAGGTTTCTAAAACGCACCTCATTTCTCATCTCCTTGTGCCCGGGTTCGCCATTCCAGCCGCTTTACTAGCAATCTCCCTACTTGGAGCATCAGCACCTTTAACCTCCTGTTCCGTACAGGTTGCAATTTGTCCTGAGGTTGAACGGGAAGACGGGGAACCAGGGAGAGACTAGCTCTTGGTGTTGGGACAGGCACAGGTCACTCTATTTTCCCATCAGGAAGAAGAATTAACCACAGGCTCATCCTGCCCCCCTGAACCAGAACAGGGCCTGAAGCCATCCTGCGCTTTTGCGGCCAGCTCCCAAAAACGCGAGTTGTAAATTGGAGGTTCAGGGCACTGCAATTCACAAACATGCAGAGTTATAAATGATAACTCTCGTCCACAAATATATTGAGGGAAGGCAAAGAAGAGGATTTGAAATCAAGGTAAAATTGCAGGGAACAGATTTCAGGAGGTAGATTCGAATCGCCTTTAAAGCACATGAAAAGCGGCAAAACGTTGACAATGATGCCCTTGGCCAAAAAGGGCGTATGCGTTTTTTCCTGAATATATTCAGGAAAAAACGCATACGCCCTTTTTGGCCAACCAAGCAACCTGGAAAGGCAAATCAGCGCTAAAAAGAAGTCTCACTTCCCATCGGTCAAAAGGGCCATGCTGGAAAAAGTGTCAAAACCAGAAATGCAGGACAGGCCATGGAGAAATGGGAGCCTTGCTACACTGATGGGCGGGATGTAAATTGCCAACAGCCACTCTGGAGAAGTGTACGGTGTGTCCTGAAACATCTAAAAAACACAGCTTAGAGAGCATAGGGCACTTCCACTCATGGGGGTATAAATTGGGAAAATGAAAAATCAGGAAGACACAAGCACCCCAAAGTTTAGGGCTGCTCTGTTGACAAGGACCTCCACTTCATTCCACCTTCAATATCCCAGGAAAGAAAAATGGATAAAGAAGTTGTGGCCCTTATGTACAATGGAATATCACTCAGCCATGAAATCAATGTCATAAGGCTAGTAGCAGCATGATGAGTGGATTTAGGTACGATGATTCTAAGTGAAATAAGTCACACAGAAAAGGACACTTCTCATAAGGTATCACTGATAGAGGGAACGTAAAAACCGTTACGCTTGAACTGAATTACAAAACAGAACAGAGTCACACATGCAGAAAACACACTATGGCTGCTTAACGGGAAAGGTGAGGTGGGGTGATACATAAAACAAGGGTTTCAAATTAGCTCAGATACCGTTCCATAAACCCAATATGTAATAGACAAGACCTACTCCTTGCTCAGAGAACTGGACTCAACACGCCCTATTCACCGCACAAGAATATATCTGACTAGTAATAATCTTAAAACCTATGTATTGATATCTCTCTGTTAGTGTGACAAGCGGGTGTAAAGCGGCATAAACACAGCAGTGAATAGCAGCTAAACCCCATTATAAAAATAAATTACTTTGAAAAACCCAAGCAGCAAAGACAGTGAAAGAGAGAGAAATTCTTACACAATGCGTTCAGGGGCTGTGATGCAACCTGGATTGACCATATCTAGACCCACAGCTGGATGAGACATAAGGGTGGACACTCTTGGGGCTGAGAGGTTTGGTGAGGTTGGGTGAGCAAACGCAGACCCTTTAAAGTAATACTGCGTGGTACCCATCGCATGGATCCCAAATCTCCAGGTTCAAGGGCATCTTCCTACATCGAATACATGCATGAGAAACCCAGAAGATGGTACAACGTGTGATGGGGAAAGGTTTCTAAAACGCACCTCATTTCTCATCTCCTTGTGCCCGGGTTCGCCATTCCAGCCGCTTTACTAGCAATCTCCCTACTTGGAGCATCAGCACCTTTAACCTCCTGTTCCGTACAGGTTGCAATTTGTCCTGAGGTTGAACGGGAAGACGGGGAACCAGGGAGAGACTAGCTCTTGGTGTTGGGGCAGGCACAGGTCACTCTATTTTCCCATCAGGAAGAAGAATTAACCACAGGCTCATCCTGCCCCCCTGAACCAGAACAGGGCCTGAAGCCATCCTGCGCTTTTGCGGCCAGCTCCCAAAAACGCGAGTTGTAAATTGGAGGTTCAGGGCACTGCAATTCACAAACATGCAGAGTTATAAATTATAACTCTCGTCCACAAATATATTGAGGGAAGGCAAAGAAGAGGATTTGAAATCAAGGTAAAATTGCAGGGAACAGATTTCAGGAGGTAGATTCGAATCGCCTTTAAAGCACATGAAAAGCGGCAAAACGTTGACAATGATGCCCTTGGCCAAAAAGGGCGTATGCGTTTTTTCCTGAATATATTCAGGAAAAAACGCATACGCCCTTTTTGGCCAACCAAGCAACCTGGAAAGGCAAATCAGCGCTAAAAAGAAGTCTCACTTCCCATCGGTCAAAAGGGCCATGCTGGAAAAAGTGTCAAAACCAGAAATGCAGGACAGGCCATGGAGAAATGGGAGCCTTGCTACACTGATGGGCGGGATGTAAATTGCCAAGAGCCACTCTCGAGAAGTGTACAGCGTGTCCTGAAACATCTAAAAAACACAGCTTAGAGAGCATAGGGCACTTCCACTCATGGGGGTATAAATTGGGAAAATGAAAAATCAGCAAGACACAAGCACCCCAAAGTTTAGGGCTGCTCTCTTGACAAGGACCTCCACTTCATTCCACCTTCAATATCCCAGGAAAGAGAAAAATGGATAAAGAAGTTGTGGTCCTTATGTACAATGGAATATCACTCAGCCATGAAATCAATGTCATAAGGCTAGTAGCAGCATGATGAGTGGATTTAGGTACGACGATTCTAAGTGAAATAAGTCACACAGAAAAGGACACTTCTCATAAGGTATCACTTATAGAGGGAATGTAAAAACCGTTACACTTGAACTGAATTACAAAACAGAACAGAGTCACACATGCAGAAAACACACTATGGCTGCTTAACGGGAAAGGTGAGGTGGGGTGATACATAAAACAAGGGTTTCAAATTAGCTCAGATACCGTTCCATAAACCCAATATGTAATAGACAAGACCTACTCCTTGCTCAGAGAACTGGACTCAACACGCCCTATTCACCGCACAAGAATATATCTGACTAGTAATAATCTTAAAACCTATGTATTGATATCTCTCTGTTAGTGTGACAAGCGGGTGTAAAGCGGCATAAACACAGCAGTGAATAGCAGCTAAACCCCATTATAAAAATAAATTACTTTGAAAAACCCAAGCAGCAAATACAGTGAAAGAGAGAGAAATTCTTACACAATGCGTTCAGGGGCTGTGATGCAACCTGGATTGACCATATCTAGACCCACAGCTGGATGAGACCTAAGGGTGGACACTCTTGGGGCTGAGAGGTTTGGTGAGGTTGGGTGAGCAAACGCAGACCCTTTAAAGTAATACTGCGTGGTACCCATCGCATGGATCCCAAATCTCCAGGTTCAAGGGCATCTTCCTACATCGAAAACATGCATGAGAAACCCAGAAGATGGTACACCGTGTGATGGGGAAAGGTTTCTAAAACGCACCTCATTTCTCATCTCCTTGTGCCCGGGTTCGCCATTCCAGCCGCTTTACTAGCAATCTCCCTACTTGGAGCATCAGCACCTTTAACCTCCTGTTCCGTACAGGTTGCAATTTGTCCTGAGGTTGAACGGGAAGACGGGGAACCAGGGAGAGACTAGCTCTTGGTGTTGGGACAGGCACAGGTCACTCTATTTTCCCATCAGGAAGAAGAATTAACCACAGGCTCATCCTGCCCCCCTGAACCAGAACAGGGCCTGAAGCCATCCTGCGCTTTTGCGGCCAGCTCCCAAAAACGCGAGTTGTAAATTGGAGGTTCAGGGCACTGCAATTCACAAACATGCAGAGTTATAAATGATAACTCTCGTCCACAAATATATTGAGGGAAGGCAAAGAAGAGGATTTGAAATCAAGGTAAAATTGCAGGGAACAGATTTCAGGAGGTAGATTCGAATCGCCTTTAAAGCACATGAAAAGCGGCAAAACGTTGACAATGATGCCCTTGGCCAAAAAGGGCGTATGCGTTTTTTCCTGAATATATTCAGGAACAAACGCATACGCCCTTTTTGATCAACCAAGCAACCTGGAAAGGCAAATCAGCGCTAAAAAGAAGTCTCACTTCCCATCGGTCAAAAGGGCCATGCTGGAAAAAGTGTCAAAACCAGAAATGCAGGACAGGCCATGGAGAAATGGGAGCCTTGCTACACTGATGGGCGGGATGTAAATTGCCAAGAGCCACTCTCGAGAAGTGTACAGCGTGTCCTGAAACATCTAAAACACACAGCTTAGAGAGCATAGGGCACTTCCACTCATGGGGGTATAAATTGGGAAAATGAAAAATCAGGAAGACACAAGCACCCCAAAGTTTAGGGCTGCTCTCTTGACAAGGACCTCCACTTCATTCCACCTTCAATATCCCAGGAAAGAGAAAAATGGATAAAGAAGTTGTGGTCCTTATGTACAATGGAATATCACTCAGCCATGAAATCAATGTCATAAGGCTAGTAGCAGCATGATGAGTGGATTTAGGTACGACGATTCTAAGTGAAATAAGTCACACAGAAAAGGACACTTCTCATAAGGTATCACTTATAGAGGGAATGTAAAAACCGTTACACTTGAACTGAATTACAAAACAGAACAGAGTCACACATGCAGAAAACACACTATGGCTGCTTAACGGGAAAGGTGAGGTGGGGTGATACATAAAACAAGGGTTTCAAATTAGCTCAGATACCGTTCCATAAACCCAATATGTAATAGACAAGACCTACTCCTTGCTCAGAGAACTGGACTCAACACGCCCTATTCACCGCACAAGAATATATCTGACTAGTAATAATCTTAAAACCTATGTATTGATATCTCTCTGTTAGTGTGACAAGCGGGTGTAAAGCGGCATAAACACAGCAGTGAATAGCAGCTAAACCCCATTATAAAAATAAATTACTTTGAAAAACCCAAGCAGCAAAGACAGTGAAAGAGAGAGAAATTCTTACACAATGCGTTCAGGGGCTGTGATGCAACCTGGATTGACCATATCTAGACCCACAGCTGGATGAGACCTAAGGGTGGACACTCTTGGGGCTGAGAGGTTTGGTGAGGTTGGGTGAGCAAACGCAGACCCTTTAAAGTAATACTGCGTGGTACCCATCGCATGGATCCCAAATCTCCAGGTTCAAGGGCATCTTCCTACATCGAAAACATGCATGAGAAACCCAGAAGATGGTACACCGTGTGATGGGGAAAGGTTTCTAAAACGCACCTCATTTCTCATCTCCTTGTGCCCGGGTTCGCCATTCCAGCCGCTTTACTAGCAATCTCCCTACTTGGAGCATCAGCACCTTTAACCTCCTGTTCCGTACAGGTTGCAATTTGTCCTGAGGTTGAACGGGAAGACGGGGAACCAGGGAGAGACTAGCTCTTGGTGTTGGGACAGGCACAGGTCACTCTATTTTCCCATCAGGAAGAAGAATTAACCACAGGCTCATCCTGCCCCCCTGAACCAGAACAGGGCCTGAAGCCATCCTGCGCTTTTGCGGCCAGCTCCCAAAAACGCGAGTTGTAAATTGGAGGTTCAGGGCACTGCAATTCACAAACATGCAGAGTTATAAATGATAACTCTCGTCCACAAATATATTGAGGGAAGGCAAAGAAGAGGATTTGAAATCAAGGTAAAATTGCAGGGAACAGATTTCAGGAGGTAGATTCGAATCGCCTTTAAAGCACATGAAAAGCGGCAAAACGTTGACAATGATGCCCTTGGCCAAAAAGGGCGTATGCGTTTTTTCCTGAATATATTCAGGAAAAAACGCATACGCCCTTTTTGGCCAACCAAGCAACCTGGAAAGGCAAATCAGCGCTAAAAAGAAGTCTCACTTCCCATCGGTCAAAAGGGCCATGCTGGAAAAAGTGTCAAAACCAGAAATGCAGGACAGGCCATGGAGAAATGGGAGCCTTGCTACACTGATGGGCGGGATGTAAATTGCCAACAGCCACTCTGGAGAAGTGTACGGTGTGTCCTGAAACATCTAAAAAACACAGCTTAGAGAGCATAGGGCACTTCCACTCATGGGGGTATAAATTGGGAAAATGAAAAATCAGGAAGACACAAGCACCCCAAAGTTTAGGGCTGCTCTGTTGACAAGGACCTCCACTTCATTCCACCTTCAATATCCCAGGAAAGAAAAATGGATAAAGAAGTTGTGGCCCTTATGTACAATGGAATATCACTCAGCCATGAAATCAATGTCATAAGGCTAGTAGCAGCATGATGAGTGGATTTAGGTACGATGATTCTAAGTGAAATAAGTCACACAGAAAAGGACACTTCTCATAAGGTATCACTGATAGAGGGAACGTAAAAACCGTTACGCTTGAACTGAATTACAAAACAGAACAGAGTCACACATGCAGAAAACACACTATGGCTGCTTAACGGGAAAGGTGAGGTGGGGTGATACATAAAACAAGGGTTTCAAATTAGCTCAGATACCGTTCCATAAACCCAATATGTAATAGACAAGACCTACTCCTTGCTCAGAGAACTGGACTCAACACGCCCTATTCACCGCACAAGAATATATCTGACTAGTAATAATCTTAAAACCTATGTATTGATATCTCTCTGTTAGTGTGACAAGCGGGTGTAAAGCGGCATAAACACAGCAGTGAATAGCAGCTAAACCCCATTATAAAAATAAATTACTTTGAAAAACCCAAGCAGCAAAGACAGTGAAAGAGAGAGAAATTCTTACACAATGCGTTCAGGGGCTGTGATGCAACCTGGATTGACCATATCTAGACCCACAGCTGGATGAGACATAAGGGTGGACACTCTTGGGGCTGAGAGGTTTGGTGAGGTTGGGTGAGCAA
Organism: Balaenoptera ricei; assembly: GCF_028023285.1. NCBI lineage: Eukaryota > Metazoa > Chordata > Mammalia > Artiodactyla > Balaenopteridae > Balaenoptera > Balaenoptera ricei. The sequence continues at coordinate 15,927 of NW_026777496.1, forward strand.
ACGCAGACCCTTTAAAGTAATACTGCGTGGTACCCATCGCATGGATCCCAAATCTCCAGGTTCAAGGGCATCTTCCTACATCGAATACATGCATGAGAAACCCAGAAGATGGTACAACGTGTGATGGGGAAAGGTTTCTAAAACGCACCTCATTTCTCATCTCCTTGTGCCCGGGTTCGCCATTCCAGCCGCTTTACTAGCAATCTCCCTACTTGGAGCATCAGCACCTTTAACCTCCTGTTCCGTACAGGTTGCAATTTGTCCTGAGGTTGAACGGGAAGACGGGGAACCAGGGAGAGACTAGCTCTTGGTGTTGGGGCAGGCACAGGTCACTCTATTTTCCCATCAGGAAGAAGAATTAACCACAGGCTCATCCTGCCCCCCTGAACCAGAACAGGGCCTGAAGCCATCCTGCGCTTTTGCGGCCAGCTCCCAAAAACGCGAGTTGTAAATTGGAGGTTCAGGGCACTGCAATTCACAAACATGCAGAGTTATAAATTATAACTCTCGTCCACAAATATATTGAGGGAAGGCAAAGAAGAGGATTTGAAATCAAGGTAAAATTGCAGGGAACAGATTTCAGGAGGTAGATTCGAATCGCCTTTAAAGCACATGAAAAGCGGCAAAACGTTGACAATGATGCCCTTGGCCAAAAAGGGCGTATGCGTTTTTTCCTGAATATATTCAGGAAAAAACGCATACGCCCTTTTTGGCCAACCAAGCAACCTGGAAAGGCAAATCAGCGCTAAAAAGAAGTCTCACTTCCCATCGGTCAAAAGGGCCATGCTGGAAAAAGTGTCAAAACCAGAAATGCAGGACAGGCCATGGAGAAATGGGAGCCTTGCTACACTGATGGGCGGGATGTAAATTGCCAAGAGCCACTCTCGAGAAGTGTACAGCGTGTCCTGAAACATCTAAAAAACACAGCTTAGAGAGCATAGGGCACTTCCACTCATGGGGGTATAAATTGGGAAAATGAAAAATCAGCAAGACACAAGCACCCCAAAGTTTAGGGCTGCTCTCTTGACAAGGACCTCCACTTCATTCCACCTTCAATATCCCAGGAAAGAGAAAAATGGATAAAGAAGTTGTGGTCCTTATGTACAATGGAATATCACTCAGCCATGAAATCAATGTCATAAGGCTAGTAGCAGCATGATGAGTGGATTTAGGTACGACGATTCTAAGTGAAATAAGTCACACAGAAAAGGACACTTCTCATAAGGTATCACTTATAGAGGGAATGTAAAAACCGTTACACTTGAACTGAATTACAAAACAGAACAGAGTCACACATGCAGAAAACACACTATGGCTGCTTAACGGGAAAGGTGAGGTGGGGTGATACATAAAACAAGGGTTTCAAATTAGCTCAGATACCGTTCCATAAACCCAATATGTAATAGACAAGACCTACTCCTTGCTCAGAGAACTGGACTCAACACGCCCTATTCACCGCACAAGAATATATCTGACTAGTAATAATCTTAAAACCTATGTATTGATATCTCTCTGTTAGTGTGACAAGCGGGTGTAAAGCGGCATAAACACAGCAGTGAATAGCAGCTAAACCCCATTATAAAAATAAATTACTTTGAAAAACCCAAGCAGCAAATACAGTGAAAGAGAGAGAAATTCTTACACAATGCGTTCAGGGGCTGTGATGCAACCTGGATTGACCATATCTAGACCCACAGCTGGATGAGACCTAAGGGTGGACACTCTTGGGGCTGAGAGGTTTGGTGAGGTTGGGTGAGCAAACGCAGACCCTTTAAAGTAATACTGCGTGGTACCCATCGCATGGATCCCAAATCTCCAGGTTCAAGGGCATCTTCCTACATCGAAAACATGCATGAGAAACCCAGAAGATGGTACACCGTGTGATGGGGAAAGGTTTCTAAAACGCACCTCATTTCTCATCTCCTTGTGCCCGGGTTCGCCATTCCAGCCGCTTTACTAGCAATCTCCCTACTTGGAGCATCAGCACCTTTAACCTCCTGTTCCGTACAGGTTGCAATTTGTCCTGAGGTTGAACGGGAAGACGGGGAACCAGGGAGAGACTAGCTCTTGGTGTTGGGACAGGCACAGGTCACTCTATTTTCCCATCAGGAAGAAGAATTAACCACAGGCTCATCCTGCCCCCCTGAACCAGAACAGGGCCTGAAGCCATCCTGCGCTTTTGCGGCCAGCTCCCAAAAACGCGAGTTGTAAATTGGAGGTTCAGGGCACTGCAATTCACAAACATGCAGAGTTATAAATGATAACTCTCGTCCACAAATATATTGAGGGAAGGCAAAGAAGAGGATTTGAAATCAAGGTAAAATTGCAGGGAACAGATTTCAGGAGGTAGATTCGAATCGCCTTTAAAGCACATGAAAAGCGGCAAAACGTTGACAATGATGCCCTTGGCCAAAAAGGGCGTATGCGTTTTTTCCTGAATATATTCAGGAAAAAACGCATACGCCCTTTTTGATCAACCAAGCAACCTGGAAAGGCAAATCAGCGCTAAAAAGAAGTCTCACTTCCCATCGGTCAAAAGGGCCATGCTGGAAAAAGTGTCAAAACCAGAAATGCAGGACAGGCCATGGAGAAATGGGAGCCTTGCTACACTGATGGGCGGGATGTAAATTGCCAAGAGCCACTCTCGAGAAGCGTACAGCGTGTCCTGAAACATCTAAAACACACAGCTTAGAGAGCATAGGGCACTTCCACTCATGGGGGTATAAATTGGGAAAATGAAAAATCAGGAAGACACAAGCACCCCAAAGTTTAGGGCTGCTCTCTTGACAAGGACCTCCACTTCATTCCACCTTCAATATCCCAGGAAAGAGAAAAATGGATAAAGAAGTTGTGGTCCTTATGTACAATGGAATATCACTCAGCCATGAAATCAATGTCATAAGGCTAGTAGCAGCATGATGAGTGGATTTAGGTACGACGATTCTAAGTGAAATAAGTCACACAGAAAAGGACACTTCTCATAAGGTATCACTTATAGAGGGAATGTAAAAACCGTTACACTTGAACTGAATTACAAAACAGAACAGAGTCACACATGCAGAAAACACACTATGGCTGCTTAACGGGAAAGGTGAGGTGGGGTGATACATAAAACAAGGGTTTCAAATTAGCTCAGATACCGTTCCATAAACCCAATATGTAATAGACAAGACCTACTCCTTGCTCAGAGAACTGGACTCAACACGCCCTATTCACCGCACAAGAATATATCTGACTAGTAATAATCTTAAAACCTATGTATTGATATCTCTCTGTTAGTGTGACAAGCGGGTGTAAAGCGGCATAAACACAGCAGTGAATAGCAGCTAAACCCCATTATAAAAATAAATTACTTTGAAAAACCCAAGCAGCAAATACAGTGAAAGAGAGAGAAATTCTTACACAATGCGTTCAGGGGCTGTGATGCAACCTGGATTGACCATATCTAGACCCACAGCTGGATGAGACCTAAGGGTGGACACTCTTGGGGCTGAGAGGTTTAGTGAGGTTGGGTGAGCAAACGCAGACCCTTTAAAGTAATACTGCGTGGTACCCATCGCATGGATCCCAAATCTCCAGGTTCAAGGGCATCTTCCTACATCGAAAACATGCATGAGAAACCCAGAAGATGGTACACCGTGTGATGGGGAAAGGTTTCTAAAACGCACCTCATTTCTCATCTCCTTGTGCCCGGGTTCGCCATTCCAGCCGCTTTACTAGCAATCTCCCTACTTGGAGCATCAGCACCTTTAACCTCCTGTTCCGTACAGGTTGCAATTTGTCCTGAGGTTGAACGGGAAGACGGGGAACCAGGGAGAGACTAGCTCTTGGTGTTGGGACAGGCACAGGTCACTCTATTTTCCCATCAGGAAGAAGAATTAACCACAGGCTCATCCTGCCCCCCTGAACCAGAACAGGGCCTGAAGCCATCCTGCGCTTTTGCGGCCAGCTCCCAAAAACGCGAGTTGTAAATTGGAGGTTCAGGGCACTGCAATTCACAAACATGCAGAGTTATAAATTATAACTCTCGTCCACAAATATATTGAGGGAAGGCAAAGAAGAGGATTTGAAATCAAGGTAAAATTGCAGGGAACAGATTTCAGGAGGTAGATTCGAATCGCCTTTAAAGCACATGAAAAGCGGCAAAACGTTGACAATGATGCCCTTGGCCAAAAAGGGCGTATGCGTTTTTTCCTGAATATATTCAGGAAAAAACGCATACGCCCTTTTTGGCCAACCAAGCAACCTGGAAAGGCAAATCAGCGCTACAAAGAAGTCTCGCTTCCCATCGGTCAAAAGGGCCATGCGGAAAAAAGTGTCAAACAAGAAATGCAGAACAGGCCATGGAGAAATGGGAGCCTTGCTACGCTGATGGGCGGGATGTAAATTGCCAACAGCCACTCTGGAGAAGTGTACGGTGTGTCCAGAAACATCGAAAAAACACAGCTTAGAGCGCATAGGGCACTTCCACTCATGGGCGTATGAATTGGGAAAACTAAAAATCAGCAAGACACAGGCACCCCAAAGTTTAGGGCTGCTCTGTTGACAAGAACCTCCACTTCGTGACACCTTAAATATCCCAGGAAAGAGAAAAATGGATAAAGAAGTGGTGGTCCTTATGTACAATGGAATATCACTCGGCCATGAAATCAATGTCATAAGGCTAGTAGCAGCATGATGAGTGGCTTTAGCTACGACGATTCTAAGTGAAATAAGTCACACAGAAAAAGACACTTATCATAAGCTATCACTTATAGAGGGAATGTAAAAACCGCTACACTTGAACTGAATTACAAAACAGAACAGAGTCACACGTTTACAAAACACACTATGGCTGCTTAACGGGAAAGGTGGGGTGGGGTGATGCATAAAACAAGGGTTTCAAATGAGCTCAGATACCGTTCCATAAACCCAATATGTAATAGAAAGACCTACTCCTTGCTCAGTGAACTGGACTCAACACCCCCTATTCACCGCACAAGAATATATCTGACTAGTAAGAATCTTAAAACTTATGTATTGATATCTCTCTGGAAGTGAGTCAAGTGGCTGTAAAGCGGCAGAAACACAGCCGTGAAAAGCAGCTAAACCCCATTATAAAAATAAATTACTTTTAAAAACCCGTGAAACAAAGACAGTGAAAGAGAGAGAAATTCTTACAAAATTCGTTCAGGGGCTGTGATGCAACCTGGATTGACCATATCTAGACCCACAGCTGGAGGAGACATAAGGGTGGACACTCTCGGGGCTGAGAGGTTTGGTGAGGTTGGGGGAGCAAACACAGAGCCTTTAAAGTAATACTGCCTGTTACCCATCCCATGGGTCCCAAATCTCCAGGTTCAAGGGCATCTTCCTACCTCGAAAACATGCATGAGAAACCCAGAAGGTGGTACACTGTGTGATCGGGAAAGGTTTCTAAAACGCACCTCATTTCTCATCTCCTTGTGCTCGGGTTCGCCATTCCAGCCGCTTTACTAGCAATCTCCCTCCTTGGAGAATCAGCACCTTTAACCTCCCGTTCCGTACAGCTTGCAATTTGTCCTGAGGATGAACGGGAAGAGGGGGAGCCAATGAGAGACTAGCTCTAGGTGTTGGGACAGGCACAGGTCACTTTATTTTCCCATCAGGAAGAAGAATTAACCACAGGCTCAGCCTGCCGCCCGGAAGCAGAATAGGGCCTGAGGCAATCCTGCGCTTTTGCGGCCAGCTCCCAAAAAAGCGAGTTGAAAAATGGAGCTCAGGGGCACTGCAATTCACAAACCTGCAGAGTTATAAATGATAACTCTCGTCCACAAATATATTGAGGGAAGGCAACGAAGAGGATCTGAAAGCAAGGCAGAATTGCAGGAAACAGATTTCAGGAGGTCGATTCCAATCGCCTTTAAAGCACATGAAAAGCGGCAAAACGTCGACAATGATACCCTTGGCCAAAAAGGGCGTATGCGTTTTTTCCTGAATATATTCAGGAAAAAACGCATACGCCCTTTTTGGCCAACCAAGCAACCTGGAAAGGCAAATCAGCGCTACAAAGAAGTCTCGCTTCCCATCGGTCAAAAGGGCCATGCGGAAAAAAGTGTCAAAACCAGAAATGCAGAACAGGCCATGGAGAAATGGGACCCTTGCTACGCTCATGGGCGGGATGTAAATTGCCAACAGCCACTCTGGAGAAGTGTACGGTGTGTCCTGAAACATCGAAAAAACACAGCTTAGAGCGCATAGGGCACTTCCACTCATGGGCGTATAAATTGGGAAAACTAAAAATCAGCAAGACACAGGCACCCCAAAGTTTAGGGCTGCTCTGTTGACAAGAACCTCCACTTCGTGACACCTTAAATATCCCAGGAAAGAGAAAAATGGATAAAGAAGTGGTGGTCCTTATGTACAATGGATTATCACTCAGCCATGAAATCAATGTCATAAGGCTAGTAGCAGCATGATGAGTGGCTTTAGCTACGACGATTCTAAGTGAAATAAGTCACACAGAAAAAGACACTTATCATAAGCTATCACTTATAGAGGGAATGTAAAAACCGCTACACTTGAACTGAATTACAAAACAGAACAGAGTCACATGTTTACAAAACACACTATGGCTGCTTAACGGGAAAGGTGGGGTGGGGTGATGCATAAAACAAGGGTTTCAAATGAGCTCAGATACCGTTCCATAAACCCAATATGTAATAGAAAGACCTACTCCTTGCTCAGTGAACTGGACTCAACACCCCCTATTCACCGCACAAGAATATATCTGACTAGTAAGAATCTTAAAACCTATGTATTGATATCTCTCTGGAAGTGAGTCAAGTGGCTGTAAAGCGGCAGAAACACAGCCGTGAAAAGCAGCTAAACCCCATTATAAAAATAAATTACTTTTAAAAACCCGTGAAACAAAGACAGTGAAAGAGAGAGAAATTCTTACAAAATTCGTTCAGGGGCTGTGATGCAAACTGGATTGGCCATATGTAGACCCACAGCTGGATGAGACATAAGGGTGGACATTCTCGGGGCTGAGAGGTTTGGTGAGGTTAGGGGAGCAAACGCAGAGCCTTTAAAGTAATACTGCCTGTTACCCATCCCATGGGTCCCAAATCTGCAGGTTCAAGGGCATCTTCCTACCTCGAAAACATGCATGAGAAACCCAGAAGGTGGTACACCGTGTGATCGGGAAAGGTTTCTAAAACGCACCGCTTTTCTCATCTCCTTGTGCTCGGGTTCGCCATTCCAGCCACTTTACTAGCAATCTCCCTCCTTGGAGAATCAGCACCTTTAACCTCCCGTTCCGTACAGCTTGCAATTTGTCCTGAGGATGAACGGGAAGAGGGGGAGCCAATGAGAGACTAGCTCTAGGTGTTGGGACAGGCACAGGTCACTCTATTTTCCCATCAGGAAGAAGAATTAACCACAGGCTCAGCCTGCTGCCCGGAACCAGAATAGGGCCTGAGGCAATCCTGCGCTTTTGCGGCCAGCTCCCAAAAAAGCGAGTTGAAAAATGGAGCTCAGGGGCACTGCAATTCACAAACCTGCAGAGTTATAAATGATAACTCTCGTCCACAAATATATTGAGGGAAGGCAACGAAGAGGATCTGAAAGCAAGGCAGAATTGCAGGAAACAGATTTCAGGAGGTCGATTCGATCGCCTTTAAAGCACATGAAAAGCGGCAAAACGTCCACAATGATGCCCTTGGCCAAAAAGGGCGTATGCGTTTTTTCCTGAATATATTCAGGAAAAAACGCATACGCCCTTTTTGGCCAACCAAGCAACCTGGAAAGGCAAATCAGCGCTACAAAGAAGGCTCGCTTCCCATCGGTCAAAAGGGCCATGCGGAAAAAAGTGTCAAAACCAGAAATGCAGAACAGGCCATGGAGAAATGGGACCCTTGCTACGCTGATGGGCGGGATGTAAATTGCCAACAGCCACTCTGGAGAAGTGTACGGTGTGTCCTGAAACATCGAAAAAACACAGCTTAGAGCGCATAGGGCACTTCCACTCACGGGCATATAAATTGGGAAAACTAAAAATCAGCAAGACACAGGCACCCCAAAGTTTAGGGCTGCTCTGTTGACAAGAACCTCCACTTCGTGACACCTTAAATATCCCAGGAAAGAGAAAAATGGATAAAGAAGTGGTGGTCCTTATGTACAATGGAATATCAGTCAGCCATGAAATCAATGTCATAAGGCTAGTAGCAGCATGATGAGTGGCTTTAGCTACGACGATTCTAAGTGAAATAAGTCACACAGAAAAAGACACTTATCATAAGCTATCACTTATAGAGGGAATGTAAAAACCGCTACACTTGAACTGAATTACAAAACAGAACAGAGTCACACGTTTACAAAACACACTATGGCTGCTTAACGGGAAAGGTGGGGTGGGGTGATGCATAAAACAAGGGTTTCAAATGAGCTCAGATACCGTTCCATAAACCCAATATGTAATAGAAAGACCTACTCCTTGCTCAGTGAACTGGACTCAACACCCCCTATTCACCGCACAAGAATATATCTGACTAGTAAGAATCTTAAAACCTATGTATTGATATCTCTCTGGAAGTGAGTCAAGTGGCTGTAAAGCGGCAGAAACACAGCCGTGAAAAGCAGCTAAACCCCATTATAAAAATAAATTACTTTTAAAAACCCGTGAAACAAAGACAGTGAAAGAGAGAGAAATTCTTACAAAATTCGTTCAGGGGCTGTGATGCAACCTGGATTGACCATATCTAGACCCACAGCTGGAGGAGACATAAGGGTGGACACTCTCGGGGCTGAGAGGTTTGGTGAGGTTGGGGGAGCAAACGCAGAGCCTTTAAAGTAATACTGCCTGTTACCCATCCCATGGGTCCCAAATCTCCAGGTTCAAGGGCATCTTCCTACCTCGAAAACATGCATGAGAAACCCAGAAGGTGGTACACCGTGTGATCGGGAAAGGTTTCTAAAACGCACCTCATTTCTCATCTCCTTGTGCTCGGGTTCGCCATTCCAGCCGCTTTACTAGCAATCTCCCTCCTTGGAGAATCAGCACCTTTAACCTCCCGTTCCGTACAGCTTGCAATTTGTCCTGAGGATGAACGGGAAGAGGGGGAGCCAATGAGAGACTAGCTCTAGGTGTTGGGACAGGCACAGGTCACTCTATTTTCCCATCAGGAAGAAGAATTAACCACAGGCTCAGCCTGCCGCCCGGAACCAGAATAGGGCCTGAGGCAATCCTGCGCTTTTGCGGCCAGCTCCCAAAAAAGCGAGTTGAAAAATGGAGCTCAGGGGCACTGCAATTCACAAACCTGCAGAGTTATAAATGATAACTCTCGTCCACAAATATATTGAGGGAAGGCAACGAAGAGGATCTGAAAGCAAGGCAGAATTGCAGGAAACAGATTTCAGGAGGTCGATTCGAATCGCCTTTAAAGCACATGAAAAGCGGCAAAACGTCGACAATGATGCCCTTGGCCAAAAAGGGCGTATGCGTTTTTTCCTGAATATATTCAGGAAAAAACGCATACGCCCTTTTTGGCCAACCAAGCAACCTGGAAAGGCAAATCAGCGCTACAAAGAAGTCTCGCTTCCCATCGGTCAAAAGGGCCATGCGGAAAAAAGTGTCAAACAAGAAATGCAGAACAGGCCATGGAGAAATGGGAGCCTTGCTACGCTGATGGGCGGGATGTAAATTGCCAACAGCCACTCTGGAGAAGTGTACGGTGTGTCCAGAAACATCGAAAAAACACAGCTTAGAGCGCATAGGGCACTTCCACTCATGGGCGTATGAATTGGGAAAACTAAAAATCAGCAAGACACAGGCACCCCAAAGTTTAGGGCTGCTCTGTTGACAAGAACCTCCACTTCGTGACACCTTAAATATCCCAGGAAAGAGAAAAATGGATAAAGAAGTGGTGGTCCTTATGTACAATGGAATATCACTCAGCCATGAAATCAATGTCATAAGGCTAGTAGCAGCATGATGAGTGGCTTTAGCTACGACGATTCTAAGTGAAATAAGTCACACAGAAAAAGACACTTATCATAAGCTATCACTTATAGAGGGAATGTAAAAACCGCTACACTTGAACTGAATTACAAAACAGAACAGAGTCACACGTTTACAAAACACACTATGGCTGCTTAACGGGAAAGGTGGGGTGGGGTGATGCATAAAACAAGGGTTTCAAATGAGCTCAGATACCGTTCCATAAACCCAATATGTAATAGAAAGACCTACTCCTTGCTCAGTGAACTGGACTCAACACCCCCTATTCACCGCACAAGAATATATCTGACTAGTAAGAATCTTAAAACTTATGTATTGATATCTCTCTGGAAGTGAGTCAAGTGGCTGTAAAGCGGCAGAAACACAGCCGTGAAAAGCAGCTAAACCCCATTATAAAAATAAATTACTTTTAAAAACCCGTGAAACAAAGACAGTGAAAGAGAGAGAAATTCTTACAAAATTCGTTCAGGGGCTGTGATGCAACCTGGATTGACCATATCTAGACCCACAGCTGGAGGAGACATAAGGGTGGACACTCTCGGGGCTGAGAGGTTTGGTGAGGTTGGGGGAGCAAACACAGAACCTTTAAAGTAATACTGCCTGTTACCCATCCCATGGGTCCCAAATCTCCAGGTTCAAGGGCATCTTCCTACCTCGAAAACATGCATGAGAAACACAGAAGGTGGTACACTGTGTGATCGGGAAAGGTTTCTAAAACGCACCTCATTTCTCATCTCCTTGTGCTCGGGTTCGCCATTCCAGCCGCTTTACTAGCAATCTCCCTCCTTGGAGAATCAGCACCTTTAACCTCCCGTTCCGTACAGCTTGCAATTTGTCCTGAGGATGAACGGGAAGAGGGGGAGCCAATGAGAGACTAGCTCTAGGTGTTGGGACAGGCACAGGTCACTTTATTTTCCCATCAGGAAGAAGAATTAACCACAGGCTCAGCCTGCCGCCCGGAAGCAGAATAGGGCCTGAGGCAATCCTGCGCTTTTGCGGCCAGCTCCCAAAAAAGCGAGTTGAAAAATGGAGCTCAGGGGCACTGCAATTCACAAACCTGCAGAGTTATAAATGATAACTCTCGTCCACAAATATATTGAGGGAAGGCAACGAAGAGGATCTGAAAGCAAGGCAGAATTGCAGGAAACAGATTTCAGGAGGTCGATTCCAATCGCCTTTAAAGCACATGAAAAGCGGCAAAACGTCGACAATGATACCCTTGGCCAAAAAGGGCGTATGCGTTTTTTCCTGAATATATTCAGGAAAAAACGCATACGCCCTTTTTGGCCAACCAAGCAACCTGGAAAGGCAAATCAGCGCTACAAAGAAGTCTCGCTTCCCATCGGTCAAAAGGGCCATGCGGAAAAAAGTGTCAAAACCAGAAATGCAGAACAGGCCATGGAGAAATGGGACCCTTGCTACGCTCATGGGCGGGATGTAAATTGCCAACAGCCACTCTGGAGAAGTGTACGGTGTGTCCTGAAACATCGAAAAAACACAGCTTAGAGCGCATAGGGCACTTCCACTCATGGGCGTATAAATTGGGAAAACTAAAAATCAGCAAGACACAGGCACCCCAAAGTTTAGGGCTGCTCTGTTGACAAGAACCTCCACTTCGTGACACCTTAAATATCCCAGGAAAGAGAAAAATGGATAAAGAAGTGGTGGTCCTTATGTACAATGGATTATCACTCAGCCATGAAATCAATGTCATAAGGCTAGTAGCAGCATGATGAGTGGCTTTAGCTACGACGATTCTAAGTGAAATAAGTCACACAGAAAAAGACACTTATCATAAGCTATCACTTATAGAGGGAATGTAAAAACCGCTACACTTGAACTGAATTACAAAACAGAACAGAGTCACATGTTTACAAAACACACTATGGCTGCTTAACGGGAAAGGTGGGGTGGGGTGATGCATAAAACAAGGGTTTCAAATGAGCTCAGATACCGTTCCATAAACCCAATATGTAATAGAAAGACCTACTCCTTGCTCAGTGAACTGGACTCAACACCCCCTATTCACCGCACAAGAATATATCTGACTAGTAAGAATCTTAAAACCTATGTATTGATATCTCTCTGGAAGTGAGTCAAGTGGCTGTAAAGCGGCAGAAACACAGCCGTGAAAAGCAGCTAAACCCCATTATAAAAATAAATTACTTTTAAAAACCCGTGAAACAAAGACAGTGAAAGAGAGAGAAATTCTTACAAAATTCGTTCAGGGGCTGTGATGCAAACTGGATTGGCCATATGTAGACCCACAGCTGGATGAGACATAAGGGTGGACATTCTCGGGGCTGAGAGGTTTGGTGAGGTTAGGGGAGCAAACGCAGAGCCTTTAAAGTAATACTGCCTGTTACCCATCCCATGGGTCCCAAATCTGCAGGTTCAAGGGCATCTTCCTACCTCGAAAACATGCATGAGAAACCCAGAAGGTGGTACACCGTGTGATCGGGAAAGGTTTCTAAAACGCACCGCTTTTCTCATCTCCTTGTGCTCGGGTTCGCCATTCCAGCCACTTTACTAGCAATCTCCCTCCTTGGAGAATCAGCACCTTTAACCTCCCGTTCCGTACAGCTTGCAATTTGTCCTGAGGATGAACGGGAAGAGGGGGAGCCAATGAGAGACTAGCTCTAGGTGTTGGGACAGGCACAGGTCACTCTATTTTCCCATCAGGAAGAAGAATTAACCACAGGCTCAGCCTGCTGCCCGGAACCAGAATAGGGCCTGAGGCAATCCTGCGCTTTTGCGGCCAGCTCCCAAAAAAGCGAGTTGAAAAATGGAGCTCAGGGGCACTGCAATTCACAAACCTGCAGAGTTATAAATGATAACTCTCGTCCACAAATATATTGAGGGAAGGCAACGAAGAGGATCTGAAAGCAAGGCAGAATTGCAGGAAACAGATTTCAGGAGGTCGATTCGATCGCCTTTAAAGCACATGAAAAGCGGCAAAACGTCCACAATGATGCCCTTGGCCAAAAAGGGCGTATGCGTTTTTTCCTGAATATATTCAGGAAAAAACGCATACGCCCTTTTTGGCCAACCAAGCAACCTGGAAAGGCAAATCAGCGCTACAAAGAAGGCTCGCTTCCCATCGGTCAAAAGGGCCATGCGGAAAAAAGTGTCAAAACCAGAAATGCAGAACAGGCCATGGAGAAATGGGACCCTTGCTACGCTCATGGGCGGGATGTAAATTGCCAACAGCCACTCTGGAGAAGTGTACGGTGTGTCCTGAAACATCGAAAAAACACAGCTTAGAGCGCATAGGGCACTTCCACTCACGGGCATATAAACTGGGAAAACTAAAAATCAGCAAGACACAGGCACCCCAAAGTTTAGGGCTGCTCTGTTGACAAGAACCTCCACTTCGTGACACCTTAAATATCCCAGGAAAGAGAAAAATGGATAAAGAAGTGGTGGTCCTTATGTACAATGGAATATCAGTCAGCCATGAAATCAATGTCATAAGGCTAGTAGCAGCATGATGAGTGGCTTTAGCTACGACGATTCTAAGTGAAATAAGTCACACAGAAAAAGACACTTATCATAAGCTATCACTTATAGAGGGAATGTAAAAACCGCTACACTTGAACTGAATTACAAAAGAGAACAGAGTCACACGTTTACAAAACACACTATGGCTGCTTAACGGGAAAGGTGGGGTGGGGTGATGCATAAAACAAGGGTTTCAAATGAGCTCAGATACCGTTCCATAAACCCAATATGTAATAGAAAGACCTACTCCTTGCTCAGTGAACTGGACTCAACACCCCCTATTCACCGCACAAGAATATATCTGACTAGTAAGAATCTTAAAACCTATGTATTGATATCTCTCTGGAAGTGAGTCAAGTGGCTGTAAAGCGGCAGAAACACAGCCGTGAAAAGCAGCTAAACCCCATTATAAAAATAAATTACTTTTAAAAACCGGTGAAACAAAGACAGTGAAAGAGAGAGAAATTCTTACAAAATTCGTTCAGGGGCTGTGATGCAAACTGGATTGGCCATATGTAGACCCACAGCTGGATGAGACATAAGGGTGGACATTCTCGGGGCTGAGAGGTTTGGTGAGGTTAGGGGAGCAAACGCAGAGCCTTTAAAGTAATACTGCCTGTTACCCATCAAATGGGTCCCAAATCTGCAGGTTCAAGGGCATCTTCCTACCTCGAAAACATGCATGAGAAACCCAGAAGGTGGTACACCGTGTGATCGGGAAAGGTTTCTAAAACGCACCGCTTTTCTCATCTCCTTGTGCTCGGGTTCGCCATTCCAGCCACTTTACTAGCAATCTCCCTCCTTGGAGAATCAGCACCTTTAACCTCCCGTTCCGTACAGCTTGCAATTTGTCCTGAGGATGAACGGGAAGAGGGGGAGCCAATGAGAGACTAGCTCTAGGTGTTGGGACAGGCACAGGTCACTCTATTTTCCCATCAGGAAGAAGAATTAACCACAGGCTCAGCCTGCTGCCCGGAACCAGAATAGGGCCTGAGGCAATCCTGCGCTTTTGCGGCCAGCTCCCAAAAAAGCGAGTTGAAAAATGGAGCTCAGGGGCACTGCAATTCACAAACCTGCAGAGTTATAAATGATAACTCTCGTCCACAAATATATTGAGGGAAGGCAACGAAGAGGATCTGAAAGCAAGGCAGAATTGCAGGAAACAGATTTCAGGAGGTCGATTCGATCGCCTTTAAAGCACATGAAAAGCGGCAAAACGTCCACAATGATGCCCTTGGCCAAAAAGGGCGTATGCGTTTTTTCCTGAATATATTCAGGAAAAAACGCATACGCCCTTTTTGGCCAACCAAGCAACCTGGAAAGGCAAATCAGCGCTACAAAGAAGGCTCGCTTCCCATCGGTCAAAAGGGCCATGCGGAAAAAAGTGTCAAAACCAGAAATGCAGAACAGGCCATGGAGAAATGGGACCCTTGCTACGCTGATGGGCGGGATGTAAATTGCCAACAGCCACTCTGGAGAAGTGTACGGTGTGTCCTGAAACATCGAAAAAACACAGCTTAGAGCGCATAGGGCACTTCCACTCACGGGCATATAAATTGGGAAAACTAAAAATCAGCAAGACACAGGCACCCCAAAGTTTAGGGCTGCTCTGTTGACAAGAACCTCCACTTCGTGACACCTTAAATATCCCAGGAAAGAGAAAAATGGATAAAGAAGTGGTGGTCCTTATGTACAATGGAATATCACTCAGCCATGAAATCAATGTCATAAGGCTAGTAGCAGCATGATGAGTGGCTTTAGCTACGACGATTCTAAGTGAAATAAGTCACACAGAAAAAGACACTTATCATAAGCTATCACTTATAGAGGGAATGTAAAAACCGCTACACTTGAACTGAATTACAAAACAGAACAGAGTCACACGTTTACAAAACACACTATGGCTGCTTAACGGGAAAGGTGGGGTGGGGTGATGCATAAAACAAGGGATTCAAATGAGCTCAGATACCGTTCCATAAACCCAATATGTAATAGAAAGACCTACTCCTTGCTCAGTGAACTGGACTCAACACCCCCTATTCACCGCACAAGAATATATCTGACTAGTAAGAATCTTAAAACCTATGTATTGATATCTCTCTGGAAGTGAGTCAAGTGGCTGTAAAGCGGCAGAAACACAGCCGTGAAAAGCAGCTAAACCCCATTATAAAAATAAATTACTTTTAAAAACCCGTGAAACAAAGACAGTGAAAGAGAGAGAAATTCTTACAAAATTCGTTCAGGGGCTGTGATGCAACCTGGATTGACCATATCTAGACCCACAGCTGGAGGAGACATAAGGGTGGACACTCTCGGGGCTGAGAGGTTTGGTGAGGATGGGGGAGCAAACGCAGAGCCTTTAAAGTAATACTGCCTGTTACCCATCCCATGGGTCCCAAATCTGCAGGTTCAAGGGCATCTTCCTACCTCGAAAACATGCATGAGAAACCCAGAAGGTGGTACACCGTGTGATCGGGAAAGGTTTCTAAAACGCACCTCATTTCTCATCTCCTTGTGCTCGGGTTCGCCATTCCAGCCGCTTTACTAGCAATCTCCCTCCTTGGAGAATCAGCACCTTTAACCTCCCGTTCCGTACAGCTTGCAATTTGTCCTGAGGATGAACGGGAAGAGGGGGAGCCAATGAGAGACTAGCTCTAGGTGTTGGGACAGGCACAGGTCACTCTATTTTCCCATCAGGAAGAAGAATTAACCACAGGCTCAGCCTGCCGCCCGGAAGCAGAATAGGGCCTGAGGCAATCCTGCGCTTTTGCGGCCAGCTCCCAAAAAAGCGAGTTGAAAAATGGAGCTCAGGGGCACTGCAATTCACAAACCTGCAGAGTTATAAATGATAACTCTCGTCCACAAATATATTGAGGGAAGGCAACGAAGAGGATCTGAAAGCAAGGCAGAATTGCAGGAAACAGATTTCAGGAGGTCGATTCGAATCGCCTTTAAAGCACATGAAAAGCGGCAAAACGTCGACAATGATGCCCTTGGCCAAAAAGGGCGTATGCGTTTGTTCCTGAATATATTCAGGAAAAAACGCATACGCCCTTTTTGGCCAACCAAGCAACCTGGAAAGGCAAATCAGCGCTACAAAGAAGTCTCGCTTCCCATCGGTCAAAAGGGCCATGCGGAAAAAAGTGTCAAACAAGAAATGCAGAACAGGCCATGGAGAAATGGGAGCCTTGCTACGCTGATGGGCGGGATGTAAATTGCCAGCAGCCACTCTGGAGAAGTGTACGGTGTGTCCTGAAACATCAAAAAAACACAGCTTAGAGCGCATAGGGCACTTCCACTCACGGGCATATAAATTGGGAAAACTAAAAATCAGCAAGACACAGGCACCCCAAAGTTTAGGGCTGCTCTGTTGACAAGAACCTCCACTTCGTGACACCTTAAATATCCCAGGAAAGAGAAAAATGGATAAAGAAGTGGTGGTCCTTATGTACAATGGAATATCACTCAGCCATGAAATCAATGTCATAAGGCTAGTAGCAGCATGATGAGTGGCTTTAGCTACGACGATTCTAAGTGAAATAAGTCACACAGAAAAAGACACTTATCATAAGCTATCACTTATAGAGGGAATGTAAAAACCGCTACACTTGAACTGAATTACAAAACAGAACAGAGTCACATGTTTACAAAACACACTATGGCTGCTTAACGGGAAAGGTGGGGTGGGGTGATGCATAAAACAAGGGTTTCAAATGAGCTCAGATACCGTTCCATAAACCCAATATGTAATAGAAAGACCTACTCCTTGCTCAGTGAACTGGACTCAACACCCCCTATTCACCGCACAAGAATATATCTGACTAGTAAGAATCTTAAAACCTATGTATTGATATCTCTCTGGAAGTGAGTCAAGTGGCTGTAAAGCGGCAGAAACACAGCCGTGAAAAGCAGCTAAACCCCATTATAAAAATAAATTACTTTTAAAAACCCGTGAAACAAAGACAGTGAAAGAGAGAGAAATTCTTAAAAAATTCGTTCAGGGGCTGTGATGCAAACTGGATTGGCCATATGTAGACCCACAGCTGGATGAGACATAAGGGTGGACATTCTCGGGGCTGAGAGGTTTGGTGAGGTTAGGGGAGCAAACGCAGAGCCTTTAAAGTAATACTGCCTGTTACCCATCCCATGGGTCCCAAATCTGCAGGTTCAAGGGCATCTTCCTACCTCGAAAACATGCATGAGAAACCCAGAAGGTGGTACACCGTGTGATCGGGAAAGGTTTCTAAAACGCACCGCTTTTCTCATCTCCTTGTGCTCGGGTTCGCCATTCCAGCCACTTTACTAGCAATCTCCCTCCTTGGAGAATCAGCACCTTTAACCTCCCGTTCCGTACAGCTTGCAATTTGTCCTGAGGATGAACGGGAAGAGGGGGAGCCAATGAGAGACTAGCTCTAGGTGTTGGGACAGGCACAGGTCACTCTATTTTCCCATCAGGAAGAAGAATTAACCACAGGCTCAGCCTGCTGCCCGGAACCAGAATAGGGCCTGAGGCAATCCTGCGCTTTTGCGGCCAGCTCCCAAAAAAGCGAGTTGAAAAATGGAGCTCAGGGGCACTGCAATTCACAAACCTGCAGAGTTATAAATGATAACTCTCGTCCACAAATATATTGAGGGAAGGCAACGAAGAGGATCTGAAAGCAAGGCAGAATTGCAGGAAACAGATTTCAGGAGGTCGATTCGATCGCCTTTAAAGCACATGAAAAGCGGCAAAACGTCCACAATGATGCCCTTGGCCAAAAAGGGCGTATGCGTTTTTTCCTGAATATATTCAGGAAAAAACGCATACGCCCTTTTTGGCCAACCAAGCAACCTGGAAAGGCAAATCAGCGCTACAAAGAAGGCTCGCTTCCCATCGGTCAAAAGGGCCATGCGGAAAAAAGTGTCAAAACCAGAAATGCAGAACAGGCCATGGAGAAATGGGACCCTTGCTACGCTGATGGGCGGGATGTAAATTGCCAACAGCCACTCTGGAGAAGTGTACGGTGTGTCCTGAAACATCGAAAAAACACAGCTTAGAGCGCATAGGGCACTTCCACTCACGGGCATATAAATTGGGAAAACTAAAAATCAGCAAGACACAGGCACCCCAAAGTTTAGGGCTGCTCTGTTGACAAGAACCTCCACTTCGTGACACCTTAAATATCCCAGGAAAGAGAAAAATGGATAAAGAAGTGGTGGTCCTTATGTACAATGGAATATCAGTCAGCCATGAAATCAATGTCATAAGGCTAGTAGCAGCATGATGAGTGGCTTTAGCTACGACGATTCTAAGTGAAATAAGTCACACAGAAAAAGACACTTATCATAAGCTATCACTTATAGAGGGAATGTAAAAACCGCTACACTTGAACTGAATTACAAAACAGAACAGAGTCACATGTTTACAAAACACACTATGGCTGCTTAACGGGAAAGGTGGGGTGGGGTGATGCATAAAACAAGGGTTTCAAATGAGCTCAGATACCGTTCCATAAACCCAATATGTAATAGAAAGACCTACTCCTTGCTCAGTGAACTGGACTCAACACCCCCTATTCACCGCACAAGAATATATCTGACTAGTAAGAATCTTAAAACCTATGTATTGATATCTCTCTGGAAGTGAGTCAAGTGGCTGTAAAGCGGCAGAAACACAGCCGTGAAAAGCAGCTAAACCCCATTATAAAAATAAATTACTTTTAAAAACCGGTGAAACAAAGACAGTGAAAGAGAGAGAAATTCTTACAAAATTCGTTCAGGGGCTGTGATGCAAACTGGATTGGCCATATGTAGACCCACAGCTGGATGAGACATAAGGGTGGACATTCTCGGGGCTGAGAGGTTTGGTGAGGTTAGGGGAGCAAACGCAGAGCCTTTAAAGTAATACTGCCTGTTACCCATCCCATGGGTCCCAAATCTGCAGGTTCAAGGGCATCTTCCTACCTCGAAAACATGCATGAGAAACCCAGAAGGTGGTACACCGTGTGATCGGGAAAGGTTTCTAAAACGCACCGCTTTTCTCATCTCCTTGTGCTCGGGTTCGCCATTCCAGCCACTTTACTAGCAATCTCCCTCCTTGGAGAATCAGCACCTTTAACCTCCCGTTCCGTACAGCTTGCAATTTGTCCTGAGGATGAACGGGAAGAGGGGGAGCCAATGAGAGACTAGCTCTAGGTGTTGGGACAGGCACAGGTCACTCTATTTTCCCATCAGGAAGAAGAATTAACCACAGGCTCAGCCTGCTGCCCGGAACCAGAATAGGGCCTGAGGCAATCCTGCGCTTTTGCGGCCAGCTCCCAAAAAAGCGAGTTGAAAAATGGAGCTCAGGGGCACTGCAATTCACAAACCTGCAGAGTTATAAATGATAACTCTCGTCCACAAATATATTGAGGGAAGGCAACGAAGAGGATCTGAAAGCAAGGCAGAATTGCAGGAAACAGATTTCAGGAGGTCGATTCGATCGCCTTTAAAGCACATGAAAAGCGGCAAAACGTCCACAATGATGCCCTTGGCCAAAAAGGGCGTATGCGTTTTTTCCTGAATATATTCAGGAAAAAACGCATACGCCCTTTTTGGCCAACCAAGCAACCTGGAAAGGCAAATCAGCGCTACAAAGAAGGCTCGCTTCCCATCGGTCAAAAGGGCCATGCGGAAAAAAGTGTCAAAACCAGAAATGCAGAACAGGCCATGGAGAAATGGGACCCTTGCTACGCTGATGGGCGGGATGTAAATTGCCAACAGCCACTCTGGAGAAGTGTACGGTGTGTCCTGAAACATCGAAAAAACACAGCTTAGAGCGCATAGGGCACTTCCACTCACGGGCATATAAATTGGGAAAACTAAAAATCAGCAAGACACAGGCACCCCAAAGTTTAGGGCTGCTCTGTTGACAAGAACCTCCACTTCGTGACACCTTAAATATCCCAGGAAAGAGAAAAATGGATAAAGAAGTGGTGGTCCTTATGTACAATGGAATATCACTCAGCCATGAAATCAATGTCATAAGGCTAGTAGCAGCATGATGAGTGGCTTTAGCTACGACGATTCTAAGTGAAATAAGTCACACAGAAAAAGACACTTATCATAAGCTATCACTTATAGAGGGAATGTAAAAACCGCTACACTTGAACTGAATTACAAAACAGAACAGAGTCACACGTTTACAAAACACACTATGGCTGCTTAACGGGAAAGGTGGGGTGGGGTGATGCATAAAACAAGGGATTCAAATGAGCTCAGATACCGTTCCATAAACCCAATATGTAATAGAAAGACCTACTCCTTGCTCAGTGAACTGGACTCAACACCCCCTATTCACCGCACAAGAATATATCTGACTAGTAAGAATCTTAAAACCTATGTATTGATATCTCTCTGGAAGTGAGTCAAGTGGCTGTAAAGCGGCAGAAACACAGCCGTGAAAAGCAGCTAAACCCCATTATAAAAATAAATTACTTTTAAAAACCCGTGAAACAAAGACAGTGAAAGAGAGAGAAATTCTTACAAAATTCGTTCAGGGGCTGTGATGCAACCTGGATTGACCATATCTAGACCCACAGCTGGAGGAGACATAAGGGTGGACACTCTCGGGGCTGAGAGGTTTGGTGAGGATGGGGGAGCAAACGCAGAGCCTTTAAAGTAATACTGCCTGTTACCCATCCCATGGGTCCCAAATCTGCAGGTTCAAGGGCATCTTCCTACCTCGAAAACATGCATGAGAAACCCAGAAGGTGGTACACCGTGTGATCGGGAAAGGTTTCTAAAACGCACCTCATTTCTCATCTCCTTGTGCTCGGGTTCGCCATTCCAGCCGCTTTACTAGCAATCTCCCTCCTTGGAGAATCAGCACCTTTAACCTCCCGTTCCGTACAGCTTGCAATTTGTCCTGAGGATGAACGGGAAGAGGGGGAGCCAATGAGAGACTAGCTCTAGGTGTTGGGACAGGCACAGGTCACTCTATTTTCCCATCAGGAAGAAGAATTAACCACAGGCTCAGCCTGCTACCCAGAACCAGAATAGGGCCTGAGGCAATCCTGCGCTTTTGCGGCCAGCTCCCAAAAAAGCGAGTTGAAAAATGGAGCTCAGGGGCACTGCAATTCAGAAACCTGCAGAGTTATAAATGATAACTCTCGTCCACAAATATATTGAGGGAAGGCAACGAAGAGGATCTGAAAGCAAGGCAGAATTGCAGGAAACAGATTTCAGGAGGTCGATTCTAATCGCCTTTAAAGCACATGAAAAGCGGCAAAACGTCCACAATGATGCCCTTGGCCAAAAAGGGCGTATGCGTTTTCAGGAAAAAACGCATACGCCCTTTTTGGCCAACCAAGCAACCTGGAAAGGCAAATCAGCGCTACAAAGAAGTCTCGCTTCCCATAGGTTAAAAGGGCCATTCGGAAAAAAGTGTCAAAACCAGAAATGCAGAACAAGCCATAGAGAAATGGGACCCTTGCTACGCTGATGGGCGGGATGTAAATTGCCAACAGCCACTCTGGAGAAGTGTACGGTGTGTCCTGAAACATCAAAAAAACACAGCTTAGAGCACATAGGGCACTTCCACTCACGGGCATATAAATTGGGAAAACTAAAAATCAGCAAGACACAGGCACCCCAAAGTTTAGGGCTGCTCTGTTGACAAGAACCTCCACTTCGTGACACCTTAAATATCCCAGGAAAGAGAAAAATGGATAAAGAAGTGGTGGTCCTTATGTACAATGGAATATCACTCAGCCATGAAATCAATGTCATAAGGCTAGTAGCAGCATGATGAGTGGCTTTAGCTACGACGATTCTAAGTGAAATAAGTCACACAGAAAAAGACACTTATCATAAGCTATCACTTATAGAGGGAATGTAAAAACCGCTACACTTGAACTGAATTACAAAACAGAACAGAGTCACACGTTTACAAAACACACTATGGCTGCTTAACGGGAAAGGTGGGGTGGGGTGATGCATAAAACAAGGGTTTCAAATGAGCTCAGATACCGTTCCATAAACCCAATATGTAATAGAAAGACCTACTCCTTGCTCAGTGAACTGGACCCAACACCCCCTATTCACCGCACAAGAATATATCTGACTAGTAAGAATCTTAAAACCTATGTATTGATATCTCTCTGGAAGTGAGTCAAGTGGCTGTAAAGCGGCAGAAACACAGCCGTGAAAAGCAGCTAAACCCCATTATAAAAATAAATTACTTTTAAAAACCCGTGAAACAAAGACAGTGAAAGAGAGAGAAATTCTTACAAAATTCGTTCAGGGGCTGTGATGCAACCTGGATTGACCATATCTAGACCCACAGCTGGAGGAGACATAAGGGTGGACACTCTCGGGGCTGAGAGGTTTGGTGAGGTTGGGGGAGCAAACGCAGAGCCTTTAAAGTAATACTGCCTGTTACCCATCCCATGGGTCCCAAATCTCCAGGTTCAAGGGCATCTTCCTACCTCGAAAACATGCATGAGAAACCCAGAAGGTGGTACACCGTGTGATCGGGAAAGGTTTCTAAAACGCACCTCATTTCTCATCTCCTTGTGCTCGGGTTCGCCATTCCAGCCGCTTTACTAGCAATCTCCCTCCTTGGAGAATCAGCACCTTTAACCTCCCGTTCCGTACAGCTTGCAATTTGTCCTGAGGATGAACGGGAAGAGGGGGAGCCAATGAGAGACTAGCTCTAGGTGTTGGGACAGGCACAGGTCACTCTATTTTCCCATCAGGAAGAAGAATTAACCACAGGCTCAGCCTGCCGCCCGGAACCAGAATAGGGCCTGAGGCAATCCTGCGCTTTTGCGGCCAGCTCCCAAAAAAGCGAGTTGAAAAATGGAGCTCAGGGGCACTGCAATTCACAAACCTGCAGAGTTATAAATGATAACTCTCGTCCACAAATATATTGAGGGAAGGCAACGAAGAGGATCTGAAAGCAAGGCAGAATTGCAGGAAACAGATTTCAGGAGGTCGATTCTAATCGCCTTTAAAGCACATGAAAAGCGGCAAAACGTCGACAATGATGCCCTTGGCCAAAAAGGGCGTATGCGTTTTTTCCTGAATATATTCAGGAAAAAACGCATACGCCCTTTTTGGCCAACCAAGCAACCTGGAAAGGCAAATCAGCGCTACAAAGAAGTCTCGCTTCCCATCGGTCAAAAGGGCCATGCGGAAAAAAGTGTCAAACAAGAAATGCAGAACAGGCCATGGAGAAATGGGAGCCTTGCTACGCTGATGGGCGGGATGTAAATTGCCAACAGCCACTCTGGAGAAGTGTACGGTGTGTCCAGAAACATCGAAAAAACACAGCTTAGAGCGCATAGGGCACTTCCACTCATGGGCGTATGAATTGGGAACACTAAAAATCAGCAAGACACAGGCACCCCAAAGTTTAGGGCTGCTCTGTTGACAAGAACCTCCACTTCGTGACACCTTAAATATCCCAGGAAAGAGAAAAATGGATAAAGAAGTGGTGGTCCTTATGTACAATGGAATATCACTCAGCCATGAAATCAATGTCATAAGGCTAGTAGCAGCATGATGAGTGGCTTTAGCTACGACGATTCTAAGTGAAATAAGTCACACAGAAAAAGACACTTATCATAAGCTATCACTTATAGAGGGAATGTAAAAACCGCTACACTTGAACTGAATTACAAAACAGAACAGAGTCACACGTTTACAAAACACACTATGGCTGCTTAACGGGAAAGGTGGGGTGGGGTGATGCATAAAACAAGGGTTTCAAATGAGCTCAGATACCGTTCCATAAACCCAATATGTAATAGAAAGACCTACTCCTTGCTCAGTGAACTGGACTCAACACCCCCTATTCACCGCACAAGAATATATCTGACTAGTAAGAATCTTAAAACTTATGTATTGATATCTCTCTGGAAGTGAGTCAAGTGGCTGTAAAGCGGCAGAAACACAGCCGTGAAAAGCAGCTAAACCCCATTATAAAAATAAATTCCTTTTAAAAACCCGTGAAACAAAGACAGTGAAAGAGAGAGAAATTCTTACAAAATTCGTTCAGGGGCTGTGATGCAACCTGGATTGACCATATCTAGACCCACAGCTGGAGGAGACATAAGGGTGGACACTCTCGGGGCTGAGAGGTTTGGTGAGGTTGGGGGAGCAAACACAGAGCCTTGAAAGTAATACTGCCTGTTACCCATCCCATGGGTCCCAAATCTCCAGGTTCAAGGGCATCTTCCTACCTCGAAAACATGCATGAGAAACCCAGAAGGTGGTACACCGTGTGATCGGGAAAGGTTTCTAAAACGCACCTCATTTCTCATCTCCTTGTGCTCGGGTTCGCCATTCCAGCCGCTTTACTAGCAATCTCCCTCCTTGGAGAATCAGCACCTTTAACCTCCCGTTCCGTACAGCTTGCAATTTGTCCTGAGGATGAACGGGAAGAGGGGGAGCCAATGAGAGACTAGCTCTAGGTGTTGGGACAGGCACAGGTCACTTTATTTTCCCATCAGGAAGAAGAATTAACCACAGGCTCAGCCTGCCACCCGGAAGCAGAATAGGGCCTGAGGCAATCCTGCGCTTTTGCGGCCAGCTCCCAAAAAAGCGAGTTGAAAAATGGAGCTCAGGGGCACTGCAATTCACAAACCTGCAGAGTTATAAATGATAACTCTCGTCCACAAATATATTGAGGGAAGGCAACGAAGAGGATCTGAAAGCAAGGCAGAATTGCAGGAAACAGATTTCAGGAGGTCGATTCCAATCGCCTTTAAAGCACATGAAAAGCGGCAAAACGTCGACAATGATACCCTTGGCCAAAAAGGGCGTATGCGTTTTTTCCTGAATATATTCAGGAAAAAACGCATACGCCCTTTTTGGCCAACCAAGCAACCTGGAAAGGCAAATCAGCGCTACAAAGAAGTCTCGCTTCCCATCGGTCAAAAGGGCCATGCGGAAAAAAGTGTCAAAACCAGAAATGCAGAACAGGCCATGGAGAAATGGGACCCTTGCTACGCTCATGGGCGGGATGTAAATTGCCAACAGCCACTCTGGAGAAGTGTACGGTGTGTCCTGAAACATCGAAAAAACACAGCTTAGAGCGCATAGGGCACTTCCACTCATGGGCGTATAAATTGGGAAAACTAAAAATCAGCAAGACACAGGCACCCCAAAGTTTAGGGCTGCTCTGTTGACAAGAACCTCCACTTCGTGACACCTTAAATATCCCAGGAAAGAGAAAAATGGATAAAGAAGTGGTGGTCCTTATGTACAATGGATTATCACTCAGCCATGAAATCAATGTCATAAGGCTAGTAGCAGCATGATGAGTGGCTTTAGCTACGACGATTCTAAGTGAAATAAGTCACACAGAAAAAGACACTTATCATAAGCTATCACTTATAGAGGGAATGTAAAAACCGCTACACTTGAACTGAATTACAAAACAGAACAGAGTCACATGTTTACAAAACACACTATGGCTGCTTAACGGGAAAGGTGGGGTGGGGTGATGCATAAAACAAGGGTTTCAAATGAGCTCAGATACCGTTCCATAAACCCAATATGTAATAGAAAGACCTACTCCTTGCTCAGTGAACTGGACTCAACACCCCCTATTCACCGCACAAGAATATATCTGACTAGTAAGAATCTTAAAACCTATGTATTGATATCTCTCTGGAAGTGAGTCAAGTGGCTGTAAAGCGGCAGAAACACAGCCGTGAAAAGCAGCTAAACCCCATTATAAAAATAAATTACTTTTAAAAGCCCGTGAAACAAAGACAGTGAAAGAGAGAGAAATTCTTACAAAATTCGTTCAGGGGCTGTGATGCAACCTGGATTGACCATATCTAGACCCACAGCTGGAGGAGACATAAGGGTGGACACTCTCGGGGCTGAGAGGTTTGGTGAGGTTGGGGGAGCAAACGCAGAGCCTTTAAAGTAATACTGCCTGTTACCCATCCCATGGGTCCCAAATCTCCAGGTTCAAGGGCATCTTCCTACCTCGAAAACATGCATGAGAAACCCAGAAGGTGGTACACCGTGTGATCGGGAAAGGTTTCTAAAACGCACCTCATTTCTCATCTCCTTGTGCTCGGGTTCGCCATTCCAGCCGCTTTACTAGCAATCTCCCTCCTTGGAGAATCAGCACCTTTAACCTCCCGTTCCGTACAGCTTGCAATTTGTCCTGAGGATGAACGGGAAGAGGGGGAGCCAATGAGAGACTAGCTCTTGGTGTTGGGACAGGCACAGGTCACTCTATTTTCCCATCAGGAAGAAGAATTAACCACAGGCTCAGCCTGCCGCCCGGAAGCAGAATAGGGCCTGAGGCAATCCTGCGCTTCTGCGGCCAGCTCCCAAAAAAGCGAGTTGAAAAATGGAGCTCAGGGGCACTGCAATTCACAAACCTGCAGAGTTATAAATGATAACTCTCGTCCACAAATATATTGAGGGAAGGCAACGAAGAGGATCTGAAAGCAAGGCAGAATTGCAGGAAACAGATTTCAGGAGGTCGATTCTATTCGCCTTTAAAGCACATGAAAAGCGGCAAAACGTCGACAATGATGCCCTTGGCCAAAAAGGGCGTATGCGTTTGTTCCTGAATATATTCAGGAAAAAATGCATACGCCCTTTTTGGCCAACCAAGCAACCTGGAAAGGCAAATCAGCGCTACAAAGAAGTCTCGCTTCCCATCGGTCAAAAGGGCCATGCGGAAAAAAGTGTCAAACAAGAAATGCAGAACAGGCCATGGAGAAATGGGAGCCTTGCTACGCTGATGGGCGGGATGTAAATTGCCAACAGCCACTCTGTAGAAGTGTACGGTGTGTCCTGAAACATCGAAAAAACACAGCTTAGAGCGCATAGGGCACTTCCACTCACGGGCATATAAATTGGGAAAACTAAAAATCAGCAAGACACAGGCACCCCAAAGTTTAGGGCTGCTCTGTTGACAAGAACCTCCACTTCGTGACACCTTAAATATCCCAGGAAAGAGAAAAATGGATAAAGAAGTGGTGGTCCTTATGTACAATGGAATATCACTCAGCCATGAAATCAATGTCATAAGGCTAGTAGCAGCATGATGAGTGGCTTTAGCTACGACGATTCTAAGTGAAATAAGTCACACAGAAAAAGACACTTATCATAAGCTATCACTTATAGAGGGAATGTAAAAACCGCTACACTTGAACTGAATTACAAAACAGAACAGAGTCACACGTTTACAAAACACACTATGGCTGCTTAACGGGAAAGGTGGGGTGGGGTGATGCATAAAACAAGGGTTTCAAATGAGCTCAGATAGCGTTCCATAAACCCAGTATGTAATAGAAAGACCTACTCCTTGCTCAGTGAACTGGACTCAACACCCCCTATTCACCGCACAAGAATATATCTGACTAGTAAGAATCTTAAAACCTATGTATTGATATCTCTCTGGAAGTGAGTCAAGTGGCTGTAAAGCGGCAGAAACACAGCCGTGAAAAGCAGCTAAACCCCATTATAAAAATAAATTACTTTTAAAAACCCGTGAAACAAAGACAGTGAAAGAGAGAGAAATTCTTACAAAATTCGTTCAGGGGCTGTGATGCAACCTGGATTGACCATATCTAGACCCACAGCTGGAGGAGACATAAGGGTGGACACTCTCGGGGCTGAGAGGTTTGGTGAGGTTGGGGGAGCAAACGCAGAGCCTTTAAAGTAATACTGCCTGTTACCCATCCCATGGGTCCCAAATCTCCAGGTTCAAGGGCATCTTCCTACCTCGAAAACATGCATGAGAAACCCAGAAGGTGGTACACCGTGTGATCGGGAAAGGTTTCTAAAACGCACCTCATTTCTCATCTCCTTGTGCTCGGGTTCGCCATTCCAGCCGCTTTACTAGCAATCTCCCTCCTTGGAGAATCAGCACCTTTAACCTCCCGTTCCGTACAGCTTGCAATTTGTCCTGAGGATGAACGGGAAGAGGGGGAGCCAATGAGAGACTAGCTCTAGGTGTTGGGACAGGCACAGGTCACTCTATTTTCCCATCAGGAAGAAGAATTAACCACAGGCTCAGCCTGCCGCCCGGAAGCAGAATAGGGCCTGAGGCAATCCTGCGCTTTTGCGGCCAGCTCCCAAAAAAGCGAGTTGAAAAATGGAGCTCAGGGGCACTGCAATTCAGAAACCTGCAGAGTTATAAATGATAACTCTCGTCCACAAATATATTGAGGGAAGGCAACGAAGAGGATCTGAAAGCAAGGCAGAATTGCAGGAAACAGATTTCAGGAGGTCGATTCGAATCGCCTTTAAAGCACATGAAAAGCGGCAAAACGTCGACAATGATGCCCTTGGCCAAAAAGGGCGTATGCGTTTTTTCCTGAATATATTCAGGAAAAAACGCATACGCCCTTTTTGGCCAACCAAGCAACCTGGAAAGGCAAATCAGCGCTACAAAGAAGTCTCGCTTCCCATCGGTCAAAAGGGCCATGCGGAAAAAAGTGTCAAACAAGAAATGCAGAACAGGCCATGGAGAAATGGGAGCCTTGCTACGCTGATGGGCGGGATGTAAATTGCCAACAGCCACTCTGGAGAAGTGTACGGTGTGTCCAGAAACATCGAAAAAACACAGCTTAGAGCGCATAGGGCACTTCCACTCATGGGCGTATGAATTGGGAACACTAAAAATCAGCAAGACACAGGCACCCCAAAGTTTAGGGCTGCTCTGTTGACAAGAACCTCCACTTCGTGACACCTTAAATATCCCAGGAAAGAGAAAAATGGATAAAGAAGTGGTGGTCCTTATGTACAATGGAATATCACTCAGCCATGAAATCAATGTCATAAGGCTAGTAGCAGCATGATGAGTGGCTTTAGCTACGACGATTCTAAGTGAAATAAGTCACACAGAAAAAGACACTTATCATAAGCTATCACTTATAGAGGGAATGTAAAAACCGCTACACTTGAACTGAATTACAAAACAGAACAGAGTCACACGTTTACAAAACACACTATGGCTGCTTAACGGGAAAGGTGGGGTGGGGTGATGCATAAAACAAGGGTTTCAAATGAGCTCAGATACCGTTCCATAAACCCAATATGTAATAGAAAGACCTACTCCTTGCTCAGTGAACTGGACTCAACACCCCCTATTCACCGCACAAGAATATATCTGACTAGTAAGAATCTTAAAACCTATGTATTGATATCTCTCTGGAAGTGAGTCAAGTGGCTGTAAAGCGGCAGAAACACAGCCGTGAAAAGCAGCTAAACCCCATTATAAAAATAAATTACTTTTAAAAACCCGTGAAACAAAGACAGTGAAAGAGAGAGAAATTCTTACAAAATTCGTTCAGGGGCTGTGATGCAACCTGGATTGACCATATCTAGACCCACAGCTGGAGGAGACATAAGGGTGGACACTCTCGGGGCTGAGAGGTTTGGTGAGGTTGGGGGAGCAAACGCAGAGCCTTTACAGTAATACTGCCTGTTACCCATCCCATGGGTCCCAAATCTCCAGGTTCAAGGGCATCTTCCTACCTCGAAAACATGCATGAGAAACCCAGAAGGTGGTACACCGTGTGATCGGGAAAGGTTTCTAAAACGCACCTCTTTTCTCACCTCCTTGTGCTCGGGTTCGCCATTCCAGCCGCTTTACTAGCAATCTCCCTCCTTGGAGAATCAGCACCTTTAACCTCCCGTTCCGTACAGCTTGCAATTTGTCCTGAGGATGAACGGGAAGAGGGGGAGCCAATGAGAGACTAGCTCTAGGTGTTGGGACAGGCACAGGTCACTCTATTTTCCCATCAGGAAGAAGAATTAACCACAGGCTCAGCCTGCCGCCCGGAACCAGAATAGGGCCTGAGGCAATCCTGCGCTTTTGCGGCCAGCTCCCAAAAAAGCGAGTTGAAAAATGGAGCTCAGGGGCACTGCAATTCACAAACCTGCAGAGTTATAAATGATAACTCTCGTCCACAAATATATTGAGGGAAGGCAACGAAGAGGATCTGAAAGCAAGGCAGAATTGCAGGAAACAGATTTCAGGAGGTCGATTCGATCGCCTTTAAAGCACATGAAAAGCGGCAAAACGTCCACAATGATGCCCTTGGCCAAAAAGGGCGTATGCGTTTTTTCCTGAATATATTCAGGAAAAAACGCATACGCCCTTTTTGGCCAACCAAGCAACCTGGAAAGGCAAATCAGCGCTACAAAGAAGGCTCGCTTCCCATCGGTCAAAAGGGCCATGCGGAAAAAAGTGTCAAAACCAGAAATGCAGAACAGGCCATGGAGAAATGGGAGCCTTGCTACGCTGATGGGCGGGATGTAAATTGCCAACAGCCACTCTGGAGAAGTGTACGGTGTGTCCTGAAACATCGAAAAAACACAGTTTAGAGCGCATAGGGCACTTCCACTCACGGGCGTATAAATTGGGAAAACTAAAAATCAGCAAGACACAGGCACCCCAAAGTTTAGGGCTGCTCTGTTGACAAGAACCTCCACTTCGTGACACCTTAAATATCCCAGGAAAGAGAAAAATGGATAAAGAAGTGGTGGTCCTTATGTACAATGGAATATCACTCAGCCCTGAAATCAATGTCATAAGGCTAGTAGCAGCATGATGAGTGGCTTTAGCTACGACGATTCTAAGTGAAATAAGTCACACAGAAAAAGACACTTATCATAAGCTATCACTTATAGAGGGAATGTAAAAATCGCTACACTTGAACTGAATTACAAAAGAGAACAGAGTCACACGTTTACAAAACACACTATGGCTGCTTAACGGGAAAGGTGGGGTGGGGTGATGCATAAAACAAGGGTTTCAAATGAGGTCAGATACCGTTCCATAAACCCAATATGTAATAGAAAGACCTACTCCTTGCTCAGTGAACTGGACTCAACACCCCCTATTCACCGCACAAGAATATATCTGACTAGTAAGAATCTTAAAACCTATGTATTGATATCTCTCTGGAAGTGAGTCAAGTGGCTGTAAAGCGGCAGAAACACAGCCGTGAAAAGCAGCTAAACCCCATTATAAAAATAAATTACTTTTAAAAACCCGTGAAACAAAGACAGTGAAAGAGAGAGAAATTCTTACAAAATTCGTTCAGGGGCTGTGATGCAACCTGGATTGACCATATCTAGACCCACAGCTGGAGGAGACATAAGGGTGGACACTCTCGGGGCTGAGAGGTTTGGTGAGGTTGGGGGAGCAAACGCAGAGCCTTTAAAGTAATACTGCCTGTTACCCATCCCATGGGTCCCAAATCTCCAGGTTCAAGGGCATCTTCCTACCTCGAAAACATGCATGAGAAACCCAGAAGGTGGTACACCGTGTGATCGGGAAAGGTTTCTAAAACGCACCTCTTTTCTCACCTCCTTGTGCTCGGGTTCGCCATTCCAGCCGCTTTACTAGCAATCTCCCTCCTTGGAGAATCAGCACCTTTAACCTCCCGTTCCGTACAGCTTGCAATTTGTCCTGAGGATGAACGGGAAGAGGGGGAGCCAATGAGAGACTAGCTCTAGGTGTTGGGACAGGCACATGTCACTCTATTTTCCCATCAGAAAGAAGAATTAACCACAGGCTCAGCCTGCCGCCCGGAACCAGAATAGGGCCTGAGGCAATCCTGCGCTTTTGCGGCCAGCTCCCAAAAAAGCGAGTAGAAAAATGGAGCTCAGGGGCACTGCAATTCACAAACCTGCAGAGTTATAAATGATAACTCTCGTCCACAAATATATTGAGGGAAGGCAACGAAGAGGATCTGAAAGCAAGGCAGAATTGCAGGAAACAGATTTCAGGAGGTCGATTCGATCGCCTTTAAAGCACATGAAAAGCGGCAAAACGTCCACAATGATGCCCTTGGCCAAAAAGGGCGTATGCGTTTTTTCCTGAATATATTCAGGAAAAAACGCATACGCCCTTTTTGGCCAACCAAGCAACCTGGAAAGGCAAATCAGCGCTACAAAGAAGTCTCGCTTCCCATCGGTCAAAAGGGCCATGCGGAAAAAAGTGTCAAAACCAGAAATGCAGAACAGGCCATGGAGAAATGGGAGCCTTGCTACGCTGATGGGTGGGATGTAAATTGCCAACAGCCACTCTGGAGAAGTGTACGGTGTTTCCTGAAACATCGAAAAAACACAGCTTAGAGCGCATAGGGCACTTCCACTCATGGGCATATAAATTGGGAAAACTAAAAATCAGCAAGACACAGGCACCCCAAAGTTTAGGGCTGCTCTGTTGACAAGAACCTCCACTTCGTGACACCTTAAATATCCCAGGAAAGAGAAAAATGGATAAAGAAGTGGTGGTCCTTATGTACAATGGAATATCACTCAGCCATGAAATCAATGTCATAAGGCTAGTAGCAGCATGATGAGTGGCTTTAGCTACGACGATTCTAAGTGAAATAAGTCACACAGAAAAAGACACTTATCATAAGCTATCACTTATAGAGGGAATGTAAAAA
Organism: Balaenoptera ricei; assembly: GCF_028023285.1. Taxonomy (NCBI): domain Eukaryota; kingdom Metazoa; phylum Chordata; class Mammalia; order Artiodactyla; family Balaenopteridae; genus Balaenoptera; species Balaenoptera ricei. The sequence continues at coordinate 48,816 of NW_026777496.1, forward strand.
CCGCTACACTTGAACTGAATTACAAAACAGAACAGAGTCACACGTTTACAAAACACACTATGGCTGCTTAACGGGAAAGGTGGGGTGGGGTGATGCATAAAACAAGGGTTTCAAATGAGCTCAGATACCGTTCCATAAACCCAATATGTAATAGAAAGACCTACTCCTTGCTCAGTGAACTGGACTCAACACCCCCTATTCACCGCACAAGAATATATCTGACTAGTAAGAATCTTAAAACCTATGTATTGATATCTCTCTGGAAGTGAGTCAAGTGGCTGTAAAGCGGCAGAAACACAGCCGTGAAAAGCAGCTAAACCCCATTATAAAAATAAATTACTTTTAAAAACCCGTGAAACAAAGACAGTGAAAGAGAGAGAAATTCTTACAAAATTCGTTCAGGGGCTGTGATGCAACCTGGATTGACCATATCTAGACCCACAGCTGGAGGAGACATAAGGGTGGACACTCTCGGGGCTGAGAGGTTTGGTGAGGTTGGGGGAGCAAACGCAGAGCCTTTAAAGTAATACTGCCTGTTACCCATCCCATGGGTCCCAAATCTCCAGGTTCAAGGGCATCTTCCTACCTCGAAAACATGCATGAGAAACCCAGAAGGTGGTACACCGTGTGATCGGGAAAGGTTTCTAAAACGCACCTCATTTCTCATCTCCTTGTGCTCGGGTTCGCCATTCCAGCCGCTTTACTAGCAATCTCCCTCCTTGGAGAATCAGCACCTTTAACCTCCCGTTCCGTACAGCTTGCAATTTGTCCTGAGGATGAACGGGAAGAGGGGGAGCCAATGAGAGACTAGCTCTAGGTGTTGGGACAGGCACAGGTCACTCTATTTTCCCATCAGGAAGAAGAATTAACCACAGGCTCAGCCTGCCGCCCGGAAGCAGAATAGGGCCTGAGGCAATCCTGCGCTTTTGCGGCCAGCTCCCAAAAAAGCGAGTTGAAAAATGGAGCTCAGGGGCACTGCAATTCACAAACCTGCAGAGTTATAAATGATAACTCTCGTCCACAAATATATTGAGGGAAGGCAACGAAGAGGATCTGAAAGCAAGGCAGAATTGCAGGAAACAGATTTCAGGAGTTCGATTCTAATCGCCTTTAAAGCACATGAAAAGCGGCAAAACGTCGACAATGATGCCCTTGGCCAAAAAGGGCGTATGCGTTTTTTCCTGAATATATTCAGGAAAAAACGCATACGCCCTTTTTGGCCAACCAAGCAACCTGGAAAGGCAAATCAGCGCTACAAAGAAGTCTCGCTTCCCATCGGTCAAAAGGGCCATGCGGAAAAAAGTGTCAAACAAGAAATGCAGAACAGGCCATGGAGAAATGGGAGCCTTGCTACGCTGATGGGCGGGATGTAAATTGCCAACAGCCACTCTGGAGAAGTGTACGGTGTGTCCAGAAACATCGAAAAAACACAGCTTAGAGCGCATAGGGCACTTCCACTCATGGGCGTATGAATTGGGAACACTAAAAATCAGCAAGACACAGGCACCCCAAAGTTTAGGGCTGCTCTGTTGACAAGAACCTCCACTTCGTGACACCTTAAATATCCCAGGAAAGAGAAAAATGGATAAAGAAGTGGTGGTCCTTATGTACAATGGAATATCACTCAGCCATGAAATCAATGTCATAAGGCTAGTAGCAGCATGATGAGTGGCTTTAGCTACGACGATTCTAAGTGAAATAAGTCACACAGAAAAAGACACTTATCATAAGCTATCACTTATAGAGGGAATGTAAAAACCGCTACACTTGAACTGAATTACAAAACAGAACAGAGTCACACGTTTACAAAACACACTATGGCTGCTTAACGGGAAAGGTGGGGTGGGGTGATGCATAAAACAAGGGTTTCAAATGAGCTCAGATACCGTTCCATAAACCCAATATGTAATAGAAAGACCTACTCCTTGCTCAGTGAACTGGACTCAACACCCCCTATTCACCGCACAAGAATATATCTGACTAGTAAGAATCTTAAAACTTATGTATTGATATCTCTCTGGAAGTGAGTCAAGTGGCTGTAAAGCGGCAGAAACACAGCCGTGAAAAGCAGCTAAACCCCATTATAAAAATAAATTCCTTTTAAAAACCCGTGAAACAAAGACAGTGAAAGAGAGAGAAATTCTTACAAAATTCGTTCAGGGGCTGTGATGCAACCTGGATTGACCATATCTAGACCCACAGCTGGAGGAGACATAAGGGTGGACACTCTCGGGGCTGAGAGGTTTGGTGAGGTTGGGGGAGCAAACACAGAGCCTTGAAAGTAATACTGCCTGTTACCCATCCCATGGGTCCCAAATCTCCAGGTTCAAGGGCATCTTCCTACCTCGAAAACATGCATGAGAAACCCAGAAGGTGGTACACCGTGTGATCGGGAAAGGTTTCTAAAACGCACCTCATTTCTCATCTCCTTGTGCTCGGGTTCGCCATTCCAGCCGCTTTACTAGCAATCTCCCTCCTTGGAGAATCAGCACCTTTAACCTCCCGTTCCGTACAGCTTGCAATTTGTCCTGAGGATGAACGGGAAGAGGGGGAGCCAATGAGAGACTAGCTCTAGGTGTTGGGACAGGCACAGGTCACTTTATTTTCCCATCAGGAAGAAGAATTAACCACAGGCTCAGCCTGCCACCCGGAAGCAGAATAGGGCCTGAGGCAATCCTGCGCTTTTGCGGCCAGCTCCCAAAAAAGCGAGTTGAAAAATGGAGCTCAGGGGCACTGCAATTCACAAACCTGCAGAGTTATAAATGATAACTCTCGTCCACAAATATATTGAGGGAAGGCAACGAAGAGGATCTGAAAGCAAGGCAGAATTGCAGGAAACAGATTTCAGGAGGTCGATTCCAATCGCCTTTAAAGCACATGAAAAGCGGCAAAACGTCGACAATGATACCCTTGGCCAAAAAGGGCGTATGCGTTTTTTCCTGAATATATTCAGGAAAAAACGCATACGCCCTTTTTGGCCAACCAAGCAACCTGGAAAGGCAAATCAGCGCTACAAAGAAGTCTCGCTTCCCATCGGTCAAAAGGGCCATGCGGAAAAAAGTGTCAAAACCAGAAATGCAGAACAGGCCATGGAGAAAGGGGACCCTTGCTACGCTCATGGGCGGGATGTAAATTGCCAACAGCCACTCTGGAGAAGTGTACGGTGTGTCCTGAAACATCGAAAAAACACAGCTTAGAGCGCATAGGGCACTTCCACTCATGGACGTATAAATTGGGAAAACTAAAAATCAGCAAGACACAGGCACCCCAAAGTTTAGGGCTGCTCTGTTGACAAGAACCTCCACTTCGTGACACCTTAAATATCCCAGGAAAGAGAAAAATTGATAAAGAAGTGGTGGTCCTTATGTACAATGGATTATCACTCAGCCATGAAATCAATGTCATAAGGCTAGTAGCAGCATGATGAGTGGCTTTAGCTACGACGATTCTAAGTGAAATAAGTCACACAGAAAAAGACACTTATCATAAGCTATCACTTATAGAGGGAATGTAAAAACCGCTACACTTGAACTGAATTACAAAACAGAACAGAGTCACATGTTTACAAAACACACTATGGCTGCTTAACGGGAAAGGTGGGGTGGGGTGATGCATAAAACAAGGGTTTCAAATGAGCTCAGATACCGTTCCATAAACCCAATATGTAATAGAAAGACCTACTCCTTGCTCAGTGAACTGGACTCAACACCCCCTATTCACCGCACAAGAATATATCTGACTAGTAAGAATCTTAAAACCTATGTATTGATATCTCTCTGGAAGTGAGTCAAGTGGCTGTAAAGCGGCAGAAACACAGCCGTGAAAAGCAGCTAAACCCCATTATAAAAATAAATTACTTTTAAAAACCCGTGAAACAAAGACAGTGAAAGAGAGAGAAATTCTTACAAAATTCGTTCAGGGGCTGTGATGCAACCTGGATTGACCATATCTAGACCCACAGCTGGAGGAGACATAAGGGTGGACACTCTCGGGGCTGAGAGGTTTGGTGAGGTTGGGGGAGCAAACGCAGAGCCTTTAAAGTAATACTGCCTGTTACCCATCCCATGGGTCCCAAATCTCCAGGTTCAAGGGCATCTTCCTACCTCGAAAACATGCATGAGAAACCCAGAAGGTGGTACACCGTGTGATCGGGAAAGGTTTCTAAAACGCACCTCATTTCTCATCTCCTTGTGCTCGGGTTCGCCATTCCAGCCGCTTTACTAGCAATCTCCCTCCTTGGAGAATCAGCACCTTTAACCTCCCGTTCCGTACAGCTTGCAATTTGTCCTGAGGATGAACGGGAAGAGGGGGAGCCAATGAGAGACTAGCTCTAGGTGTTGGGACAGGCACAGGTCACTCTATTTTCCCATCAGGAAGAAGAATTAACCACAGGCTCAGCCTGCCGCCCGGAAGCAGAATAGGGCCTGAGGCAATCCTGCGCTTTTGCGGCCAGCTCCCAAAAAAGCGAGTTGAAAAATGGAGCTCAGGGGCACTGCAATTCACAAACCTGCAGAGTTATAAATGATAACTCTCGTCCACAAATATATTGAGGGAAGGCAACGAAGAGGATCTGAAAGCAAGGCAGAATTGCAGGAAACAGATTTCAGGAGGTCGATTCTATTCGCCTTTAAAGCACATGAAAAGCGGCAAAACGTCGACAATGATGCCCTTGGCCAAAAAGGGCGTATGCGTTTGTTCCTGAATATATTCAGGAAAAAATGCATACGCCCTTTTTGGCCAACCAAGCAACCTGGAAAGGCAAATCAGCGCTACAAAGAAGTCTCGCTTCCCATCGGTCAAAAGGGCCATGCTGAAAAAAGTCTCAAAACCAGAAATGCAGAACAGGCCATGGAGAAATGGGAGCCTTGCTACGCTGATGGGCGGGATGTAAATTGCCAACAGCCACTCTGGAGAAGTGTACGGTGTGTCCTGAAACATCGAAAAAACACAGCTTAGAGCGCATAGGGCACTTCCACTCACGGGCGTATAAATTGGGAAAACTAAAAATCAGCAAGACACAGGCACCCCAAAGTTTAGGGCTGCTCTGTTGACAAGAACCTCCACTTCGTGACACCTTAAATATCCCAGGAAAGAGAAAAATGGATAAAGAAGTGGTGGTCCTTATGTACAATGGAATATCACTCAGCCATGAAATCAATGTCATAAGGCTAGTAGCAGCATGATGAGTGGCTTTAGCTACGACGATTCTAAGTGAAATAAGTCACACAGAAAAAGACACTTATCATAAGCTATCACTTATAGAGGGAATGTAAAAACCGCTACACTTGAACTGAATTACAAAACAGAACAGAGTCACACGTTTACAAAACACACTATGGCTGCTTAACGGGAAAGGTGGGGTGGGGTGATGCATAAAACAAGGGTTTCAAATGAGCTCAGATAGCGTTCCATAAACCCAGTATGTAATAGAAAGACCTACTCCTTGCTCAGTGAACTGGACTCAACACCCCCTATTCACCGCACAAGAATATATCTGACTAGTAAGAATCTTAAAACCTATGTATTGATATCTCTCTGGAAGTGAGTCAAGTGGCTGTAAAGCGGCAGAAACACAGCCGTGAAAAGCAGCTAAACCCCATTATAAAAATAAATTACTTTTAAAAACCCGTGAAACAAAGACAGTGAAAGAGAGAGAAATTCTTACAAAATTCGTTCAGGGGCTGTGATGCAACCTGGATTGACCATATCTAGACCCACAGCTGGAGGAGACATAAGGGTGGACACTCTCGGGGCTGAGAGGTTTGGTGAGGTTGGGGGAGCAAACGCAGAGCCTTTAAAGTAATACTGCCTGTTACCCATCCCATGGGTCCCAAATCTCCAGGTTCAAGGGCATCTTCCTACCTCGAAAACATGCATGAGAAACCCAGAAGGTGGTACACCGTGTGATCGGGAAAGGTTTCTAAAACGCACCTCATTTCTCATCTCCTTGTGCTCGGGTTCGCCATTCCAGCCGCTTTACTAGCAATCTCCCTCCTTGGAGAATCAGCACCTTTAACCTCCCGTTCCGTACAGCTTGCAATTTGTCCTGAGGATGAACGGGAAGAGGGGGAGCCAATGAGAGACTAGCTCTAGGTGTTGGGACAGGCACAGGTCACTCTATTTTCCCATCAGGAAGAAGAATTAACCACAGGCTCAGCCTGCCGCCCGGAACCAGAATAGGGCCTGAGGCAATCCTGCGCTTTTGCGGCCAGCTCCCAAAAAAGCGAGTTGAAAAATGGAGCTCAGGGGCACTGCAATTCACAAACCTGCAGAGTTATAAATGATAACTCTCGTCCACAAATATATTGAGGGAAGGCAACGAAGAGGATCTGAAAGCAAGGCAGAATTGCAGGAAACAGATTTCAGGAGGTCGATTCGAATCGCCTTTAAAGCACATGAAAAGCGGCAAAACGTCGACAATGATGCCCTTGGCCAAAAAGGGCGTATGCGTTTTTTCCTGAATATATTCAGGAAAAAACGCATACGCCCTTTTTGGCCAACCAAGCAACCTGGAAAGGCAAATCAGCGCTACAAAGAAGTCTCGCTTCCCATCGGTCAAAAGGGCCATGCGGAAAAAAGTGTCAAACAAGAAATGCAGAACAGGCCATGGAGAAATGGGAGCCTTGCTACGCTGATGGGCGGGATGTAAATTGCCAACAGCCACTCTGGAGAAGTGTACGGTGTGTCCAGAAACATCGAAAAAACACAGCTTAGAGCGCATAGGGCACTTCCACTCATGGGCGTATGAATTGGGAACACTAAAAATCAGCAAGACACAGGCACCCCAAAGTTTAGGGCTGCTCTGTTGACAAGAACCTCCACTTCGTGACACCTTAAATATCCCAGGAAAGAGAAAAATGGATAAAGAAGTGGTGGTCCTTATGTACAATGGAATATCACTCAGCCATGAAATCAATGTCATAAGGCTAGTAGCAGCATGATGAGTGGCTTTAGCTACGACGATTCTAAGTGAAATAAGTCACACAGAAAAAGACACTTATCATAAGCTATCACTTATAGAGGGAATGTAAAAACCGCTACACTTGAACTGAATTACAAAACAGAACAGAGTCACACGTTTACAAAACACACTATGGCTGCTTAACGGGAAAGGTGGGGTGGGGTGATGCATAAAACAAGGGTTTCAAATGAGCTCAGATACCGTTCCATAAACCCAATATGTAATAGAAAGACCTACTCCTTGCTCAGTGAACTGGACTCAACACCCCCTATTCACCGCACAAGAATATATCTGACTAGTAAGAATCTTAAAACCTATGTATTGATATCTCTCTGGAAGTGAGTCAAGTGGCTGTAAAGCGGCAGAAACACAGCCGTGAAAAGCAGCTAAACCCCATTATAAAAATAAATTACTTTTAAAAACCCGTGAAACAAAGACAGTGAAAGAGAGAGAAATTCTTACAAAATTCGTTCAGGGGCTGTGATGCAACCTGGATTGACCATATCTAGACCCACAGCTGGAGGAGACATAAGGGTGGACACTCTCGGGGCTGAGAGGTTTGGTGAGGTTGGGGGAGCAAACGCAGAGCCTTTAAAGTAATACTGCCTGTTACCCATCCCATGGGTCCCAAATCTCCAGGTTCAAGGGCATCTTCCTACCTCGAAAACATGCATGAGAAACCCAGAAGTTGGTACACCGTGTGATCAGGAAAGGTTTCTAAAACGCACCTCTTTTCTCACCTCCTTGTGCTCGGGTTCGCCATTCCAGCCGCTTTACTAGCAATCTCCCTCCTTGGAGAATCAGCACCTTTAACCTCCCGTTCCGTACAGCTTGCAATTTGTCCTGAGGATGAACGGGAAGAGGGGGAGCCAATGAGAGACTAGCTCTAGGTGTTGGGACAGGCACAGGTCACTCTATTTTCCCATCAGGAAGAAGAATTAACCACAGGCTCAGCCTGCCGCCCGGAAGCAGAATAGGGCCTGAGGCAATCCTGCGCTTTTGCGGCCAGCTCCCAAAAAAGCGAGTTGAAAAATGGAGCTCAGGGGCACTGCAATTCACAAACCTGCAGAGTTATAAATGATAACTCTCGTCCACAAATATATTGAGGGAAGGCAACGAAGAGGATCTGAAAGCAAGGCAGAATTGCAGGAAACAGATTTCAGGAGGTCGATTCCAATCGCCTTTAAAGCACATGAAAAGCGGCAAAACGTCGACAATGATACCCTTGGCCAAAAAGGGCGTATGCGTTTTTTCCTGAATATATTCAGGAAAAAACGCATACGCCCTTTTTGGCCAACCAAGCAACCTGGAAAGGCAAATCAGCGCTACAAAGAAGTCTCGCTTCCCATCGGTCAAAAGGGCCATGCGGAAAAAAGTGTCAAAACCAGAAATGCAGAACAGGCCATGGAGAAATGGGACCCTTGCTACGCTCATGGGCGGGATGTAAATTGCCAACAGCCACTCTGGAGAAGTGTACGGTGTGTCCTGAAATATCGAAAAAACACAGCTTAGAGCGCATAGGGCACTTCCACTCATGGGCGTATAAATTGGGAAAACTAAAAATCAGCAAGACACAGGCACCCCAAAGTTTAGGGCTGCTCTGTTGACAAGAACCTCCACTTCGTGACACCTTAAATATCCCAGGAAAGAGAAAAATGGATAAAGAAGTGGTGGTCCTTATGTACAATGGATTATCACTCAGCCATGAAATCAATGTCATAAGGCTAGTAGCAGCATGATGAGTGGCTTTAGCTACGACGATTCTAAGTGAAATAAGTCACACAGAAAAAGACACTTATCATAAGCTATCACTTATAGAGGGAATGTAAAAACCGCTACACTTGAACTGAATTACAAAACAGAACAGAGTCACATGTTTACAAAACACACTATGGCTGCTTAACGGGAAAGGTGGGGTGGGGTGATGCATAAAACAAGGGTTTCAAATGAGCTCAGATACCGTTCCATAAACCCAATATGTAATAGAAAGACCTACTCCTTGCTCAGTGAACTGGACTCAACACCCCCTATTCACCGCACAAGAATATATCTGACTAGTAAGAATCTTAAAACCTATGTATTGATATCTCTCTGGAAGTGAGTCAAGTGGCTGTAAAGCGGCAGAAACACAGCCGTGAAAAGCAGCTAAACCCCATTATAAAAATAAATTACTTTTAAAAACCCGTGAAACAAAGACAGTGAAAGAGAGAGAAATTCTTACAAAATTCGTTCAGGGGCTGTGATGCAAACTGGATTGGCCATATGTAGACCCACAGCTGGATGAGACATAAGGGTGGACATTCTCGGGGCTGAGAGGTTTGGTGAGGTTAGGGGAGCAAACGCAGAGCCTTTAAAGTAATACTGCCTGTTACCCATCCCATGGGTCCCAAATCTCCAGGTTCAAGGGCATCTTCCTACCTCGAAAACATGCATGAGAAACCCAGAAGGTGGTACACCGTGTGATCGGGAAAGGTTTCTAAAACGCACCGCTTTTCTCATCTCCTTGTGCTCGGGTTCGCCATTCCAGCCACTTTACTAGCAATCTCCCTCCTTGGAGAATCAGCACCTTTAACCTCCCGTTCCGTACAGCTTGCAATTTGTCCTGAGGATGAACGGGAAGAGGGGGAGCCAATGAGAGACTAGCTCTAGGTGTTGGGACAGGCACAGGTCACTCTATTTTCCCATCAGGAAGAAGAATTAACCACAGGCTCAGCCTGCTGCCCGGAACCAGAATAGGGCCTGAGGCAATCCGGCGCTTTTGCGGCCAGCTCCCAAAAAAGCGAGTTGAAAAATGGAGCTCAGGGGCACTGCAATTCACAAACCTGCAGAGTTATAAATGATAACTCTCGTCCACAAATATATTGAGGGAAGGCAACGAAGAGGATCTGAAAGCAAGGCAGAATTGCAGGAAACAGATTTCAGGAGGTCGATTCGATCGCCTTTAAAGCACATGAAAAGCGGCAAAACGTCCACAATGATGCCCTTGGCCAAAAAGGGCGTATGCGTTTTTTCCTGAATATATTCAGGAAAAAACGCATACGCCCTTTTTGGCCAACCAAGCAACCTGGAAAGGCAAATCAGCGCTACAAAGAAGGCTCGCTTCCCATCGGTCAAAAGGGCCATGCGGAAAAAAGTGTCAAAACCAGAAATGCAGAACAGGCCATGGAGAAATGGGACCCTTGCTACGCTGATGGGCGGGATGTAAATTGCCAACAGCCACTCTGGAGAAGTGTACGGTGTGTCCTGAAACATCGAAAAAACACAGCTTAGAGCGCATAGGGCACTTCCACTCACGGGCATATAAATTGGGAAAACTAAAAATCAGCAAGACACAGGCACCCCAAAGTTTAGGGCTGCTCTGTTGACAAGAACCTCCACTTCGTGACACCTTAAATATCCCAGGAAAGAGAAAAATGGATAAAGAAGTGGTGGTCCTTATGTACAATGGAATATCACTCAGCCATGAAATCAATGTCATAAGGCTAGTAGCAGCATGATGAGTGGCTTTAGCTACGACGATTCTAAGTGAAATAAGTCACACAGAAAAAGACACTTATCATAAGCTATCACTTATAGAGGGAATGTAAAAACCGCTACACTTGAACTGAATTACAAAACAGAACAGAGTCACACGTTTACAAAACACACTATGGCTGCTTAACGGGAAAGGTGGGGTGGGGTGATGCATAAAACAAGGGTTTCAAATGAGCTCAGATACCGTTCCATAAACCCAATATGTAATAGAAAGACCTACTCCTTGCTCAGTGAACTGGACTCAACACCCCCTATTCACCGCACAAGAATATATCTGACTAGTAAGAATCTTAAAACCTATGTATTGATATCTCTCTGGAAGTGAGTCAAGTGGCTGTAAAGCGGCAGAAACACAGCCGTGAAAAGCAGCTAAACCCCATTATAAAAATAAATTACTTTTAAAAACCCGTGAAACAAAGACAGTGAAAGAGAGAGAAATTCTTACAAAATTCGTTCAGGGGCTGTGATGCAACCTGGATTGACCATATCTAGACCCACAGCTGGAGGAGACATAAGGGTGGACACTCTCGGGGCTGAGAGGTTTGGTGAGGTTGGGGGAGCAAACGCAGAGCCTTTACAGTAATACTGCCTGTTACCCATCCCATGGGTCCCAAATCTCCAGGTTCAAGGGCATCTTCCTACCTCGAAAACATGCATGAGAAACCCAGAAGGTGGTACACCGTGTGATCGGGAAAGGTTTCTAAAACGCACCTCTTTTCTCACCTCCTTGTGCTCGGGTTCGCCATTCCAGCCGCTTTACTAGCAATCTCCCTCCTTGGAGAATCAGCACCTTTAACCTCCCGTTCCGTACAGCTTGCAATTTGTCCTGAGGATGAACGGGAAGAGGGGGAGCCAATGAGAGACTAGCTCTAGGTGTTGGGACAGGCACAGGTCACTCTATTTTCCCATCAGGAAGAAGAATTAACCACAGGCTCAGCCTGCCGCCCGGAACCAGAATAGGGCCTGAGGCAATCCTGCGCTTTTGCGGCCAGCTCCCAAAAAAGCGAGTTGAAAAATGGAGCTCAGGGGCACTGCAATTCACAAACCTGCAGAGTTATAAATGATAACTCTCGTCCACAAATATATTGAGGGAAGGCAACGAAGAGGATCTGAAAGCAAGGCAGAATTGCAGGAAACAGATTTCAGGAGGTCGATTCGATCGCCTTTAAAGCACATGAAAAGCGGCAAAACGTCCACAATGATGCCCTTGGCCAAAAAGGGCGTATGCGTTTTTTCCTGAATATATTCAGGAAAAAACGCATACGCCCTTTTTGGCCAACCAAGCAACCTGGAAAGGCAAATCAGCGCTACAAAGAAGGCTCGCTTCCCATCGGTCAAAAGGGCCATGCGGAAAAAAGTGTCAAAACCAGAAATGCAGAACAGGCCATGGAGAAATGGGAGCCTTGCTACGCTGATGGGCGGGATGTAAATTGCCAACAGCCACTCTGGAGAAGTGTACGGTGTGTCCTGAAACATCGAAAAAACACAGTTTAGAGCGCATAGGGCACTTCCACTCACGGGCGTATAAATTGGGAAAACTAAAAATCAGCAAGACACAGGCACCCCAAAGTTTAGGGCTGCTCTGTTGACAAGAACCTCCACTTCGTGACACCTTAAATATCCCAGGAAAGAGAAAAATGGATAAAGAAGTGGTGGTCCTTATGTACAATGGAATATCACTCAGCCTTGAAATCAATGTCATAAGGCTAGTAGCAGCATGATGAGTGGCTTTAGCTACGACGATTCTAAGTGAAATAAGTCACACAGAAAAAGACACTTATCATAAGCTATCACTTATAGAGGGAATGTAAAAATCGCTACACTTGAACTGAATTACAAAAGAGAACAGAGTCACACGTTTACAAAACACACTATGGCTGCTTAACGGGAAAGGTGGGGTGGGGTGATGCATAAAACAAGGGTTTCAAATGAGGTCAGATACCGTTCCATAAACCCAATATGTAATAGAAAGACCTACTCCTTGCTCAGTGAACTGGACTCAACACCCCCTATTCACCGCACAAGAATATATCTGACTAGTAAGAATCTTAAAACCTATGTATTGATATCTCTCTGGAAGTGAGTCAAGTGGCTGTAAAGCGGCAGAAACACAGCCGTGAAAAGCAGCTAAACCCCATTATAAAAATAAATTACTTTTAAAAACCCGTGAAACAAAGACAGTGAAAGAGAGAGAAATTCTTACAAAATTCGTTCAGGGGCTGTGATGCAACCTGGATTGACCATATCTAGACCCACAGCTGGAGGAGACATAAGGGTGGACACTCTCGGGGCTGAGAGGTTTGGTGAGGTTGGGGGAGCAAACGCAGAGCCTTTAAAGTAATACTGCCTGTTACCCATCCCATGGGTCCCAAATCTCCAGGTTCAAGGGCATCTTCCTACCTCGAAAACATGCATGAGAAACCCAGAAGGTGGTACACCGTGTGATCGGGAAAGGTTTCTAAAACGCACCTCTTTTCTCACCTCCTTGTGCTCGGGTTCGCCATTCCAGCCGCTTTACTAGCAATCTCCCTCCTTGGAGAATCAGCACCTTTAACCTCCCGTTCCGTACAGCTTGCAATTTGTCCTGAGGATGAACGGGAAGAGGGGGAGCCAATGAGAGACTAGCTCTAGGTGTTGGGACAGGCACAGGTCACTCTATTTTCCCATCAGAAAGAAGAATTAACCACAGGCTCAGCCTGCCGCCCGGAACCAGAATAGGGCCTGAGGCAATCCTGCGCTTTTGCGGCCAGCTCCCAAAAAAGCGAGTAGAAAAATGGAGCTCAGGGGCACTGCAATTCACAAACCTGCAGAGTTATAAATGATAACTCTCGTCCACAAATATATTGAGGGAAGGCAACGAAGAGGATCTGAAAGCAAGGCAGAATTGCAGGAAACAGATTTCAGGAGGTCGATTCGATCGCCTTTAAAGCACATGAAAAGCGGCAAAACGTCCACAATGATGCCCTTGGCCAAAAAGGGCGTATGCGTTTTTTCCTGAATATATTCAGGAAAAAACGCATACGCCCTTTTTGGCCAACCAAGCAACCTGGAAAGGCAAATCAGCGCTACAAAGAAGTCTCGCTTCCCATCGGTCAAAAGGGCCATGCGGAAAAAAGTGTCAAAACCAGAAATGCAGAACAGGCCATGGAGAAATGGGAGCCTTGCTACGCTGATGGGCGGGATGTAAATTGCCAACAGCCACTCTGGAGAAGTGTACGGTGTTTCCTGAAACATCGAAAAAACACAGCTTAGAGCGCATAGGGCACTTCCACTCATGGGCATATAAATTGGGAAAACTAAAAATCAGCAAGACACAGGCACCCCAAAGTTTAGGGCTGCTCTGTTGACAAGAACCTCCACTTCGTGACACCTTAAATATCCCAGGAAAGAGAAAAATGGATAAAGAAGTGGTGGTCCTTATGTACAATGGAATATCACTCAGCCATGAAATCAATGTCATAAGGCTAGTAGCAGCATGATGAGTGGCTTTAGCTACGACGATTCTAAGTGAAATAAGTCACACAGAAAAAGACACTTATCATAAGCTATCACTTATAGAGGGAATGTAAAAACCGCTACACTTGAACTGAATTACAAAACAGAACAGAGTCACACGTTTACAAAACACACTATGGCTGCTTAACGGGAAAGGTGGGGTGGGGTGATGCATAAAACAAGGGTTTCAAATGAGCTCAGATACCGTTCCATAAACCCAATATGTAATAGAAAGACCTACTCCTTGCTCAGTGAACTGGACTCAACACCCCCTATTCACCGCACAAGAATATATCTGACTAGTAAGAATCTTAAAACCTATGTATTGATATCTCTCTGGAAGTGAGTCAAGTGGCTGTAAAGCGGCAGAAACACAGCCGTGAAAAGCAGCTAAACCCCATTATAAAAATAAATTACTTTTAAAAACCCGTGAAACAAAGACAGTGAAAGAGAGAGAAATTCTTACAAAATTCGTTCAGGGGCTGTGATGCAACCTGGATTGACCATATCTAGACCCACAGCTGGAGGAGACATAAGGGTGGACACTCTCGGGGCTGAGAGGTTTGGTGAGGTTGGGGGAGCAAACGCAGAGCCTTTAAAGTAATACTGCCTGTTACCCATCCCATGGGTCCCAAATCTCCAGGTTCAAGGGCATCTTCCTACCTCGAAAACATGCATGAGAAACCCAGAAGGTGGTACACCGTGTGATCGGGAAAGGTTTCTAAAACGCACCTCATTTCTCATCTCCTTGTGCTCGGGTTCGCCATTCCAGCCGCTTTACTAGCAATCTCCCTCCTTGGAGAATCAGCACCTTTAACCTCCCGTTCCGTACAGCTTGCAATTTGTCCTGAGGATGAACGGGAAGAGGGGGAGCCAATGAGAGACTAGCTCTAGGTGTTGGGACAGGCACAGGTCACTCTATTTTCCCATCAGGAAGAAGAATTAACCACAGGCTCAGCCTGCCGCCCGGAACCAGAATAGGGCCTGAGGCAATCCTGCGCTTTTGCGGCCAGCTCCCAAAAAAGCGAGTTGAAAAATGGAGCTCAGGGGCACTGCAATTCACAAACCTGCAGAGTTATAAATGATAACTCTCGTCCACAAATATATTGAGGGAAGGCAACGAAGAGGATCTGAAAGCAAGGCAGAATTGCAGGAAACAGATTTCAGGAGGTCGATTCTAATCGCCTTTAAAGCACATGAAAAGCGGCAAAACGTCGACAATGATGCCCTTGGCCAAAAAGGGCGTATGCGTTTTTTCCTGAATATATTCAGGAAAAAACGCATACGCCCTTTTTGGCCAACCAAGCAACCTGGAAAGGCAAATCAGCGCTACAAAGAAGTCTCGCTTCCCATCGGTCAAAAGGGCCATGCGGAAAAAAGTGTCAAACAAGAAATGCAGAACAGGCCATGGAGAAATGGGAGCCTTGCTACGCTGATGGGCGGGATGTAAATTGCCAACAGCCACTCTGGAGAAGTGTACGGTGTGTCCAGAAACATCGAAAAAACACAGCTTAGAGCGCATAGGGCACTTCCACTCATGGGCGTATGAATTGGGAACACTAAAAATCAGCAAGACACAGGCACCCCAAAGTTTAGGGCTGCTCTGTTGACAAGAACCTCCACTTCGTGACACCTTAAATATCCCAGGAAAGAGAAAAATGGATAAAGAAGTGGTGGTCCTTATGTACAATGGAATATCACTCAGCCATGAAATCAATGTCATAAGGCTAGTAGCAGCATGATGAGTGGCTTTAGCTACGACGATTCTAAGTGAAATAAGTCACACAGAAAAAGACACTTATCATAAGCTATCACTTATAGAGGGAATGTAAAAACCGCTACACTTGAACTGAATTACAAAACAGAACAGAGTCACACGTTTACAAAACACACTATGGCTGCTTAACGGGAAAGGTGGGGTGGGGTGATGCATAAAACAAGGGTTTCAAATGAGCTCAGATACCGTTCCATAAACCCAATATGTAATAGAAAGACCTACTCCTTGCTCAGTGAACTGGACTCAACACCCCCTATTCACCGCACAAGAATATATCTGACTAGTAAGAATCTTAAAACTTATGTATTGATATCTCTCTGGAAGTGAGTCAAATGGCTGTAAAGCGGCAGAAACACAGCCGTGAAAAGCAGCTAAACCCCATTATAAAAATAAATTCCTTTTAAAAACCCGTGAAACAAAGACAGTGAAAGAGAGAGAAATTCTTACAAAATTCGTTCAGGGGCTGTGATGCAACCTGGATTGACCATATCTAGACCCACAGCTGGAGGAGACATAAGGGTGGACACTCTCGGGGCTGAGAGGTTTGGTGAGGTTGGGGGAGCAAACACAGAGCCTTGAAAGTAATACTGCCTGTTACCCATCCCATGGGTCCCAAATCTCCAGGTTCAAGGGCATCTTCCTACCTCGAAAACATGCATGAGAAACCCAGAAGGTGGTACACCGTGTGATCGGGAAAGGTTTCTAAAACGCACCTCATTTCTCATCTCCTTGTGCTCGGGTTCGCCATTCCAGCCGCTTTACTAGCAATCTCCCTCCTTGGAGAATCAGCACCTTTAACCTCCCGTTCCGTACAGCTTGCAATTTGTCCTGAGGATGAACGGGAAGAGGGGGAGCCAATGAGAGACTAGCTCTAGGTGTTGGGACAGGCACAGGTCACTTTATTTTCCCATCAGGAAGAAGAATTAACCACAGGCTCAGCCTGCCACCCGGAAGCAGAATAGGGCCTGAGGCAATCCTGCGCTTTTGCGGCCAGCTCCCAAAAAAGCGAGTTGAAAAATGGAGCTCAGGGGCACTGCAATTCACAAACCTGCAGAGTTATAAATGATAACTCTCGTCCACAAATATATTGAGGGAAGGCAACGAAGAGGATCTGAAAGCAAGGCAGAATTGCAGGAAACAGATTTCAGGAGGTCGATTCCAATCGCCTTTAAAGCACATGAAAAGCGGCAAAACGTCGACAATGATACCCTTGGCCAAAAAGGGCGTATGCGTTTTTTCCTGAATATATTCAGGAAAAAACGCATACGCCCTTTTTGGCCAACCAAGCAACCTGGAAAGGCAAATCAGCGCTACAAAGAAGTCTCGCTTCCCATCGGTCAAAAGGGCCATGCGGAAAAAAGTGTCAAAACCAGAAATGCAGAACAGGCCATGGAGAAATGGGACCCTTGCTACGCTCATGGGCGGGATGTAAATTGCCAACAGCCACTCTGGAGAAGTGTACGGTGTGTCCTGAAACATCGAAAAAACACAGCTTAGAGCGCATAGGGCACTTCCACTCATGGGCGTATAAATTGGGAAAACTAAAAATCAGCAAGACACAGGCACCCCAAAGTTTAGGGCTGCTCTGTTGACAAGAACCTCCACTTCGTGACACCTTAAATATCCCAGGAAAGAGAAAAATTCATAAAGAAGTGGTGGTCCTTATGTACAATGGATTATCACTCAGCCATGAAATCAATGTCATAAGGCTAGTAGCAGCATGATGAGTGGCTTTAGCTACGACGATTCTAAGTGAAATAAGTCACACAGAAAAAGACACTTATCATAAGCTATCACTTATAGAGGGAATGTAAAAACCGCTACACTTGAACTGAATTACAAAACAGAACAGAGTCACATGTTTACAAAACACACTATGGCTGCTTAACGGGAAAGGTGGGGTGGGGTGATGCATAAAACAAGGGTTTCAAATGAGCTCAGATACCGTTCCATAAACCCAATATGTAATAGAAAGACCTACTCCTTGCTCAGTGAACTGGACTCAACACCCCCTATTCACCGCACAAGAATATATCTGACTAGTAAGAATCTTAAAACCTATGTATTGATATCTCTCTGGAAGTGAGTCAAGTGGCTGTAAAGCGGCAGAAACACAGCCGTGAAAAGCAGCTAAACCCCATTATAAAAATAAATTACTTTTAAAAACCCGTGAAACAAAGACAGTGAAAGAGAGAGAAATTCTTACAAAATTCGTTCAGGGGCTGTGATGCAACCTGGATTGACCATATCTAGACCCACAGCTGGAGGAGACATAAGGGTGGACACTCTCGGGGCTGAGAGGTTTGGTGAGGTTGGGGGAGCAAACGCAGAGCCTTTAAAGTAATACTGCCTGTTACCCATCCCATGGGTCCCAAATCTCCAGGTTCAAGGGCATCTTCCTACCTCGAAAACATGCATGAGAAACCCAGAAGGTGGTACACCGTGTGATCGGGAAAGGTTTCTAAAACGCACCTCATTTCTCATCTCCTTGTGCTCGGGTTCGCCATTCCAGCCGCTTTACTAGCAATCTCCCTCCTTGGAGAATCAGCACCTTTAACCTCCCGTTCCGTACAGCTTGCAATTTGTCCTGAGGATGAACGGGAAGAGGGGGAGCCAATGAGAGACTAGCTCTAGGTGTTGGGACAGGCACAGGTCACTCTATTTTCCCATCAGGAAGAAGAATTAACCACAGGCTCAGCCTGCCGCCCGGAAGCAGAATAGGGCCTGAGGCAATCCTGCGCTTTTGCGGCCAGCTCCCAAAAAAGCGAGTTGAAAAATGGAGCTCAGGGGCACTGCAATTCACAAACCTGCAGAGTTATAAATGATAACTCTCGTCCACAAATATATTGAGGGAAGGCAACGAAGAGGATCTGAAAGCAAGGCAGAATTGCAGGAAACAGATTTCAGGAGGTCGATTCTATTCGCCTTTAAAGCACATGAAAAGCGGCAAAACGTCGACAATGATGCCCTTGGCCAAAAAGGGCGTATGCGTTTGTTCCTGAATATATTCAGGAAAAAATGCATACGCCCTTTTTGGCCAACCAAGCAACCTGGAAAGGCAAATCAGCGCTACAAAGAAGTCTCGCTTCCCATCGGTCAAAAGGGCCATGCTGAAAAAAGTCTCAAAACCAGAAATGCAGAACAGGCCATGGAGAAATGGGAGCCTTGCTACGCTGATGGGCGGGATGTAAATTGCCAACAGCCACTCTGGAGAAGTGTACGGTGTGTCCTGAAACATCGAAAAAACACAGCTTAGAGCGCATAGGGCACTTCCACTCACGGGCGTATAAATTGGGAAAACTAAAAATCAGCAAGACACAGGCACCCCAAAGTTTAGGGCTGCTCTGTTGACAAGAACCTCCACTTCGTGACACCTTAAATATCCCAGGAAAGAGAAAAATGGATAAAGAAGTGGTGGTCCTTATGTACAATGGAATATCACTCAGCCATGAAATCAATGTCATAAGGCTAGTAGCAGCATGATGAGTGGCTTTAGCTACGACGATTCTAAGTGAAATAAGTCACACAGAAAAAGACACTTATCATAAGCTATCACTTATAGAGGGAATGTAAAAACCGCTACACTTGAACTGAATTACAAAACAGAACAGAGTCACACGTTTACAAAACACACTATGGCTGCTTAACGGGAAAGGTGGGGTGGGGTGATGCATAAAACAAGGGTTTCAAATGAGCTCAGATAGCGTTCCATAAACCCAGTATGTAATAGAAAGACCTACTCCTTGCTCAGTGAACTGGACTCAACACCCCCTATTCACCGCACAAGAATATATCTGACTAGTAAGAATCTTAAAACCTATGTATTGATATCTCTCTGGAAGTGAGTCAAGTGGCTGTAAAGCGGCAGAAACACAGCCGTGAAAAGCAGCTAAACCCCATTATAAAAATAAATTACTTTTAAAAACCCGTGAAACAAAGACAGTGAAAGAGAGAGAAATTCTTACAAAATTCGTTCAGGGGCTGTGATGCAACCTGGATTGACCATATCTAGACCCACAGCTGGAGGAGACATAAGGGTGGACACTCTCGGGGCTGAGAGGTTTGGTGAGGTTGGGGGAGCAAACGCAGAGCCTTTAAAGTAATACTGCCTGTTACCCATCCCATGGGTCCCAAATCTCCAGGTTCAAGGGCATCTTCCTACCTCGAAAACATGCATGAGAAACCCAGAAGGTGGTACACCGTGTGATCGGGAAAGGTTTCTAAAACGCACCTCATTTCTCATCTCCTTGTGCTCGGGTTCGCCATTCCAGCCGCTTTACTAGCAATCTCCCTCCTTGGAGAATCAGCACCTTTAACCTCCCGTTCCGTACAGCTTGCAATTTGTCCTGAGGATGAACGGGAAGAGGGGGAGCCAATGAGAGACTAGCTCTAGGTGTTGGGACAGGCACAGGTCACTCTATTTTCCCATCAGGAAGAAGAATTAACCACAGGCTCAGCCTGCCGCCCGGAACCAGAAGAGGGCCTGAGGCAATCCTGCGCTTTTGCGGCCAGCTCCCAAAAAAGCGAGTTGAAAAATGGAGCTCAGGGGCACTGCAATTCACAAACCTGCAGAGTTATAAATGATAACTCTCGTCCACAAATATATTGAGGGAAGGCAACGAAGAGGATCTGAAAGCAAGGCAGAATTGCAGGAAACAGATTTCAGGAGGTCGATTCTATTCGCCTTTAAAGCACATGAAAAGCGGCAAAACGTCGACAATGATGCCCTTGGCCAAAAAGGGCGTATGCGTTTGTTCCTGAATATATTCAGGAAAAAATGCATACGCCCTTTTTGGCCAACCAAGCAACCTGGAAAGGCAAATCAGCGCTACAAAGAAGTCTCGCTTCCCATCGGTCAAAAGGGCCATGCTGAAAAAAGCCTCAAAACCAGAAATGCAGAACAGGCCATGGAGAAATGGGAGCCTTGCTACGCTGATGGGCGGGATGTAAATTGCCAACAGCCACTCTGGAGAAGTGTACGGTGTGTCCTGAAACATCGAAAAAACACAGCTTAGAGCGCATAGGGCACTTCCACTCACGGGCGTATAAATTGGGAAAACTAAAAATCAGCAAGACACAGGCACCCCAAAGTTTAGGGCTGCTCTGTTGACAAGAACCTCCACTTCGTGACACCTTAAATATCCCAGGAAAGAGAAAAATGGATAAAGAAGTGGTGGTCCTTATGTACAATGGAATATCCCTCAGCCATGAAATCAATGTCATAAGGCTAGTAGCAGCATGATGAGTGGCTTTAGCTACGACGATTCTAAGTGAAATAAGTCACACAGAAAAAGACACTTATCATAAGCTATCACTTATAGAGGGAATGTAAAAACCGCTACACTTGAACTGAATTACAAAACAGAACAGAGTCACACGTTTACAAAACACACTATGGCTGCTTAACGGGAAAGGTGGGGTGGGGTGATGCATAAAACAAGGGTTTCAAATGAGCTCAGATAGCGTTCCATAAACCCAGTATGTAATAGAAAGACCTACTCCTTGCTCAGTGAACTGGACTCAACACCCCCTATTCACCGCACAAGAATATATCTGACTAGTAAGAATCTTAAAACCTATGTATTGATATCTCTCTGGAAGTGAGTCAAGTGGCTGTAAAGCGGCAGAAACACAGCCGTGAAAAGCAGCTAAACCCCATTATAAAAATAAATTACTTTTAAAAACCCGTGAAACAAAGACAGTGAAAGAGAGAGAAATTCTTACAAAATTCGTTCAGGGGCTGTGATGCAACCTGGATTGACCATATCTAGACCCACAGCTGGAGGAGACATAAGGGTGGACACTCTCGGGGCTGAGAGGTTTGGTGAGGTTGGGGGAGCAAACGCAGAGCCTTTAAAGTAATACTGCCTGTTACCCATTCCATGGGTCCCAAATCTCCAGGTTCAAGGGCATCTTCCTACCTCGAAAACATGCATGAGAAACCCAGAAGGTGGTACACCGTGTGATCGGGAAAGGTTTCTAAAACGCACCTCATTTCTCATCTCCTTGTGCTCGGGTTCGCCATTCCAGCCGCTTTACTAGCAATCTCCCTCCTTGGAGAATCAGCACCTTTAACCTCCCGTTCCGTACAGCTTGCAATTTGTCCTGAGGATGAACGGGAAGAGGGGGAGCCAATGAGAGACTAGCTCTAGGTGTTGGGACAGGCACAGGTCACTCTATTTTCCCATCAGGAAGAAGAATTAACCACAGGCTCAGCCTGCCGCCCGGAACCAGAATAGGGCCTGAGGCAATCCTGCGCTTTTGCGGCCAGCTCCCAAAAAAGCGAGTTGAAAAATGGAGCTCAGGGGCACTGCAATTCACAAACCTGCAGAGTTATAAATGATAACTCTCGTCCACAAATATATTGAGGGAAGGCAACGAAGAGGATCTGAAAGCAAGGCAGAATTGCAGGAAACAGATTTCAGGAGGTCGATTCGAATCGCCTTTAAAGCACATGAAAAGCGGCAAAACGTCGACAATGATGCCCTTGGCCAAAAAGGGCGTATGCGTTTTTTCCTGAATATATTCAGGAAAAAACGCATACGCCCTTTTTGGCCAACCAAGCAACCTGGAAAGGCAAATCAGCGCTACAAAGAAGGCTCGCTTCCCATCGGTCAAAAGGGCCATGCGGAAAAAAGTGTCAAACAAGAAATGCAGAACAGGCCATGGAGAAATGGGAGCCTTGCTACGCTGATGGGCGGGATGTAAATTGCCAACAGCCACTCTGGAGAAGTGTACGGTGTGTCCAGAAACATCGAAAAAACACAGCTTAGAGCGCATAGGGCACTTCCACTCATGGGCGTATGAATTGGGAACACTAAAAATCAGCAAGACACAGGCACCCCAAAGTTTAGGGCTGCTCTGTTGACAAGAACCTCCACTTCGTGACACCTTAAATATCCCAGGAAAGAGAAAAATGGATAAAGAAGTGGTGGTCCTTATGTACAATGGAATATCACTCAGCCATGAAATCAATGTCATAAGGCTAGTAGCAGCATGATGAGTGGCTTTAGCTACGACGATTCTAAGTGAAATAAGTCACACAGAAAAAGACACTTATCATAAGCTATCACTTATAGAGGGAATGTAAAAACCGCTACACTTGAACTGAATTACAAAACAGAACAGAGTCACACGTTTACAAAACACACTATGGCTGCTTAACGGGAAAGGTGGGGTGGGGTGATGCATAAAACAAGGGTTTCAAATGAGCTCAGATACCGTTCCATAAACCCAATATGTAATAGAAAGACCTACTCCTTGCTCAGTGAACTGGACTCAACACCCCCTATTCACCGCACAAGAATATATCTGACTAGTAAGAATCTTAAAACCTATGTATTGATATCTCTCTGGAAGTGAGTCAAGTGGCTGTAAAGCGGCAGAAACACAGCCGTGAAAAGCAGCTAAACCCCATTATAAAAATAAATTACTTTTAAAAACCCGTGAAACAAAGACAGTGAAAGAGAGAGAAATTCTTACAAAATTCGTTCAGGGGCTGTGATGCAACCTGGATTGACCATATCTAGACCCACAGCTGGAGGAGACATAAGGGTGGACACTCTCGGGGCTGAGAGGTTTGGTGAGGTTGGGGGAGCAAACGCAGAGCCTTTAAAGTAATACTGCCTGTTACCCATCCCATGGGTCCCAAATCTCCAGGTTCAAGGGCATCTTCCTACCTCGAAAACATGCATGAGAAACCCAGAAGTTGGTACACCGTGTGATCAGGAAAGGTTTCTAAAACGCACCTCTTTTCTCACCTCCTTGTGCTCGGGTTCGCCATTCCAGCCGCTTTACTAGCAATCTCCCTCCTTGGAGAATCAGCACCTTTAACCTCCCGTTCCGTACAGCTTGCAATTTGTCCTGAGGATGAACGGGAAGAGGGGGAGCCAATGAGAGACTAGCTCTAGGTGTTGGGACAGGCACAGGTCACTCTATTTTCCCATCAGGAAGAAGAATTAACCACAGGCTCAGCCTGCCGCCCGGAACCAGAATAGGGCCTGAGGCAATCCTGCGCTTTTGCGGCCAGCTCCCAAAAAAGCGAGTTGAAAAATGGAGCTCAGGGGCACTGCAATTCACAAACCTGCAGAGTTATAAATGATAACTCTCGTCCACAAATATATTGAGGGAAGGCAACGAAGAGGATCTGAAAGCAAGGCAGAATTGCAGGAAACAGATTTCAGGAGGTCGATTCCAATCGCCTTTAAAGCACATGAAAAGCGGCAAAACGTCGACAATGATACCCTTGGCCAAAAAGGGCGTATGCGTTTTTTCCTGAATATATTCAGGAAAAAACGCATACGCCCTTTTTGGCCAACCAAGCAACCTGGAAAGGCAAATCAGCGCTACAAAGAAGTCTCGCTTCCCATCGGTCAAAAGGGCCATGCGGAAAAAAGTGTCAAAACCAGAAATGCAGAACAGGCCATGGAGAAATGGGACCCTTGCTACGCTGATGGGCGGGATGTAAATTGCCAACAGCCACTCTGGAGAAGTGTACGGTGTGTCCTGAAATATCGAAAAAACACAGCTTAGAGCGCATAGGGCACTTCCACTCATGGGCGTATAAATTGGGAAAACTAAAAATCAGCAAGACACAGGCACCCCAAAGTTTAGGGCTGCTCTGTTGACAAGAACCTCCACTTCGTGACACCTTAAATATCCCAGGAAAGAGAAAAATGGATAAAGAAGTGGTGGTCCTTATGTACAATGGATTATCACTCAGCCATGAAATCAATGTCATAAGGCTAGTAGCAGCATGATGAGTGGCTTTAGCTACGACGATTCTAAGTGAAATAAGTCACACAGAAAAAGACACTTATCATAAGCTATCACTTATAGAGGGAATGTAAAAACCGCTACACTTGAACTGAATTACAAAACAGAACAGAGTCACATGTTTACAAAACACACTATGGCTGCTTAACGGGAAAGGTGGGGTGGGGTGATGCATAAAACAAGGGTTTCAAATGAGCTCAGATACCGTTCCATAAACCCAATATGTAATAGAAAGACCTACTCCTTGCTCAGTGAACTGGACTCAACACCCCCTATTCACCGCACAAGAATATATCTGACTAGTAAGAATCTTAAAACCTATGTATTGATATCTCTCTGGAAGTGAGTCAAGTGGCTGTAAAGCGGCAGAAACACAGCCGTGAAAAGCAGCTAAACCCCATTATAAAAATAAATTACTTTTAAAAACCCGTGAAACAAAGACAGTGAAAGAGAGAGAAATTCTTACAAAATTCGTTCAGGGGCTGTGATGCAAACTGGATTGGCCATATGTAGACCCACAGCTGGATGAGACATAAGGGTGGACATTCTCGGGGCTGAGAGGTTTGGTGAGGTTAGGGGAGCAAACGCAGAGCCTTTAAAGTAATACTGCCTGTTACCCATCCCATGGGTCCCAAATCTGCAGGTTCAAGGGCATCTTCCTACCTCGAAAACATGCATGAGAAACCCAGAAGGTGGTACACCGTGTGATCGGGAAAGGTTTCTAAAACGCACCGCTTTTCTCATCTCCTTGTGCTCGGGTTCGCCATTCCAGCCACTTTACTAGCAATCTCCCTCCTTGGAGAATCAGCACCTTTAACCTCCCGTTCCGTACAGCTTGCAATTTGTCCTGAGGATGAACGGGAAGAGGGGGAGCCAATGAGAGACTAGCTCTAGGTGTTGGGACAGGCACAGGTCACTCTATTTTCCCATCAGGAAGAAGAATTAACCACAGGCTCAGCCTGCTGCCCGGAACCAGAATAGGGCCTGAGGCAATCCTGCGCTTTTGCGGCCAGCTCCCAAAAAAGCGAGTTGAAAAATGGAGCTCAGGGGCACTGCAATTCACAAACCTGCAGAGTTATAAATGATAACTCTCGTCCACAAATATATTGAGGGAAGGCAACGAAGAGGATCTGAAAGCAAGGCAGAATTGCAGGAAACAGATTTCAGGAGGTCGATTCGATCGCCTTTAAAGCACATGAAAAGCGGCAAAACGTCCACAATGATGCCCTTGGCCAAAAAGGGCGTATGCGTTTTTTCCTGAATATATTCAGGAAAAAACGCATACGCCCTTTTTGGCCAACCAAGCAACCTGGAAAGGCAAATCAGCGCTACAAAGAAGGCTCGCTTCCCATCGGTCAAAAGGGCCATGCGGAAAAAAGTGTCAAAACCAGAAATGCAGAACAGGCCATGGAGAAATGGGACCCTTGCTACGCTGATGGGCGGGATGTAAATTGCCAACAGCCACTCTGGAGAAGTGTACGGTGTGTCCTGAAACATCGAAAAAACACAGCTTAGAGCGCATAGGGCACTTCCACTCACGGGCATATAAATTGGGAAAACTAAAAATCAGCAAGACACAGGCACCCCAAAGTTTAGGGCTGCTCTGTTGACAAGAACCTCCACTTCGTGACACCTTAAATATCCCAGGAAAGAGAAAAATGGATAAAGAAGTGGTGGTCCTTATGTACAATGGAATATCACTCAGCCATGAAATCAATGTCATAAGGCTAGTAGCAGCATGATGAGTGGCTTTAGCTACGACGATTCTAAGTGAAATAAGTCACACAGAAAAAGACACTTATCATAAGCTATCACTTATAGAGGGAATGTAAAAACCGCTACACTTGAACTGAATTACAAAACAGAACAGAGTCACACGTTTACAAAACACACTATGGCTGCTTAACGGGAAAGGTGGGGTGGGGTGATGCATAAAACAAGGGTTTCAAATGAGCTCAGATACCGTTCCATAAACCCAATATGTAATAGAAAGACCTACTCCTTGCTCAGTGAACTGGACTCAACACCCCCTATTCACCGCACAAGAATATATCTGACTAGTAAGAATCTTAAAACCTATGTATTGATATCTCTCTGGAAGTGAGTCAAGTGGCTGTAAAGCGGCAGAAACACAGCCGTGAAAAGCAGCTAAACCCCATTATAAAAATAAATTACTTTTAAAAACCCGTGAAACAAAGACAGTGAAAGAGAGAGAAATTCTTACAAAATTCGTTCAGGGGCTGTGATGCAACCTGGATTGACCATATCTAGACCCACAGCTGGAGGAGACATAAGGGTGGACACTCTCGGGGCTGAGAGGTTTGGTGAGGTTGGGGGAGCAAACGCAGAGCCTTTACAGTAATACTGCCTGTTACCCATCCCATGGGTCCCAAATCTCCAGGTTCAAGGGCATCTTCCTACCTCGAAAACATGCATGAGAAACCCAGAAGGTGGTACACCGTGTGATCGGGAAAGGTTTCTAAAACGCACCTCTTTTCTCACCTCCTTGTGCTCGGGTTCGCCATTCCAGCCGCTTTACTAGCAATCTCCCTCCTTGGAGAATCAGCACCTTTAACCTCCCGTTCCGTACAGCTTGCAATTTGTCCTGAGGATGAACGGGAAGAGGGGGAGCCAATGAGAGACTAGCTCTAGGTGTTGGGACAGGCACAGGTCACTCTATTTTCCCATCAGGAAGAAGAATTAACCACAGGCTCAGCCTGCCGCCCGGAAGCAGAATAGGGCCTGAGGCAATCCTGCGCTTTTGCGGCCAGCTCCCAAAAAAGCGAGTTGAAAAATGGAGCTCAGGGGCACTGCAATTCACAAACCTGCAGAGTTATAAATGATAACTCTCGTCCACAAATATATTGAGGGAAGGCAACGAAGAGGATCTGAAAGCAAGGCAGAATTGCAGGAAACAGATTTCAGGAGGTCGATTCGATCGACTTTAAAGCACATGAAAAGCGGCAAAACGTCCACAATGATGCCCTTGGCCAAAAAGGGCGTATGCGTTTTTTCCTGAATATATTCAGGAAAAAACGCATACGCCCTTTTTGGCCAACCAAGCAACCTGGAAAGGCAAATCAGCGCTACAAAGAAGGCTCGCTTCCCATCGGTCAAAAGGGCCATGCGGAAAAAAGTGTCAAAACCAGAAATGCAGAACAGGCCATGGAGAAATGGGAGCCTTGCTACGCTGATGGGCGGGATGTAAATTGCCAACAGCCACTCTGGAGAAGTGTACGGTGTGTCCTGAAACATCGAAAAAACACAGTTTAGAGCGCATAGGGCACTTCCACTCACGGGCGTATAAATTGGGAAAACTAAAAATCAGCAAGACACAGGCACCCCAAAGTTTAGGGCTGCTCTGTTGACAAGAACCTCCACTTCGTGACACCTTAAATATCCCAGGAAAGAGAAAAATGGATAAAGAAGTGGTGGTCCTTATGTACAATGGAATATCACTCAGCCCTGAAATCAATGTCATAAGGCTAGTAGCAGCATGATGAGTGGCTTTAGCTACGACGATTCTAAGTGAAATAAGTCACACAGAAAAAGACACTTATCATAAGCTATCACTTATAGAGGGAATGTAAAAATCGCTACACTTGAACTGAATTACAAAAGAGAACAGAGTCACACGTTTACAAAACACACTATGGCTGCTTAACGGGAAAGGTGGGGTGGGGTGATGCATAAAACAAGGGTTTCAAATGAGGTCAGATACCGTTCCATAAACCCAATATGTAATAGAAAGACCTACTCCTTGCTCAGTGAACTGGACTCAACACCCCCTATTCACCGCACAAGAATATATCTGACTAGTAAGAATCTTAAAACCTATGTATTGATATCTCTCTGGAAGTGAGTCAAGTGGCTGTAAAGCGGCAGAAACACAGCCGTGAAAAGCAGCTAAACCCCATTATAAAAATAAATTACTTTTAAAAACCCGTGAAACAAAGACAGTGAAAGAGAGAGAAATTCTTACAAAATTCGTTCAGGGGCTGTGATGCAACCTGGATTGACCATATCTAGACCCACAGCTGGAGGAGACATAAGGGTGGACACTCTCGGGGCTGAGAGGTTTGGTGAGGTTGGGGGAGCAAACGCAGAGCCTTTAAAGTAATACTGCCTGTTACCCATCCCATGGGTCCCAAATCTCCAGGTTCAAGGGCATCTTCCTACCTCGAAAACATGCATGAGAAACCCAGAAGGTGGTACACCGTGTGATCGGGAAAGGTTTCTAAAACGCACCTCTTTTCTCACCTCCTTGTGCTCGGGTTCGCCATTCCAGCCGCTTTACTAGCAATCTCCCTCCTTGGAGAATCAGCACCTTTAACCTCCCGTTCCGTACAGCTTGCAATTTGTCCTGAGGATGAACGGGAAGAGGGGGAGCCAATGAGAGACTAGCTCTAGGTGTTGGGACAGGCACAGGTCACTCTATTTTCCCATCAGAAAGAAGAATTAACCACAGGCTCAGCCTGCCGCCCGGAACCAGAATAGGGCCTGAGGCAATCCTGCGCTTTTGCGGCCAGCTCCCAAAAAAGCGAGTTGAAAAATGGAGCTCAGGGGCACTGCAATTCACAAACCTGCAGAGTTATAAATGATAACTCTCGTCCACAAATATATTGAGGGAAGGCAACGAAGAGGATCTGAAAGCAAGGCAGAATTGCAGGAAACAGATTTCAGGAGGTCGATTCGAATCGCCTTTAAAGCACATGAAAAGCGGCAAAACGTCGACAATGATGCCCTTGGCCAAAAAGGGCGTATGCGTTTTTTCCTGAATATATTCAGGAAAAAACGCATACGCCCTTTTTGGCCAACCAAGCAACCTGGAAAGGCAAATCAGCGCTACAAAGAAGTCTCGCTTCCCATCGGTCAAAAGGGCCATGCGGAAAAAAGTGTCAAAACCAGAAATGCAGAACAGGCCATGGAGAAATGGGAGCCTTGCTACGCTGATGGGCGGGATGTAAATTGCCAACAGCCACTCTGGAGAAGTGTACGGTGTGTCCTGAAACATCGAAAAAACACAGCTTAGAGCGCATAGGGCACTTCCACTCATGGGCGTATAAATTGGGAAAACTAAAAATCAGCAAGACACAGGCACCCCAAAGTTTAGGGCTGCTCTGTTGACAAGAACTTCCACTTCGTGACACCTTAAATATCCCAGGAAAGAGAAAAATGGATAAAGAAGTGGTGGTCCTTATGTACAATGGAATATCACTCAGCCCTGAAATCAATGTCATAAGGCTAGTAGCAGCATGATGAGTGGCTTTAGCTACGACGATTCTAAGTGAAATAAGTCACACAGAAAAAGACACTTATCATAAGCTATCACTTATAGAGGGAATGTAAAAACCGCTACACTTGAACTGAATTACAAAACAGAACAGAGTCACACGTTTACAAAACACACTATGGCTGCTTAACGGGAAAGGTGGGGTGGGGTGATGCATAAAACAAGGGTTTCAAATGAGCTCAGATACCGTTCCATAAACCCAATATGTAATAGAAAGACCTACTCCTTGCTCAGTGAACTGGACTCAACACCCCCTATTCACCGCACAAGAATATATCTGACTAGTAAGAATCTTAAAACCTATGTATTGATATCTCTCTGGAAGTGAGTCAAGTGGCTGTAAAGCGGCAGAAACACAGCCGTGAAAAGCAGCTAAACCCCATTATAAAAATAAATTACTTTTAAAAACCCGTGAAACAAAGACAGTGAAAGAGAGAGAAATTCTTACAAAATTCGTTCAGGGGCTGTGATGCAACCTGGATTGACCATATCTAGACCCACAGCTGGAGGAGACATAAGGGTGGACACTCTCGGGGCTGAGAGTTTTGGTGAGGTTGGGGGAGCAAACGCAGAGCCTTTACAGTAATACTGCCTGTTACCCATCCCATGGGTCCCAAATCTCCAGGTTCAAGGGCATCTTCCTACCTCGAAAACATGCATGAGAAACCCAGAAGTTGGTACACCATGTGATCGGGAAAGGTTTCTAAAACGCACCTCATTTCTCATCTCCTTGTGCTCGGGTTCGCCATTCCAGCCGCTTTACTAGCAATCTCCCTCTTTGGAGAATCAGCACCTTTAACCTCCCGTTCCGTACAGCTTGCAATTTGTCCTGAGGATGAATGGGAAGAGGGGGAGCCAATGAGAGACTAGCTCTAGGTGTTGGGACAGGCACAGGTCACTCTATTTTCCCATCAGGAAGAAGAATTAACCACAGGCTCAGCCTGCTTCCCGGAACCAGAATAGGGCCTGAGGCAATCCTGCGCTTTTGCGGCCAGCTCCCAAAAAAGCGAGTTGAAAAATGGAGCTCAGGGGCACTGCAATTCACAAACCTGCCGAGTTATAAATGATAACTCTTGTCCACAAATATATTGAGGGAAGGCAACGAAGAGGATCTGAAAGCAAGGCAGAATTGCAGGAAAGAGATTTCAGGAGGTCGATTCGAATCGCCTTTAAAGCACATGAAAAGCGGCAAAACGTCCACAATGATGCCCTTGGCCAAAAAGGGCGTATGCGTTTTTTCCTGAATATATTCAGGAAAAAACGCATACGCCCTTTTTGGCCAACCAAGCAACCTGGAAAGGCAAATCAGCGCTACAAGAAGGCTCGCTTCCCATCGGTCAAAAGGGCCATGCGGAAAAAAGTGTCAAAACCAGAAATGCAGAACAGGCCATGGAGAAATGGGAGCCTTGCTACGCTGATGGGCGGGATGTAAATTGCCAACAGCCACTCTGGAGAAGTGTACGGTGTGTCCTGAAACATCGAAAAAACACAGCTTAGAGCGCATAGGGCACTTCCACTCACGGGCGTATAAATTGGGAAAACTAAAAATCAGCAAGACACAGGCACCCCAAAGTTTAGGGCTGCTCTGTTGACAAGAACCTCCACTTCGTGACACCTTAAATATCCCAGGAAAGAGAAAAATGGATAAAGAAGTGGTGGTCCTTATGTACAATGGAATATCACTCAGCCCTGAAATCAATGTCATAAGGCTAGTAGCAGCATGATGAGTGGCTTTAGCTACGACGATTCTAAGTGAAATAAGTCACACAGAAAAAGACACTTATCATAAGCTATCACTTATAGAGGGAATGTAAAAACCGCTACACTTGAACTGAATTACAAAACAGAACAGAGTCACACGTTTACAAAACACACTATGGCTGCTTAACGGGAAAGGTGGGGTGGGGTGATGCATAAAACAAGGGTTTCAAATGAGCTCAGATACCGTTCCATAAACCCAATATGTAATAGAAAGACCTACTCCTTGCTCAGTGAACTGGACTCAACACCCCCTATTCACCGCACAAGAATATATCTGACTAGTAAGAATCTTAAAACCTATGTATTGATATCTCTCTGGAAGTGAGTCAAGTGGCTGTAAAGCGGCAGAAACACAGCCGTGAAAAGCAGCTAAACCCCATTATAAAAATAAATTACTTTTAAAAACCCGTGAAACAAAGACAGTGAAAGAGAGAGAAATTCTTACAAAATTCGTTCAGGGGCTGTGATGCAACCTGGATTGACCATATCTAGACCCACAGCTGGAGGAGACATAAGGGTGGACACTCTCGGGGCTGAGAGGTTTGGTGAGGTTGGGGGAGCAAACGCAGAGCCTTTAAAGTAATACTGCCTGTTACCCATCCCATGGGTCCCAAATCTCCAGGTTCAAGGGCATCTTCCTACCTCGAAAACATGCATGAGAAACCCAGAAGGTGGTACACCGTGTGATCGGGAAAGGTTTCTAAAACGCACCTCTTTTCTCACCTCCTTGTGCTCGGGTTCGCCATTCCAGCCGCTTTACTAGCAATCTCCCTCCTTGGAGAATCAGCACCTTTAACCTCCCGTTCCGTACAGCTTGCAATTTGTCCTGAGGATGAACGGGAAGAGGGGGAGCCAATGAGAGACTAGCTCTAGGTGTTGGGACAGGCACAGGTCACTCTATTTTCCCATCAGGAAGAAGAATTAACCACAGGCTCAGCCTGCCGCCCGGAACCAGAATAGGGCCTGAGGCAATCCTGCGCTTTTGCGGCCAGCTCCCAAAAAAGCGAGTTGAAAAATGGAGCTCAGGGGCACTGCAATTCACAAACCTGCAGAGTTATAAATGATAACTCTCGTCCACAAATATATTGAGGGAAGGCAACGAAGAGGATCTGAAAGCAAGGCAGAATTGCAGGAAACAGATTTCAGGAGGTCGATTCGAATCGCCTTTAAAGCACATGAAAAGTGGCAAAACGTCCACAATGATACCCTTTGCCAAAAAGGGCGTATGCGTTTTTTCCTGAATATATTCAGGAAAAAACGCATACGCCCTTTTTGGCCAACCAAGCAACCTGGAAAGGCAAATCAGCGCTACAAAGAAGTCTCGCTTCCCATCGGTCAAAAGGGCCATGCGGAAAAAAGTGTCAAAACCAGAAATGCAGAACAGGCCATGGAGAAATGGAACCCTTGCTACGCTGATGGGCGGGATGTAAATTGCCAACAGCCACTCTGGAGAAGTGTACGGTGTGTCCTGAAACATCGAAAAAACACAGCTTAGAGCACATAGGGCACTTCTACTCACGGGCGTATAAATTGGGAACACTAAAAATCAGCAAGACACAGGCACCCCAAAGTTTAGGGCTGCTCTGTTGACAAGAACCTCCACTTCGTGACACCTTAAATATCCCAGGAAAGAGAAAAATGGATAAAGAAGTGGTGGTCCTTATGTACAATGGATTATCACTCAGCCATGAAATCAATGTCATAAGGCTAGTAGCAGCATGATGAGTGGCTTTAGCTACGACGATTCTAAGTGAAATAAGTCACACAGAAAAAGACACTTATCATAAGCTATCACTTATAGAGGGAATGTAAAAACCGCTACACTTGAACTGAATTACAAAACAGAACAGAGTCACACGTTTACAAAACACACTATGGCTGCTTAACGGGAAAGGTGGGGTGGGGTGATGCATAAAACAAGGGTTTCAAATGAGCTCAGATACCGTTCCATAAACCCAATATGTAATAGAAAGACCTACTCCTTGCTCAGTGAACTGGACTCAACACCCCCTATTCACCGCACAAGAATATATCTGACTAGTAAGAATCTTAAAACCTATGTATTGATATCTCTCTGGAAGTGAGTCAAGTGGCTGTAAAGCGGCAGAAAAACAGCCGTGAAAAGCAGCTAAACCCCATTATAAAAATAAATTACTTTTAAAAACCCGTGAAACAAAGACAGTGAAAGAGAGAGAAATTCTTACAAAATTCGTTCAGGGGCTGTGATGCAACCTGGATTGACCATATCTAGACCCACAGCTGGAGGAGACATAAGGGTGGACACTCTCGGGGCTGAGAGGTTTGGTGAGGTTGGGGGAGCAAACGCAGAGCCTTTACAGTAATACTGCCTGTTACCCATCCCATGGGTCCCAAATCTCCAGGTTCAAGGGCATCTTCCTACCTCAAAAACATGCATGAGAAACCCAGAAGGTGGTACACCGTGTGATCGGGAAAGGTTTCTAAAACGCACCTCATTTCTCATCTCCTTGTGCTCGGGTTCGCCATTCCAGCCGCTTTACTAGCAATCTCCCTCCTTGGAGAATCAGCACCTTTAACCTCCCGTTCCGTACAGCTTGCAATTTGTCCTGAGGATGAACGGGAAGAGGGGGAGCCAATGAGAGACTAGCTCTAGGTGTTGGGACAGGCACAGGTCACTCTATTTTCCCATCAGGAAGAAGAATTAACCACAGGCTCAGCCTGCCGCCCGGAACCAGAATAGGGCCTGAGGCAATCCTGCGCTTTTGCGGCCAGCTCCCAAAAAAGCGAGTTGAAAAATGGAGCTCAGGGGCACTGCAATTCACAAACCTGCAGAGTTATAAATGATAACTCTCGTCCACAAATATATTGAGGGAAGGCAACGAAGAGGATCTGAAAGCAAGGCAGAATTGCAGGAAACAGATTTCAGGAGGTCGATTCGAATCGCCTTTAAAGCACATGAAAAGCAGCAAAACGTCGACAATGATGCCCTTGGCCAAAAAGGGCGTATGCGTTTTTTCCTGAATATATTCAGGAAAAAACGCATACGCCCTTTTTGGCCAACCAAGCAACCTGGAAAGGCAAATCAGCGCTACAAAGAAGTCTCGCTTCCCATCGGTCAAAAGGGCCATGCGGAAAAAAGTGTCAAAACCAGAAATGCAGAACAGGCCATGGAGAAATGGGAGCCTTGCTACGCTGATGGGCGGGATGTAAATTGCCAACAGCCACTCTGGAGAAGTGTACGGTGTGTCCTGAAACATCGAAAAAACACAGCTTAGAGCGCATAGGGCACTTCCACTCATGGGCGTATAAATTGGGAAAACTAAAAATCAGCAAGACACAGGCACCCCAAAGTTTAGGGCTGCTCTGTTGACAAGAACTTCCACTTCGTGACACCTTAAATATCCCAGGAAAGAGAAAAATGGATAAAGAAGTGGTGGTCCTTATGTACAATGGAATATCACTCAGCCCTGAAATCAATGTCATAAGGCTAGTAGCAGCATGATGAGTGGCTTTAGCTACGACGATTCTAAGTGAAATAAGTCACACAGAAAAAGACACTTATCATAAGCTATCACTTATAGAGGGAATGTAAAAACCGCTACACTTGAACTGAATTACAAAACAGAACAGAGTCACACGTTTACAAAACACACTATGGCTGCTTAACGGGAAAGGTGGGGTGGGGTGATGCATAAAACAAGGGTTTCAAATGAGCTCAGATACCGTTCCATAAACCCAATATGTAATAGAAAGACCTACTCCTTGCTCAGTGAACTGGACTCAACACCCCCTATTCACCGCACAAGAATATATCTGACTAGTAAGAATCTTAAAACCTATGTATTGATATCTCTCTGGAAGTGAGTCAAGTGGCTGTAAAGCGGCAGAAACACAGCCGTGAAAAGCAGCTAAACCCCA
Organism: Balaenoptera ricei; assembly: GCF_028023285.1. Lineage (NCBI taxonomy): Eukaryota > Metazoa > Chordata > Mammalia > Artiodactyla > Balaenopteridae > Balaenoptera > Balaenoptera ricei. Next base: position 84,309 of record NW_026777496.1, read on the forward strand.
TTATAAAAATAAATTACTTTTAAAAACCCGTGAAACAAAGACAGTGAAAGAGAGAGAAATTCTTACAAAATTCGTTCAGGGGCTGTGATGCAACCTGGATTGACCATATCTAGACCCACAGCTGGAGGAGACATAAGGGTGGACACTCTCGGGGCTGAGAGGTTTGGTGAGGTTGGGGGAGCAAACGCAGAGCCTTTACAGTAATACTGCCTGTTACCCATCCCATGGGTCCCAAATCTCCAGGTTCAAGGGCATCTTCCTACCTCGAAAACATGCATGAGAAACCCAGAAGTTGGTACACCATGTGATCGGGAAAGGTTTCTAAAACGCACCTCATTTCTCATCTCCTTGTGCTCGGGTTCGCCATTCCAGCCGCTTTACTAGCAATCTCCCTCCTTGGAGAATCAGCACCTTTAACCTCCCGTTCCGTACAGCTTGCAATTTGTCCTGAGGATGAATGGGAAGAGGGGGAGCCAATGAGAGACTAGCTCTAGGTGTTGGGACAGGCACAGGTCACTCTATTTTCCCATCAGGAAGAAGAATTAACCACAGGCTCAGCCTGCCGCCCGGAACCAGAATAGGGCCTGAGGCAATCCTGCGCTTTTGCGGCCAGCTCCCAAAAAAGCGAGTTGAAAAATGGAGCTCAGGGGCACTGCAATTCACAAACCTGCCGAGTTATAAATGATAACTCTTGTCCACAAATATATTGAGGGAAGGCAACGAAGAGGAATTGAAAGCAAGGCAGAATTGCAGGAAACAGATTTCAGGAGGTCGATTCGAATCGCCTTTAAAGCACATGAAAAGCGGCAAAACGTCGACAATGATGCCCTTGGCCAAAAAGGGCGTATGCGTTTTTTCCTGAATATATTCAGGAAAAAACGCATACGCCCTTTTTGGCCAACCAAGCAACCTGGAAAGGCAAATCAGCGCTACAAAGAAGGCTCGCTTCCCATCGGTCAAAAGGGCCATGCGGAAAAAAGTGTCAAAACCAGAAATGCAGAACAGGCCATGGAGAAATGGGAGCCTTGCTACGCTGATGGGCGGGATGTAAATTGCCAACAGCCACTCTGGAGAAGTGTACGGTGTGTCCTGAAACATCGAAAAAACACAGCTTAGAGCGCATAGGGCACTTCCACTCACGGGCGTATAAATTGGGAAAACTAAAAATCAGCAAGACACAGGCACCCCAAAGTTTAGGGCTGCTCTGTTGACAAGAACCTCCACTTCGTGACACCTTAAATATCCCAGGAAAGAGAAAAATGGATAAAGAAGTGGTGGTCCTTATGTACAATGGAATATCACTCAGCCCTGAAATCAATGTCATAAGGCTAGTAGCAGCATGATGAGTGGCTTTAGCTACGACGATTCTAAGTGAAATAAGTCACACAGAAAAAGACACTTATCATAAGCTATCACTTATAGAGGGAATGTAAAAACCGCTACACTTGAACTGAATTACAAAACAGAACAGAGTCACATGTTTACAAAACACACTATGGCTGCTTAACGGGAAAGGTGGGGTGGGGTGATGCATAAAACAAGGGTTTCAAATGAGCTCAGATACCGTTCCATAAACCCAATATGTAATAGAAAGACCTACTCCTTGCTCAGTGAACTGGACTCAACACCCCCTATTCACCGCACAAGAATATATCTGACTAGTAAGAATCTTAAAACCTATGTATTGATATCTCTCTGGAAGTGAGTCAAGTGGCTGTAAAGCGGCAGAAACACAGCCGTGAAAAGCAGCTAAACCCCATTATAAAAATAAATTACTTTTAAAAACCCGTGAAACAAAGACAGTGAAAGAGAGAGAAATTCTTACAAAATTCGTTCAGGGGCTGTGATGCAACCTGGATTGACCATATCTAGACCCACAGCTGGAGGAGACATAAGGGTGGACACTCTCGGGGCTGAGAGGTTTGGTGAGGTTGGGGGAGCAAACGCAGAGCCTTTAAAGTAATACTGCCTGTTACCCATCCCATGGGTCCCAAATCTCCAGGTTCAAGGGCATCTTCCTACCTCGAAAACATGCATGAGAAACCCAGAAGGTGGTACACCGTGTGATCGGGAAAGGTTTCTAAAACGCACCTCATTTCTCATCTCCTTGTGCTCGGGTTCGCCATTCCAGCCGCTTTACTAGCAATCTCCCTCCTTGGAGAATCAGCACCTTTAACCTCCCGTTCCGTACAGCTTGCAATTTGTCCTGAGGATGAACGGGAAGAGGGGGAGCCAATGAGAGACTAGCTCTAGGTGTTGGGACAGGCACAGGTCACTCTATTTTCCCATCAGGAAGAAGAATTAACCACAGGCTCAGCCTGCCGCCCGGAACCAGAAGAGGGCCTGAGGCAATCCTGCGCTTTTGCGGCCAGCTCCCAAGAAAGCGAGTTGAAAAATGGAGCTCAGGGGCACTGCAATTCACAAACCTGCAGAGTTATAAATGATAACTCTCGTCCACAAATATATTGAGGGAAGGCAACGAAGAGGATCTGAAAGCAAGGCAGAATTGCAGGAAACAGATTTCAGGAGGTCGATTCGAATCGCCTTTAAAGCACATGAAAAGCGGCAAAACGTCGACAATGATGCCCTTGGCCAAAAAGGGCGTATGCGTTTTTTCCTGAATATATTCAGGAAAAAACGCATACGCCCTTTTTGGCCAACCAAGCAACCTGGAAAGGCAAATCAGCGCTACAAAGAAGTCTCGCTTCCCATCGGTCAAAAGGGCCATGCGGAAAAAAGTGTCAAACAAGAAATGCAGAACAGGCCATGGAGAAATGGGAGCCTTGCTACGCTGATGGGCGGGATGTAAATTGCCAACAGCCACTCTGGAGAAGTGTACGGTGTGTCCTGAAACATCGAAAAAACACAGCTTAGAGCGCATAGGGCACTTCCACTCACGGGCATATAAATTGGGAAAACTAAAAATCAGCAAGACACAGGCACCCCAAAGTTTAGGGCTGCTCTGTTGACAAGAACCTCCACTTCGTGACACCTTAAATATCCCAGGAAAGAGAAAAATGGATAAAGAAGTGGTGGTCCTTATGTACAATGGAATATCACTCAGCCATGAAATCAATGTCATAAGGCTAGTAGCAGCATGATGAGTGGCTTTAGCTACGACGATTCTAAGTGAAATAAGTCACACAGAAAAAGACACTTATCATAAGCTATCACTTATAGAGGGAATGTAAAAACCGCTACACTTGAACTGAATTACAAAACAGAACAGAGTCACACGTTTACAAAACACACTATGGCTGCTTAACGGGAAAGGTGGGGTGGGGTGATGCATAAAACAAGGGTTTCAAATGAGCTCAGATAGCGTTCCATAAACCCAGTATGTAATAGAAAGACCTACTCCTTGCTCAGTGAACTGGACTCAACACCCCCTATTCACCGCACAAGAATATATCTGACTAGTAAGAATCTTAAAACCTATGTATTGATATCTCTCTGGAAGTGAGTCAAGTGGCTGTAAAGCGGCAGAAACACAGCCGTGAAAAGCAGCTAAACCGCATTATAAAAATAAATTACTTTTAAAAACCCGTGAAACAAAGACAGTGAAAGAGAGAGAAATTCTTACAAAATTCGTTCAGGGGCTGTGATGCAACCTGGATTGACCATATCTAGACCCACAGCTGGAGGAGACATAAGGGTGGACACTCTCGGGGCTGAGAGGTTTGGTGAGGTTGGGGGAGCAAACGCAGAGCCTTTAAAGTAATACTGCCTGTTACCCATCCCATGGGTCCCAAATCTCCAGGTTCAAGGGCATCTTCCTACCTCGAAAACATGCATGAGAAACCCAGAAGGTGGTACACCGTGTGATCGGGAAAGGTTTCTAAAACGCACCTCATTTCTCATCTCCTTGTGCTCGGGTTCGCCATTCCAGCCGCTTTACTAGCAATCTCCCTCCTTGGAGAATCAGCACCTTTAACCTCCCGTTCCGTACAGCTTGCAATTTGTCCTGAGGATGAACGGGAAGAGGGGGAGCCAATGAGAGACTAGCTCTAGGTGTTGGGACAGGCACAGGTCACTCTATTTTCCCATCAGGAAGAAGAATTAACCACAGGCTCAGCCTGCCGCCCGGAACCAGAATAGGGCCTGAGGCAATCCTGCGCTTTTGCGGCCAGCTCCCAAAAAAGCGAGTTGAAAAATGGAGCTCAGGGGCACTGCAATTCACAAACCTGCAGAGTTATAAATGATAACTCTCGTCCACAAATATATTGAGGGAAGGCAACGAAGAGGATCTGAAAGCAAGGCAGAATTGCAGGAAACAGATTTCAGGAGGTCGATTCGAATCGCCTTTAAAGCACATGAAAAGCGGCAAAACGTCGACAATGATGCCCTTGGCCAAAAAGGGCGTATGCGTTTTTTCCTGAATATATTCAGGAAAAAACGCATACGCCCTTTTTGGCCAACCAAGCAACCTGGAAAGGCAAATCAGCGCTACAAAGAAGTCTCGCTTCCCATCGGTCAAAAGGGCCATGCGGAAAAAAGTGTCAAACAAGAAATGCAGAACAGGCCATGGAGAAATGGGAGCCTTGCTACGCTGATGGGCGGGATGTAAATTGCCAACAGCCACTCTGGAGAAGTGTACGGTGTGTCCAGAAACATCGAAAAAACACAGCTTAGAGCGCATAGGGCACTTCCACTCATGGGCGTATGAATTGGGAACACTAAAAATCAGCAAGACACAGGCACCCCAAAGTTTAGGGCTGCTCTGTTGACAAGAACCTCCACTTCGTGACACCTTAAATATCCCAGGAAAGAGAAAAATGGATAAAGAAGTGGTGGTCCTTATGTACAATGGAATATCACTCAGCCATGAAATCAATGTCATAAGGCTAGTAGCAGCATGATGAGTGGCTTTAGCTACGACGATTCTAAGTGAAATAAGTCACACAGAAAAAGACACTTATCATAAGCTATCACTTATAGAGGGAATGTAAAAACCGCTACACTTGAACTGAATTACAAAACAGAACAGAGTCACACGTTTACAAAACACACTATGGCTGCTTAACGGGAAAGGTGGGGTGGGGTGATGCATAAAACAAGGGTTTCAAATGAGCTCAGATACCGTTCCATAAACCCAATATGTAATAGAAAGACCTACTCCTTGCTCAGTGAACTGGACTCAACACCCCCTATTCACCGCACAAGAATATATCTGACTAGTAAGAATCTTAAAACCTATGTATTGATATCTCTCTGGAAGTGAGTCAAGTGGCTGTAAAGCGGCAGAAACACAGCCGTGAAAAGCAGCTAAACCCCATTATAAAAATAAATTACTTTTAAAAACCCGTGAAACAAAGACAGTGAAAGAGAGAGAAATTCTTACAAAATTCGTTCAGGGGCTGTGATGCAACCTGGATTGACCATATCTAGACCCACAGCTGGAGGAGACATAAGGGTGGACACTCTCGGGGCTGAGAGGTTTGGTGAGGTTGAGGGAGCAAACGCAGAGCCTTTAAAGTAATACTGCCTGTTACCCATCCCATGGGTCCCAAATCTCCAGGTTCAAGGGCATCTTCCTACCTCGAAAACATGCATGAGAAACCCAGAAGTTGGTACACCGTGTGATCAGGAAAGGTTTCTAAAACGCACCTCTTTTCTCACCTCCTTGTGCTCGGGTTCGCCATTCCAGCCGCTTTACTAGCAATCTCCCTCCTTGGAGAATCAGCACCTTTAACCTCCCGTTCCGTACAGCTTGCAATTTGTCCTGAGGATGAACGGGAAGAGGGGGAGCCAATGAGAGACTAGCTCTAGGTGTTGGGACAGGCACAGGTCACTCTATTTTCCCATCAGGAAGAAGAATTAACCACAGGCTCAGCCTGCCGCCCGGAAGCAGAATAGGGCCTGAGGCAATCCTGCGCTTTTGCGGCCAGCTCCCAAAAAAGCGAGTTGAAAAATGGAGCTCAGGGGCACTGCAATTCACAAACCTGCAGAGTTATAAATGATAACTCTCGTCCACAAATATATTGAGGGAAGGCAACGAAGAGGATCTGAAAGCAAGGCAGAATTGCAGGAAACAGATTTCAGGAGGTCGATTCCAATCGCCTTTAAAGCACATGAAAAGCGGCAAAACGTCGACAATGATACCCTTGGCCAAAAAGGGCGTATGCGTTTTTTCCTGAATATATTCAGGAAAAAACGCATACGCCCTTTTTGGCCAACCAAGCAACCTGGAAAGGCAAATCAGCGCTACAAAGAAGTCTCGCTTCCCATCGGTCAAAAGGGCCATGCGGAAAAAAGTGTCAAAACCAGAAATGCAGAACAGGCCATGGAGAAATGGGAGCCTTGCTACGCTGATGGGCGGGATGTAAATTGCCAACAGCCACTCTGGAGAAGTGTACGGTGTGTCCTGAAACATCGAAAAAACACAGCTTAGAGCGCATAGGGCACTTCCACTCATGGGCGTATAAATTGGGAAAACTAAAAATCAGCAAGACACAGGCACCCCAAAGTTTAGGGCTGCTCTGTTGACAAGAACCTCCACTTCGTGACACCTTAAATATCCCAGGAAAGAGAAAAATGGATAAAGAAGTGGTGGTCCTTATGTACAATGGATTATCACTCAGCCATGAAATCAATGTCATAAGGCTAGTAGCAGCATGATGAGTGGCTTTAGCTACGACGATTCTAAGTGAAATAAGTCACACAGAAAAAGACACTTATCATAAGCTATCACTTATAGAGGGAATGTAAAAACCGCTACACTTGAACTGAATTACAAAACAGAACAGAGTCACATGTTTACAAAACACACTATGGCTGCTTAACGGGAAAGGTGGGGTGGGGTGATGCATAAAACAAGGGTTTCAAATGAGCTCAGATACCGTTCCATAAACCCAATATGTAATAGAAAGACCTACTCCTTGCTCAGTGAACTGGACTCAACACCCCCTATTCACCGCACAAGAATATATCTGACTAGTAAGAATCTTAAAACCTATGTATTGATATCTCTCTGGAAGTGAGTCAAGTGGCTGTAAAGCGGCAGAAACACAGCCGTGAAAAGCAGCTAAACCCCATTATAAAAATAAATTACTTTTAAAAACCCGTGAAACAAAGACAGTGAAAGAGAGAGAAATTCTTACAAAATTCGTTCAGGGGCTGTGATGCAAACTGGATTGGCCATATGTAGACCCACAGCTGGATGAGACATAAGGGTGGACATTCTCGGGGCTGAGAGGTTTGGTGAGGTTAGGGGAGCAAACGCAGAGCCTTTAAAGTAATACTGCCTATTACCCATCCCATGGGTCCCAAATCTCCAGGTTCAAGGGCATCTTCCTACCTCGAAAACATGCATGAGAAACCCAGAAGGTGGTACACCGTGTGATCGGGAAAGGTTTCTAAAACGCACCGCTTTTCTCATCTCCTTGTGCTCGGGTTCGCCATTCCAGCCACTTTACTAGCAATCTCCCTCCTTGGAGAATCAGCACCTTTAACCTCCCGTTCCGTACAGCTTGCAATTTGTCCTGAGGATGAACGGGAAGAGGGGGAGCCAATGAGAGACTAGCTCTAGGTGTTGGGACAGGCACAGGTCACTCTATTTTCCCATCAGGAAGAAGAATTAACCACAGGCTCAGCCTGCTGCCCGGAACCAGAATAGGGCCTGAGGCAATCCTGCGCTTTTGCGGCCAGCTCCCAAAAAAGCGAGTTGAAAAATGGAGCTCAGGGGCACTGCAATTCACAAACCTGCAGAGTTATAAATGATAACTCTCGTCCACAAATATATTGAGGGAAGGCAACGAAGAGGATCTGAAAGCAAGGCAGAATTGCAGGAAACAGATTTCAGGAGGTCGATTCGATCGCCTTTAAAGCACATGAAAAGCGGCAAAACGTCCACAATGATGCCCTTGGCCAAAAAGGGCGTATGCGTTTTTTCCTGAATATATTCAGGAAAAAACGCATACGCCCTTTTTGGCCAACCAAGCAACCTGGAAAGGCAAATCAGCGCTACAAAGAAGGCTCGCTTCCCATCGGTCAAAAGGGCCATGCGGAAAAAAGTGTCAAAACCAGAAATGCAGAACAGGCCATGGAGAAATGGGACCCTTGCTACGCTGATGGGCGGGATGTAAATTGCCAACAGCCACTCTGGAGAAGTGTACGGTGTGTCCTGAAACATCGAAAAAACACAGCTTAGAGCGCATAGGGCACTTCCACTCACGGGCATATAAATTGGGAAAACTAAAAATCAGCAAGACACAGGCACCCCAAAGTTTAGGGCTGCTCTGTTGACAAGAACCTCCACTTCGTGACACCTTAAATATCCCAGGAAAGAGAAAAATGGATAAAGAAGTGGTGGTCCTTATGTACAATGGAATATCACTCAGCCATGAAATCAATGTCATAAGGCTAGTAGCAGCATGATGAGTGGCTTTAGCTACGACGATTCTAAGTGAAATAAGTCACACAGAAAAAGACACTTATCATAAGCTATCACTTATAGAGGGAATGTAAAAACCGCTACACTTGAACTGAATTACAAAACAGAACAGAGTCACACGTTTACAAAACACACTATGGCTGCTTAACGGGAAAGGTGGGGTGGGGTGATGCATAAAACAAGGGTTTCAAATGAGCTCAGATACCGTTCCATAAACCCAATATGTAATAGAAAGACCTACTCCTTGCTCAGTGAACTGGACTCAACACCCCCTATTCACCGCACAAGAATATATCTGACTAGTAAGAATCTTAAAACCTATGTATTGATATCTCTCTGGAAGTGAGTCAAGTGGCTGTAAAGCGGCAGAAACACAGCCGTGAAAAGCAGCTAAACCCCATTATAAAAATAAATTACTTTTAAAAACCCGTGAAACAAAGACAGTGAAAGAGAGAGAAATTCTTACAAAATTCGTTCAGGGGCTGTGATGCAACCTGGATTGACCATATCTAGACCCACAGCTGGAGGAGACATAAGGGTGGACACTCTCGGGGCTGAGAGGTTTGGTGAGGTTGGGGGAGCAAACGCAGAGCCTTTACAGTAATACTGCCTGTTACCCATCCCATGGGTCCCAAATCTCCAGGTTCAAGGGCATCTTCCTACCTCGAAAACATGCATGAGAAACCCAGAAGGTGGTACACCGTGTGATCGGGAAAGGTTTCTAAAACGCACCTCTTTTCTCACCTCCTTGTGCTCGGGTTCGCCATTCCAGCCGCTTTACTAGCAATCTCCCTCCTTGGAGAATCAGCACCTTTAACCTCCCGTTCCGTACAGCTTGCAATTTGTCCTGAGGATGAACGGGAAGAGGGGGAGCCAATGAGAGACTAGCTCTAGGTGTTGGGACAGGGACAGGTCACTCTATTTTCCCATCAGGAAGAAGAATTAACCACAGGCTCAGCCTGCCGCCCGGAAGCAGAATAGGGCCTGAGGCAATCCTGCGCTTTTGCGGCCAGCTCCCAAAAAAGCGAGTTGAAAAATGGAGCTCAGGGGCACTGCAATTCACAAACCTGCAGAGTTATAAATGATAACTCTCGTCCACAAATATATTGAGGGAAGGCAACGAAGAGGATCTGAAAGCAAGGCAGAATTGCAGGAAACAGATTTCAGGAGGTCGATTCGATCGCCTTTAAAGCACATGAAAAGCGGCAAAACGTCCACAATGATGCCCTTGGCCAAAAAGGGCGTATGCGTTTTTTCCTGAATATATTCAGGAAAAAACGCATACGCCCTTTTTGGCCAACCAAGCAACCTGGAAAGGCAAATCAGCGCTACAAAGAAGGCTCGCTTCCCATCGGTCAAAAGGGCCATGCGGAAAAAAGTGTCAAAACCAGAAATGCAGAACAGGCCATGGAGAAATGGGAGCCTTGCTACGCTGATGGGCGGGATGTAAATTGCCAACAGCCACTCTGGAGAAGTGTACGGTGTGTCCTGAAACATCGAAAAAACACAGTTTAGAGCGCATAGGGCACTTCCACTCACGGGCGTATAAATTGGGAAAACTAAAAATCAGCAAGACACAGGCACCCCAAAGTTTAGGGCTGCTCTGTTGACAAGAACCTCCACTTCGTGACACCTTAAATATCCCAGGAAAGAGAAAAATGGATAAAGAAGTGGTGGTCCTTATGTACAATGGAATATCACTCAGCCCTGAAATCAATGTCATAAGGCTAGTAGCAGCATGATGAGTGGCTTTAGCTACGACGATTCTAAGTGAAATAAGTCACACAGAAAAAGACACTTATCATAAGCTATCACTTATAGAGGGAATGTAAAAATCGCTACACTTGAACTGAATTACAAAAGAGAACAGAGTCACACGTTTACAAAACACACTATGGCTGCTTAACGGGAAAGGTGGGGTGGGGTGATGCATAAAACAAGGGTTTCAAATGAGGTCAGATACCGTTCCATAAACCCAATATGTAATAGAAAGACCTACTCCTTGCTCAGTGAACTGGACTCAACACCCCCTATTCACCGCACAAGAATATATCTGACTAGTAAGAATCTTAAAACCTATGTATTGATATCTCTCTGGAAGTGAGTCAAGTGGCTGTAAAGCGGCAGAAACACAGCCGTGAAAAGCAGCTAAACCCCATTATAAAAATAAATTACTTTTAAAAACCCGTGAAACAAAGACAGTGAAAGAGAGAGAAATTCTTACAAAATTCGTTCAGGGGCTGTGATGCAACCTGGATTGACCATATCTAGACCCACAGCTGGAGGAGACATAAGGGTGGACACTCTCGGGGCTGAGAGGTTTGGTGAGGTTGGGGGAGCAAACGCAGAGCCTTTAAAGTAATACTGCCTGTTACCCATCCCATGGGTCCCAAATCTCCAGGTTCAAGGGCATCTTCCTACCTCGAAAACATGCATGAGAAACCCAGAAGGTGGTACACCGTGTGATCGGGAAAGGTTTCTAAAACGCACCTCTTTTCTCACCTCCTTGTGCTCGGGTTCGCCATTCCAGCCGCTTTACTAGCAATCTCCCTCCTTGGAGAATCAGCACCTTTAACCTCCCGTTCCGTACAGCTTGCAATTTGTCCTGAGGATGAACGGGAAGAGGGGGAGCCAATGAGAGACTAGCTCTAGGTGTTGGGACAGGCACAGGTCACTCTATTTTCCCATCAGAAAGAAGAATTAACCACAGGCTCAGCCTGCCGCCCGGAACCAGAATAGGGCCTGAGGCAATCCTGCGCTTTTGCGGCCAGCTCCCAAAAAAGCGAGTTGAAAAATGGAGCTCAGGGGCACTGCAATTCACAAACCTGCAGAGTTATAAATGATAACTCTCGTCCACAAATATATTGAGGGAAGGCAACGAAGAGGATCTGAAAGCAAGGCAGAATTGCAGGAAACAGATTTCAGGAGGTCGATTCGAATCGCCTTTAAAGCACATGAAAAGCGGCAAAACGTCGACAATGATGCCCTTGGCCAAAAAGGGCGTATGCGTTTTTTCCTGAATATATTCAGGAAAAAACGCATACGCCCTTTTTGGCCAACCAAGCAACCTGGAAAGGCAAATCAGCGCTACAAAGAAGTCTCGCTTCCCATCGGTCAAAAGGGCCATGCGGAAAAAAGTGTCAAAACCAGAAATGCAGAACAGGCCATGGAGAAATGGGAGCCTTGCTACGCTGATGGGCGGGATGTAAATTGCCAACAGCCACTCTGGAGAAGTGTACGGTGTGTCCTGAAACATCGAAAAAACACAGCTTAGAGCGCATAGGGCACTTCCACTCATGGGCGTATAAATTGGGAAAACTAAAAATCAGCAAGACACAGGCACCCCAAAGTTTAGGGCTGCTCTGTTGACAAGAACTTCCACTTCGTGACACCTTAAATATCCCAGGAAAGAGAAAAATGGATAAAGAAGTGGTGGTCCTTATGTACAATGGAATATCACTCAGCCCTGAAATCAATGTCATAAGGCTAGTAGCAGCATGATGAGTGGCTTTAGCTACGACGATTCTAAGTGAAATAAGTCACACAGAAAAAGACACTTATCATAAGCTATCACTTATAGAGGGAATGTAAAAACCGCTACACTTGAACTGAATTACAAAAGAGAACAGAGTCACACGTTTACAAAACACACTATGGCTGCTTAACGGGAAAGGTGGGGTGGGGTGATGCATAAAACAAGGGTTTCAAATGAGCTCAGATACCGTTCCATAAACCCAATATGTAATAGAAAGACCTACTCCTTGCTCAGTGAACTGGACTCAACACCCCCTATTCACCGCACAAGAATATATCTGACTAGTAAGAATCTTAAAACCTATGTATTGATATCTCTCTGGAAGTGAGTCAAGTGGCTGTAAAGCGGCAGAAACACAGCCGTGAAAAGCAGCTAAACCCCATTATAAAAATAAATTACTTTTAAAAACCCGTGAAACAAAGACAGTGAAAGAGAGAGAAATTCTTACAAAATTCGTTCAGGGGCTGTGATGCAACCTGGATTGACCATATCTAGACCCACAGCTGGAGGAGACATAAGGGTGGACACTCTCGGGGCTGAGAGGTTTGGTGAGGTTGGGGGAGCAAACGCAGAGCCTTTACAGTAATACTGCCTGTTACCCATCCCATGGGTCCCAAATCTCCAGGTTCAAGGGCATCTTCCTACCTCGAAAACATGCATGAGAAACCCAGAAGTTGGTACACCATGTGATCGGGAAAGGTTTCTAAAACGCACCTCATTTCTCATCTCCTTGTGCTCGGGTTCGCCATTCCAGCCGCTTTACTAGCAATCTCCCTCTTTGGAGAATCAGCACCTTTAACCTCCCGTTCCGTACAGCTTGCAATTTGTCCTGAGGATGAATGGGAAGAGGGGGAGCCAATGAGAGACTAGCTCTAGGTGTTGGGACAGGCACAGGTCACTCTATTTTCCCATCAGGAAGAAGAATTAACCACAGGCTCAGCCTGCTGCCCGGAACCAGAATAGGGCCTGAGGCAATCCTGCGCTTTTGCGGCCAGCTCCCAAAAAAGCGAGTTGAAAAATGGAGCTCAGGGGCACTGCAATTCACAAACCTGCCGAGTTATAAATGATAACTCTTGTCCACAAATATATTGAGGGAAGGCAACGAAGAGGATCTGAAAGCAAGGCAGAATTGCAGGAAACAGATTTCAGGAGGTCGATTCGAATCGCCTTTAAAGCACATGAAAAGCGGCAAAACGTCCACAATGATGCCCTTGGCCAAAAAGGGCGTATGCGTTTTTTCCTGAATATATTCAGGAAAAAACGCATACGCCCTTTTTGGCCAACCAAGCAACCTGGAAGGGCAAATCAGCGCTACAAAGAAGGCTCGCTTCCCATCGGTCAAAAGGGCCATGCGGAAAAAAGTGTCAAAACCAGAAATGCAGAACAGGCCATGGAGAAATGGGAGCCTTGCTACGCTGATGGGCGGGATGTAAATTGCCAACAGCCACTCTGGAGAAGTGTACGGTGTGTCCTGAAACATCGAAAAAACACAGCTTAGAGCGCATAGGGCACTTCCACTCACGGGCGTATAAATTGGGAAAACTAAAAATCAGCAAGACACAGGCACCCCAAAGTTTAGGGCTGCTCTGTTGACAAGAACCTCCACTTCGTGACACCTTAAATATCCCAGGAAAGAGAAAAATGGATAAAGAAGTGGTGGTCCTTATGTACAATGGAATATCACTCAGCCCTGAAATCAATGTCATAAGGCTAGTAGCAGCATGATGAGTGGCTTTAGCTACGACGATTCTAAGTGAAATAAGTCACACAGAAAAAGACACTTATCATAAGCTATCACTTATAGAGGGAATGTAAAAACCGCTACACTTGAACTGAATTACAAAAGAGAACAGAGTCACACGTTTACAAAACACACTATGGCTGCTTAACGGGAAAGGTGGGGTGGGGTGATGCATAAAACAAGGGTTTCAAATGAGCTCAGATACCGTTCCATAAACCCAATATGTAATAGAAAGACCTACTCCTTGCTCAGTGAACTGGACTCAACACCCCCTATTCACCGCACAAGAATATATCTGACTAGTAAGAATCTTAAAACCTATGTATTGATATCTCTCTGGAAGTGAGTCAAGTGGCTGTAAAGCGGCAGAAACACAGCCGTGAAAAGCAGCTAAACCCCATTATAAAAATAAATTACTTTTAAAAACCCGTGAAACAAAGACAGTGAAAGAGAGAGAAATTCTTACAAAATTCGTTCAGGGGCTGTGATGCAACCTGGATTGACCATATCTAGACCCACAGCTGGAGGAGACATAAGGGTGGACACTCTCGGGGCTGAGAGGTTTGGTGAGGTTGGGGGAGCAAACGCAGAGCCTTTAAAGTAATACTGCCTGTTACCCATCCCATGGGTCCCAAATCTCCAGGTTCAAGGGCATCTTCCTACCTCGAAAACATGCATGAGAAACCCAGAAGGTGGTACACCGTGTGATCGGGAAAGGTTTCTAAAACGCACCTCTTTTCTCACCTCCTTGTGCTCGGGTTCGCCATTCCAGCCGCTTTACTAGCAATCTCCCTCCTTGGAGAATCAGCACCTTTAACCTCCCGTTCCGTACAGCTTGCAATTTGTCCTGAGGATGAACGGGAAGAGGGGGAGCCAATGAGAGACTAGCTCTAGGTGTTGGGACAGGCACAGGTCACTCTATTTTCCCATCAGGAAGAAGAATTAACCACAGGCTCAGCCTGCCGCCCGGAACCAGAATAGGGCCTGAGGCAATCCTGCGCTTTTGCGGCCAGCTCCCAAAAAAGCGAGTTGAAAAATGGAGCTCAGGGGCACTGCAATTCACAAACCTGCAGAGTTATAAATGATAACTCTCGTCCACAAATATATTGAGGGAAGGCAACGAAGAGGATCTGAAAGCAAGGCAGAATTGCAGGAAACAGATTTCAGGAGGTCGATTCGAATCGCCTTTAAAGCACATGAAAAGCGGCAAAACGTCGACAATGATGCCCTTGGCCAAAAAGGGCGTATGCGTTTTTTCCTGAATATATTCAGGAAAAAACGCATACGCCCTTTTTGGCCAACCAAGCAACCTGGAAAGGCAAATCAGCGCTACAAAGAAGTCTCGCTTCCCATCGGTCAAAAGGGCCATGCGGAAAAAAGTGTCAAAACCAGAAATGCAGAACAGGCCATGGAGAAATGGGAGCCTTGCTACGCTGATGGGCGGGATGTAAATTGCCAACAGCCACTCTGGAGAAGTGTACGGTGTGTCCTGAAACATCGAAAAAACACAGCTTAGAGCGCATAGGGCACTTCCACTCATGGGCGTATAAATTGGGAAAACTAAAAATCAGCAAGACACAGGCACCCCAAAGTTTAGGGCTGCTCTGTTGACAAGAACTTCCACTTCGTGACACCTTAAATATCCCAGGAAAGAGAAAAATGGATAAAGAAGTGGTGGTCCTTATGTACAATGGAATATCACTCAGCCCTGAAATCAATGTCATAAGGCTAGTAGCAGCATGATGAGTGGCTTTAGCTACGACGATTCTAAGTGAAATAAGTCACACAGAAAAAGACACTTATCATAAGCTATCACTTATAGAGGGAATGTAAAAACCGCTACACTTGAACTGAATTACAAAAGAGAACAGAGTCACACGTTTACAAAACACACTATGGCTGCTTAACGGGAAAGGTGGGGTGGGGTGATGCATAAAACAAGGGTTTCAAATGAGCTCAGATACCGTTCCATAAACCCAATATGTAATAGAAAGACCTACTCCTTGCTCAGTGAACTGGACTCAACACCCCCTATTCACCGCACAAGAATATATCTGACTAGTAAGAATCTTAAAACCTATGTATTGATATCTCTCTGGAAGTGAGTCAAGTGGCTGTAAAGCGGCAGAAACACAGCCGTGAAAAGCAGCTAAACCCCATTATAAAAATAAATTACTTTTAAAAACCCGTGAAACAAAGACAGTGAAAGAGAGAGAAATTCTTACAAAATTCGTTCAGGGGCTGTGATGCAACCTGGATTGACCATATCTAGACCCACAGCTGGAGGAGACATAAGGGTGGACACTCTCGGGGCTGAGAGGTTTGGTGAGGTTGGGGGAGCAAACGCAGAGCCTTTACAGTAATACTGCCTGTTACCCATCCCATGGGTCCCAAATCTCCAGGTTCAAGGGCATCTTCCTACCTCGAAAACATGCATGAGAAACCCAGAAGTTGGTACACCATGTGATCGGGAAAGGTTTCTAAAACGCACCTCATTTCTCATCTCCTTGTGCTCGGGTTCGCCATTCCAGCCGCTTTACTAGCAATCTCCCTCTTTGGAGAATCAGCACCTTTAACCTCCCGTTCCGTACAGCTTGCAATTTGTCCTGAGGATGAATGGGAAGAGGGGGAGCCAATGAGAGACTAGCTCTAGGTGTTGGGACAGGCACAGGTCACTCTATTTTCCCATCAGGAAGAAGAATTAACCACAGGCTCAGCCTGCTGCCCGGAACCAGAATAGGGCCTGAGGCAATCCTGCGCTTTTGCGGCCAGCTCCCAAAAAAGCGAGTTGAAAAATGGAGCTCAGGGGCACTGCAATTCACAAACCTGCCGAGTTATAAATGATAACTCTTGTCCACAAATATATTGAGGGAAGGCAACGAAGAGGATCTGAAAGCAAGGCAGAATTGCAGGAAACAGATTTCAGGAGGTCGATTCGAATCGCCTTTAAAGCACATGAAAAGCGGCAAAACGTCCACAATGATGCCCTTGGCCAAAAAGGGCGTATGCGTTTTTTCCTGAATATATTCAGGAAAAAACGCATACGCCCTTTTTGGCCAACCAAGCAACCTGGAAGGGCAAATCAGCGCTACAAAGAAGGCTCGCTTCCCATCGGTCAAAAGGGCCATGCGGAAAAAAGTGTCAAAACCAGAAATGCAGAACAGGCCATGGAGAAATGGGAGCCTTGCTACGCTGATGGGCGGGATGTAAATTGCCAACAGCCACTCTGGAGAAGTGTACGGTGTGTCCTGAAACATCGAAAAAACACAGCTTAGAGCGCATAGGGCACTTCCACTCACGGGCGTATAAATTGGGAAAACTAAAAATCAGCAAGACACAGGCACCCCAAAGTTTAGGGCTGCTCTGTTGACAAGAACCTCCACTTCGTGACACCTTAAATATCCCAGGAAAGAGAAAAATGGATAAAGAAGTGGTGGTCCTTATGTACAATGGAATATCACTCAGCCCTGAAATCAATGTCATAAGGCTAGTAGCAGCATGATGAGTGGCTTTAGCTACGACGATTCTAAGTGAAATAAGTCACACAGAAAAAGACACTTATCATAAGCTATCACTTATAGAGGGAATGTAAAAACCGCTACACTTGAACTGAATTACAAAAGAGAACAGAGTCACACGTTTACAAAACACACTATGGCTGCTTAACGGGAAAGGTGGGGTGGGGTGATGCATAAAACAAGGGTTTCAAATGAGCTCAGATACCGTTCCATAAACCCAATATGTAATAGAAAGACCTACTCCTTGCTCAGTGAACTGGACTCAACACCCCCTATTCACCGCACAAGAATATATCTGACTAGTAAGAATCTTAAAACCTATGTATTGATATCTCTCTGGAAGTGAGTCAAGTGGCTGTAAAGCGGCAGAAACACAGCCGTGAAAAGCAGCTAAACCCCATTATAAAAATAAATTACTTTTAAAAACCCGTGAAACAAAGACAGTGAAAGAGAGAGAAATTCTTACAAAATTCGTTCAGGGGCTGTGATGCAACCTGGATTGACCATATCTAGACCCACAGCTGGAGGAGACATAAGGGTGGACACTCTCGGGGCTGAGAGGTTTGGTGAGGTTGGGGGAGCAAACGCAGAGCCTTTAAAGTAATACTGCCTGTTACCCATCCCATGGGTCCCAAATCTCCAGGTTCAAGGGCATCTTCCTACCTCGAAAACATGCATGAGAAACCCAGAAGGTGGTACACCGTGTGATCGGGAAAGGTTTCTAAAACGCACCTCTTTTCTCACCTCCTTGTGATCGGGTTCGCCATTCCAGCCGCTTTACTAGCAATCTCCCTCCTTGGAGAATCAGCACCTTTAACCTCCCGTTCCGTACAGCTTGCAATTTGTCCTGAGGATGAACGGGAAGAGGGGGAGCCAATGAGAGACTAGCTCTAGGTGTTGGGACAGGCACAGGTCACTCTATTTTCCCATCAGGAAGAAGAATTAACCACAGGCTCAGCCTGCCGCCCGGAACCAGAATAGGGCCTGAGGCAATCCTGTGCTTTTGCGGCCAGCTCCCAAAAAAGCGAGTTGAAAAATGGAGCTCAGGGGCACTGCAATTCACAAACCTGCAGAGTTATAAATGATAACTCTCGTCCACAAATATATTGAGGGAAGGCAACGAAGAGGATCTGAAAGCAAGGCAGAATTGCAGGAAACAGATTTCAGGAGGTCGATTCGAATCGCCTTTAAAGCACATGAAAAGCGGCAAAACGTCGACAATGATGCCCTTGGCCAAAAAGGGCGTATGCGTTTTTTCCTGAATATATTCAGGAAAAAACGCATACGCCCTTTTTGGCCAACCAAGCAACCTGGAAAGGCAAATCAGCGCTACAAAGAAGTCTCGCTTCCCATCGGTCAAAAGGGCCATGCGGAAAAAAGTGTCAAAACCAGAAATGCAGAACAGGCCATGGAGAAATGGGAGCCTTGCTACGCTGATGGGCGGGATGTAAATTGCCAACAGCCACTCTGGAGAAGTGTACGGTGTGTCCTGAAACATCGAAAAAACACAGCTTAGAGCGCATAGGGCACTTCCACTCATGGGCGTATAAATTGGGAAAACTAAAAATCAGCAAGACACAGGCACCCCAAAGTTTAGGGCTGCTCTGTTGACAAGAACTTCCACTTCGTGACACCTTAAATATCCCAGGAAAGAGAAAAATGGATAAAGAAGTGGTGGTCCTTATGTACAATGGAATATCACTCAGCCCTGAAATCAATGTCATAAGGCTAGTAGCAGCATGATGAGTGGCTTTAGCTACGACGATTCTAAGTGAAATAAGTCACACAGAAAAAGACACTTATCATAAGCTATCACTTATAGAGGGAATGTAAAAACCGCTACACTTGAACTGAATTACAAAAGAGAACAGAGTCACACGTTTACAAAACACACTATGGCTGCTTAACGGGAAAGGTGGGGTGGGGTGATGCATAAAACAAGGGTTTCAAATGAGCTCAGATACCGTTCCATAAACCCAATATGTAATAGAAAGACCTACTCCTTGCTCAGTGAACTGGACTCAACACCCCCTATTCACCGCACAAGAATATATCTGACTAGTAAGAATCTTAAAACCTATGTATTGATATCTCTCTGGAAGTGAGTCAAGTGGCTGTAAAGCGGCAGAAACACAGCCGTGAAAAGCAGCTAAACCCCATTATAAAAATAAATTACTTTTAAAAACCCGTGAAACAAAGACAGTGAAAGAGAGAGAAATTCTTACAAAATTCGTTCAGGGGCTGTGATGCAACCTGGATTGACCATATCTAGACCCACAGCTGGAGGAGACATAAGGGTGGACACTCTCGGGGCTGAGAGGTTTGGTGAGGTTGGGGGAGCAAACGCAGAGCCTTTACAGTAATACTGCCTGTTACCCATCCCATGGGTCCCAAATCTCCAGGTTCAAGGGCATCTTCCTACCTCGAAAACATGCATGAGAAACCCAGAAGTTGGTACACCATGTGATCGGGAAAGGTTTCTAAAACGCACCTCATTTCTCATCTCCTTGTGCTCGGGTTCGCCATTCCAGCCGCTTTACTAGCAATCTCCCTCTTTGGAGAATCAGCACCTTTAACCTCCCGTTCCGTACAGCTTGCAATTTGTCCTGAGGATGAATGGGAAGAGGGGGAGCCAATGAGAGACTAGCTCTAGGTGTTGGGACAGGCACAGGTCACTCTATTTTCCCATCAGGAAGAAGAATTAACCACAGGCTCAGCCTGCTGCCCGGAACCAGAATAGGGCCTGAGGCAATCCTGCGCTTTTGCGGCCAGCTCCCAAAAAAGCGAGTTGAAAAATGGAGCTCAGGGGCACTGCAATTCACAAACCTGCCGAGTTATAAATGATAACTCTTGTCCACAAATATATTGAGGGAAGGCAACGAAGAGGATCTGAAAGCAAGGCAGAATTGCAGGAAACAGATTTCAGGAGGTCGATTCGAATCGCCTTTAAAGCACATGAAAAGCGGCAAAACGTCCACAATGATGCCCTTGGCCAAAAAGGGCGTATGCGTTTTTTCCTGAATATATTCAGGAAAAAACGCATACGCCCTTTTTGGCCAACCAAGCAACCTGGAAGGGCAAATCAGCGCTACAAAGAAGGCTCGCTTCCCATCGGTCAAAAGGGCCATGCGGAAAAAAGTGTCAAAACCAGAAATGCAGAACAGGCCATGGAGAAATGGGAGCCTTGCTACGCTGATGGGCGGGATGTAAATTGCCAACAGCCACTCTGGAGAAGTGTACGGTGTGTCCTGAAACATCGAAAAAACACAGCTTAGAGCGCATAGGGCACTTCCACTCACGGGCGTATAAATTGGGAAAACTAAAAATCAGCAAGACACAGGCACCCCAAAGTTTAGGGCTGCTCTGTTGACAAGAACCTCCACTTCGTGACACCTTAAATATCCCAGGAAAGAGAAAAATGGATAAAGAAGTGGTGGTCCTTATGTACAATGGAATATCACTCAGCCCTGAAATCAATGTCATAAGGCTAGTAGCAGCATGATGAGTGGCTTTAGCTACGACGATTCTAAGTGAAATAAGTCACACAGAAAAAGACACTTATCATAAGCTATCACTTATAGAGGGAATGTAAAAACCGCTACACTTGAACTGAATTACAAAAGAGAACAGAGTCACACGTTTACAAAACACACTATGGCTGCTTAACGGGAAAGGTGGGGTGGGGTGATGCATAAAACAAGGGTTTCAAATGAGCTCAGATACCGTTCCATAAACCCAATATGTAATAGAAAGACCTACTCCTTGCTCAGTGAACTGGACTCAACACCCCCTATTCACCGCACAAGAATATATCTGACTAGTAAGAATCTTAAAACCTATGTATTGATATCTCTCTGGAAGTGAGTCAAGTGGCTGTAAAGCGGCAGAAACACAGCCGTGAAAAGCAGCTAAACCCCATTATAAAAATAAATTACTTTTAAAAACCCGTGAAACAAAGACAGTGAAAGAGAGAGAAATTCTTACAAAATTCGTTCAGGGGCTGTGATGCAACCTGGATTGACCATATCTAGACCCACAGCTGGAGGAGACATAAGGGTGGACACTCTCGGGGCTGAGAGGTTTGGTGAGGTTGGGGGAGCAAACGCAGAGCCTTTAAAGTAATACTGCCTGTTACCCATCCCATGGGTCCCAAATCTCCAGGTTCAAGGGCATCTTCCTACCTCGAAAACATGCATGAGAAACCCAGAAGGTGGTACACCGTGTGATCGGGAAAGGTTTCTAAAACGCACCTCTTTTCTCACCTCCTTGTGCTCGGGTTCGCCATTCCAGCCGCTTTACTAGCAATCTCCCTCCTTGGAGAATCAGCACCTTTAACCTCCCGTTCCGTACAGCTTGCAATTTGTCCTGAGGATGAACGGGAAGAGGGGGAGCCAATGAGAGACTAGCTCTAGGTGTTGGGACAGGCACAGGTCACTCTATTTTCCCATCAGGAAGAAGAATTAACCACAGGCTCAGCCTGCCGCCCGGAACCAGAATAGGGCCTGAGGCAATCCTGCGCTTTTGCGGCCAGCTCCCAAAAAAGCGAGTTGAAAAATGGAGCTCAGGGGCACTGCAATTCACAAACCTGCAGAGTTATAAATGATAACTCTCGTCCACAAATATATTGAGGGAAGGCAACGAAGAGGATCTGAAAGCAAGGCAGAATTGCAGGAAACAGATTTCAGGAGGTCGATTCGAATCGCCTTTAAAGCACATGAAAAGTGGCAAAACGTCCACAATGATACCCTTGGCCAAAAAGGGCGTATGCATTTTTTCCTGAATATATTCAGGAAAAAACGCATACGCCCTTTTTGGCCAACCAAGCAACCTGGAAAGGCAAATCAGCGCTACAAAGAAGTCTCGCTTCCCATCGGTCAAAAGGGCCATGCGGAAAAAAGTGTCAAAACCAGAAATGCAGAACAGGCCATGGAGAAATGGAACCCTTGCTACGCTGATGGGCGGGATGTAAATTGCCAACAGCCACTCTGGAGAAGTGTACGGTGTGTCCTGAAACATCGAAAAAACACAGCTTAGAGCACATAGGGCACTTCTACTCACGGGCGTATAAATTGGGAACACTAAAAATCAGCAAGACACAGGCACCCCAAAGTTTAGGGCTGCTCTGTTGACAAGAACCTCCACTTCGTGACACCTTAAATATCCCAGGAAAGAGAAAAATGGATAAAGAAGTGGTGGTCCTTATGTACAATGGATTATCACTCAGCCATGAAATCAATGTCATAAGGCTAGTAGCAGCATGATGAGTGGCTTTAGCTACGACGATTCTAAGTGAAATAAGTCACACAGAAAAAGACACTTATCATAAGCTATCACTTATAGAGGGAATGTAAAAACCGCTACACTTGAACTGAATTACAAAACAGAACAGAGTCACACGTTTACAAAACACACTATGGCTGCTTAACGGGAAAGGTGGGGTGGGGTGATGCATAAAACAAGGGTTTCAAATGAGCTCAGATACCGTTCCATAAACCCAATATGTAATAGAAAGACCTACTCCTTGCTCAGTGAACTGGACTCAACACCCCCTATTCACCGCACAAGAATATATCTGACTAGTAAGAATCTTAAAACCTATGTATTGATATCTCTCTGGAAGTGAGTCAAGTGGCTGTAAAGCGGCAGAAACACAGCCGTGAAAAGCAGCTAAACCCCATTATAAAAATAAATTACTTTTAAAAACCCGTGAAACAAAGACAGTGAAAGAGAGAGAAATTCTTACAAAATTCGTTCAGGGGCTGTGATGCAACCTGGATTGACCATATCTAGACCCACAGCTGGAGGAGACATAAGGGTGGACACTCTCGGGGCTGAGAGGTTTGGTGAGGTTGGGGGAGCAAACGCAGAGCCTTTACAGTAATACTGCCTGTTACCCATCCCATGGGTCCCAAATCTCCAGGTTCAAGGGCATCTTCCTACCTCAGAAACATGCATGAGAAACCCAGAAGGTGGTACACCGTGTGATCGGGAAAGGTTTCTAAAACGCACCTCATTTCTCATCTCCTTGTGCTCGGGTTCGCCATTCCAGCCGCTTTACTAGCAATCTCCCTCCTTGGAGAATCAGCACCTTTAACCTCCCGTTCCGTACAGCTTGCAATTTGTCCTGAGGATGAACGGGAAGAGGGGGAGCCAATGAGAGACTAGCTCTAGGTGTTGGGACAGGCACAGGTCACTCTATTTTCCCATCAGGAAGAAGAATTAACCACAGGCTCAGCCTGCCGCCCGGAACCAGAATAGGGCCTGAGGCAATCCTGCGCTTTTGCGGCCAGCTCCCAAAAAAGCGAGTTGAAAAATGGAGCTCAGGGGCACTGCAATTCACAAACCTGCAGAGTTATAAATGATAACTCTCGTCCACAAATATATTGAGGGAAGGCAACGAAGAGGATCTGAAAGCAAGGCAGAATTGCAGGAAACAGATTTCAGGAGGTCGATTCGAATCGCCTTTAAAGCACATGAAAAGCGGCAAAACGTCGACAATGATGCCCTTGGCCAAAAAGGGCGTATGCGTTTTTTCCTGAATATATTCAGGAAAAAACGCATACGCCCTTTTTGGCCAACCAAGCAACCTGGAAAGGCAAATCAGCGCTACAAAGAAGTCTCGCTTCCCATCGGTCAAAAGGGCCATGCGGAAAAAAGTGTCAAAACCAGAAATGCAGAACAGGCCATGGAGAAATGGGAGCCTTGCTACGCTGATGGGCGGGATGTAAATTGCCAACAGCCACTCTGGAGAAGTGTACGGTGTGTCCTGAAACATCGAAAAAACACAGCTTAGAGCGCATAGGGCACTTCCACTCATGGGCGTATAAATTGGGAAAACTAAAAATCAGCAAGACACAGGCACCCCAAAGTTTAGGGCTGCTCTGTTGACAAGAACTTCCACTTCGTGACACCTTAAATATCCCAGGAAAGAGAAAAATGGATAAAGAAGTGGTGGTCCTTATGTACAATGGAATATCACTCAGCCCTGAAATCAATGTCATAAGGCTAGTAGCAGCATGATGAGTGGCTTTAGCTACGACGATTCTAAGTGAAATAAGTCACACAGAAAAAGACACTTATCATAAGCTATCACTTATAGAGGGAATGTAAAAACCGCTACACTTGAACTGAATTACAAAACAGAACAGAGTCACACGTTTACAAAACACACTATGGCTGCTTAACGGGAAAGGTGGGGTGGGGTGATGCATAAAACAAGGGTTTCAAATGAGCTCAGATACCGTTCCATAAACCCAATATGTAATAGAAAGACCTACTCCTTGCTCAGTGAACTGGACTCAACACCCCCTATTCACCGCACAAGAATATATCTGACTAGTAAGAATCTTAAAACCTATGTATTGATATCTCTCTGGAAGTGAGTCAAGTGGCTGTAAAGCGGCAGAAACACAGCCGTGAAAAGCAGCTAAACCCCATTATAAAAATAAATTACTTTTAAAAACCCGTGAAACAAAGACAGTGAAAGAGAGAGAAATTCTTACAAAATTCGTTCAGGGGCTGTGATGCAACCTGGATTGACCATATCTAGACCCACAGCTGGAGGAGACATAAGGGTGGACACTCTCGGGGCTGAGAGGTTTGGTGAGGTTGGGGGAGCAAACGCAGAGCCTTTACAGTAATACTGCCTGTTACCCATCCCATGGGTCCCAAATCTCCAGGTTCAAGGGCATCTTCCTACCTCGAAAACATGCATGAGAAACCCAGAAGCTGGTACACCATGTGATCGGGAAAGGTTTCTAAAACGCACCTCATTTCTCATCTCCTTGTGCTCGGGTTCGCCATTCCAGCCGCTTTACTAGCAATCTCCCTCCTTGGAGAATCAGCACCTTTAACCTCCCGTTCCGTACAGCTTGCAATTTGTCCTGAGGATGAATGGGAAGAGGGGGAGCCAATGAGAGACTAGCTCTAGGTGTTGGGACAGGCACAGGTCACTCTATTTTCCCATCAGGAAGAAGAATTAACCACAGGCTCAGCCTGCCGCCCGGAACCAGAATAGGGCCTGAGGCAATCCTGCGCTTTTGCGGCCAGCTCCCAAAAAAGCGAGTTGAAAAATGGAGCTCAGGGGCACTGCAATTCACAAACCTGCCGAGTTATAAATGATAACTCTTGTCCACAAATATATTGAGGGAAGGCAACGAAGAGGAATTGAAAGCAAGGCAGAATTGCAGGAAACAGATTTCAGGAGGTCGATTCGAATCGCCTTTAAAGCACATGAAAAGCGGCAAAACGTCGACAATGATGCCCTTGGCCAAAAAGGGCGTATGCGTTTTTTCCTGAATATATTCAGGAAAAAACGCATACGCCCTTTTTGGCCAACCAAGCAACCTGGAAAGGCAAATCAGCGCTACAAAGAAGGCTCGCTTCCCATCGGTCAAAAGGGCCATGCGGAAAAAAGTGTCAAAACCAGAAATGCAGAACAGGCCATGGAGAAATGGGAGCCTTGCTACGCTGATGGGCGGGATGTAAATTGCCAACAGCCACTCTGGAGAAGTGTACGGTGTGTCCTGAAACATCGAAAAAACACAGCTTAGAGCGCATAGGGCACTTCCACTCACGGGCGTATAAATTGGGAAAACTAAAAATCAGCAAGACACAGGCACCCCAAAGTTTAGGGCTGCTCTGTTGACAAGAACCTCCACTTCGTGACACCTTAAATATCCCAGGAAAGAGAAAAATGGATAAAGAAGTGGTGGTCCTTATGTACAATGGAATATCACTCAGCCCTGAAATCAATGTCATAAGGCTAGTAGCAGCATGATGAGTGGCTTTAGCTACGACGATTCTAAGTGAAATAAGTCACACAGAAAAAGACACTTATCATAAGCTATCACTTATAGAGGGAATGTAAAAACCGCTACACTTGAACTGAATTACAAAAGAGAACAGAGTCACACGTTTACAAAACACACTATGGCTGCTTAACGGGAAAGGTGGGGTGGGGTGATGCATAAAACAAGGGTTTCAAATGAGCTCAGATACCGTTCCATAAACCCAATATGTAATAGAAAGACCTACTCCTTGCTCAGTGAACTGGACTCAACACCCCCTATTCACCGCACAAGAATATATCTGACTAGTAAGAATCTTAAAACCTATGTATTGATATCTCTCTGGAAGTGAGTCAAGTGGCTGTAAAGCGGCAGAAACACAGCCGTGAAAAGCAGCTAAACCCCATTATAAAAATAAATTACTTTTAAAAACCCGTGAAACAAAGACAGTGAAAGAGAGAGAAATTCTTACAAAATTCGTTCAGGGGCTGTGATGCAACCTGGATTGACCATATCTAGACCCACAGCTGGAGGAGACATAAGGGTGGACACTCTCGGGGCTGAGAGGTTTGGTGAGGTTGGGGGAGCAAACGCAGAGCCTTTACAGTAATACTGCCTGTTACCCATCCCATGGGTCCCAAATCTCCAGGTTCAAGGGCATCTTCCTACCTCGAAAACATGCATGAGAAACCCAGAAGCTGGTACACCATGTGATCGGGAAAGGTTTCTAAAACGCACCTCATTTCTCATCTCCTTGTGCTCGGGTTCGCCATTCCAGCCGCTTTACTAGCAATCTCCCTCCTTGGAGAATCAGCACCTTTAACCTCCCGTTCCGTACAGCTTGCAATTTGTCCTGAGGATGAATGGGAAGAGGGGGAGCCAATGAGAGACTAGCTCTAGGTGTTGGGACAGGCACAGGTCACTCTATTTTCCCATCAGGAAGAAGAATTAACCACAGGCTCAGCCTGCCGCCCGGAACCAGAATAGGGCCTGAGGCAATCCTGCGCTTTTGCGGCCAGCTCCCAAAAAAGCGAGTTGAAAAATGGAGCTCAGGGGCACTGCAATTCACAAACCTGCCGAGTTATAAATGATAACTCTTGTCCACAAATATATTGAGGGAAGGCAACGAAGAGGAATTGAAAGCAAGGCAGAATTGCAGGAAACAGATTTCAGGAGGTCGATTCGAATCGCCTTTAAAGCACATGAAAAGCGGCAAAACGTCGACAATGATGCCCTTGGCCAAAAAGGGCGTATGCGTTTTTTCCTGAATATATTCAGGAAAAAACGCATACGCCCTTTTTGGCCAACCAAGCAACCTGGAAAGGCAAATCAGCGCTACAAAGAAGGCTCGCTTCCCATCGGTCAAAAGGGCCATGCGGAAAAAAGTGTCAAAACCAGAAATGCAGAACAGGCCATGGAGAAATGGGAGCCTTGCTACGCTGATGGGCGGGATGTAAATTGCCAACAGCCACTCTGGAGAAGTGTACGGTGTGTCCTGAAACATCGAAAAAACACAGCTTAGAGCGCATAGGGCACTTCCACTCACGGGCGTATAAATTGGGAAAACTAAAAATCAGCAAGACACAGGCACCCCAAAGTTTAGGGCTGCTCTGTTGACAAGAACCTCCACTTCGTGACACCTTAAATATCCCAGGAAAGAGAAAAATGGATAAAGAAGTGGTGGTCCTTATGTACAATGGAATATCACTCAGCCCTGAAATCAATGTCATAAGGCTAGTAGCAGCATGATGAGTGGCTTTAGCTACGACGATTCTAAGTGAAATAAGTCACACAGAAAAAGACACTTATCATAAGCTATCACTTATAGAGGGAATGTAAAAACCGCTACACTTGAACTGAATTACAAAAGAGAACAGAGTCACACGTTTACAAAACACACTATGGCTGCTTAACGGGAAAGGTGGGGTGGGGTGATGCATAAAACAAGGGTTTCAAATGAGCTCAGATACCGTTCCATAAACCCAATATGTAATAGAAAGACCTACTCCTTGCTCAGTGAACTGGACTCAACACCCCCTATTCACCGCACAAGAATATATCTGACTAGTAAGAATCTTAAAACCTATGTATTGATATCTCTCTGGAAGTGAGTCAAGTGGCTGTAAAGCGGCAGAAACACAGCCGTGAAAAGCAGCTAAACCCCATTATAAAAATAAATTACTTTTAAAAACCCGTGAAACAAAGACAGTGAAAGAGAGAGAAATTCTTACAAAATTCGTTCAGGGGCTGTGATGCAACCTGGATTGACCATATCTAGACCCACAGCTGGAGGAGACATAAGGGTGGACACTCTCGGGGCTGAGAGGTTTGGTGAGGTTGGGGGAGCAAACGCAGAGCCTTTACAGTAATACTGCCTGTTACCCATCCCATGGGTCCCAAATCTCCAGGTTCAAGGGCATCTTCCTACCTCGAAAACATGCATGAGAAACCCAGAAGGTGGTACACCGTGTGATCGGGAAAGGTTTCTAAAACGCACCTCATTTCTCATCTCCTTGTGCTCGGGTTCGCCATTCCAGCCGCTTTACTAGCAATCTCCCTCCTTGGAGAATCAGCACCTTTAACCTCCCGTTCCGTACAGCTTGCAATTTGTCCTGAGGATGAACGGGAAGAGGGGGAGCCAATGAGAGACTAGCTCTAGGTGTTGGGACAGGCACAGGTCACTCTATTTTCCCATCAGGAAGAAGAATTAACCACAGGCTCAGCCTGCCGCCCGGAACCAGAATAGGGCCTGAGGCAATCCTGCGCTTTTGCGGCCAGCTCCCAAAAAAGCGAGTTGAAAAATGGAGCTCAGGGGCACTGCAATTCACAAACCTGCAGAGTTATAAATGATAACTCTCGTCCACAAATATATTGAGGGAAGGCAACGAAGAGGATCTGAAAGCAAGGCAGAATTGCAGGAAACAGATTTCAGGAGGTCGATTCGAATCGCCTTTAAAGCACATGAAAAGCGGCAAAACGTCCACAATGATGCCCTTGGCCAAAAAGGGCGTATGCGTTTTTTCCTGAATATATTCAGGAAAAAACGCATACGCCCTTTTTGGCCAACCAAGCAACCTGGAAAGGCAAATCGGCGCTACAAAGAAGTCTCGCTTCCCATCGGTCAAAAGGGCCATGCGGAAAAAAGTGTCAAAACCAGAAATGCAGAACAGGCCATGGAGAAATGGGAGCCTTGCTACGCTGATGGGCGGGATGTAAATTGCCAACAGCCACTCTGGAGAAGTGTACGGTGTGTCCTGAAACATCGAAAAAACACAGCTTAGAGCGCATAGGGCACTTCCACTCATGGGCGTATAAATTGGGAAAACTAAAAATCAGCAAGACACAGGCACCCCAAAGTTTAGGGCTGCTCTGTTGACAAGAACCTCCACTTCGTGACACCTTAAATATCCCAGGAAAGAGAAAAATGGATAAAGAAGTGGTGGTCCTTATGTACAATGGAATATCACTCAGCCATGAAATCAATGTCATAAGGCTAGTAGCAGCATGATGAGTGGCTTTAGCTACGGTGATTCTAAGTGAAATAAGTCACACAGAAAAAGACACTTATCATAAGCTATCACTTATAGAGGGAATGTAAAAACCGCTACACTTGAACTGAATTACAAAACAGAACAGAGTCACACGTTTACAAAACACACTATGGCTGCTTAACGGGAAAGGTGGGGTGGGGTGATGCATAAAACAAGGGTTTCAAATGAGCTCAGATACCGTTCCATAAACCCAATATGTAATAGAAAGACCTACTCCTTGCTCAGTGAACTGGACTCAACACCCCCTATTCACCGCACAAGAATATATCTGACTAGTAAGAATCTTAAAACCTATGTATTGATATCTCTCTGGAAGTGAGTCAAGTGGCTGTAAAGCGGCAGAAACACAGCCGTGAAAAGCAGCTAAACCCCATTATAAAAATAAATTACTTTTAAAAACCCGTGAAACAAAGACAGTGAAAGAGAGAGAAATTCTTACAAAATTCGTTCAGGGGCTGTGATGCAACCTGGATTGACCATATCTAGACCCACAGCTGGAGGAGACATAAGGGTGGACACTCTCGGGGCTGAGAGGTTTGGTGAGGTTGGGGGAGCAAACGCAGAGCCTTTACAGTAATACTGCCTGTTACCCATCCCATGGGTCCCAAATCTCCAGGTTCAAGGGCATCTTCCTACCTCGAAAACATGCATGAGAAACCCAGAAGGTGGTACACCGTGTGATCGGGAAAGGTTTCTAAAACGCACCTCATTTCTCATCTCCTTGTGCTCGGGTTCGCCATTCCAGCCGCTTTACTAGCAATCTCCCTCCTTGGAGAATCAGCACCTTTAACCTCCCGTTCCGTACAGCTTGCAATTTGTCCTGAGGATGAACGGGAAGAGGGGGAGCCAATGAGAGACTAGCTCTAGGTGTTGGGACAGGCACAGGTCACTCTATTTTCCCATCAGGAAGAAGAATTAACCACAGGCTCAGCCTGCCGCCCGGAACCAGAATAGGGCCTGAGGCAATCCTGCGCTTTTGCGGCCAGCTCCCAAAAAAGCGAGTTGAAAAATGGAGCTCAGGGGCACTGCAATTCACAAACCTGCAGAGTTATAAATGATAACTCTCGTCCACAAATATATTGAGGGAAGGCAACGAAGAGGATCTGAAAGCAAGGCAGAATTGCAGGAAACAGATTTCAGGAGGTCGATTCGAATCGCCTTTAAAGCACATGAAAAGCGGCAAAACGTCCACAATGATGCCCTTGGCCAAAAAGGGCGTATGCGTTTTTTCCTGAATATATTCAGGAAAAAACGCATACGCCCTTTTTGGCCAACCAAGCAACCTGGAAAGGCAAATCGGCGCTACAAAGAAGTCTCGCTTCCCATCGGTCAAAAGGGCCATGCGGAAAAAAGTGTCAAAACCAGAAATGCAGAACAGGCCATGGAGAAATGGGAGCCTTGCTACGCTGATGGGCGGGATGTAAATTGCCAACAGCCACTCTGGAGAAGTGTACGGTGTGTCCTGAAACATCGAAAAAACACAGCTTAGAGCGCATAGGGCACTTCCACTCATGGGCGTATAAATTGGGAAAACTAAAAATCAGCAAGACACAGGCACCCCAAAGTTTAGGGCTGCTCTGTTGACAAGAACCTCCACTTCGTGACACCTTAAATATCCCAGGAAAGAGAAAAATGGATAAAGAAGTGGTGGTCCTTATGTACAATGGAATATCACTCAGCCATGAAATCAATGTCATAAGGCTAGTAGCAGCATGATGAGTGGCTTTAGCTACGGTGATTCTAAGTGAAATAAGTCACACAGAAAAAGACACTTATCATAAGCTATCACTTATAGAGGGAATGTAAAAACCGCTACACTTGAACTGAATTACAAAACAGAACAGAGTCACACGTTTACAAAACACACTATGGCTGCTTAACGGGAAAGGTGGGGTGGGGTGATGCATAAAACAAGGGTTTCAAATGAGCTCAGATACCGTTCCATAAACCCAATATGTAATAGAAAGACCTACTCCTTGCTCAGTGAACTGGACTCAACACCCCCTATTCACCGCACAAGAATATATCTGACTAGTAAGAATCTTAAAACCTATGTATTGATATCTCTCTGGAAGTGAGTCAAGTGGCTGTAAAGCGGCAGAAACACAGCCGTGAAAAGCAGCTAAACCCCATTATAAAAATAAATTACTTTTAAAAACCCGTGAAACAAAGACAGTGAAAGAGAGAGAAATTCTTACAAAATTCGTTCAGGGGCTGTGATGCAACCTGGATTGACCATATCTAGACCCACAGCTGGAGGAGACATAAGGGTGGACACTCTCGGGGCTGAGAGGTTTGGTGAGGTTGGGGGAGCAAACGCAGAGCCTTTACAGTAATACTGCCTGTTACCCATCCCATGGGTCCCAAATCTCCAGGTTCAAGGGCATCTTCCTACCTCGAAAACATGCATGAGAAACCCAGAAGGTGGTACACCGTGTGATCGGGAAAGGTTTCTAAAACGCACCTCATTTCTCATCTCCTTGTGCTCGGGTTCGCCATTCCAGCCGCTTTACTAGCAATCTCCCTCCTTGGAGAATCAGCACCTTTAACCTCCCGTTCCGTACAGCTTGCAATTTGTCCTGAGGATGAACGGGAAGAGGGGGAGCCAATGAGAGACTAGCTCTAGGTGTTGGGACAGGCACAGGTCACTCTATTTTCCCATCAGGAAGAAGAATTAACCACAGGCTCAGCCTGCCGCCCGGAACCAGAATAGGGCCTGAGGCAATCCTGCGCTTTTGCGGCCAGCTCCCAAAAAAGCGAGTTGAAAAATGGAGCTCAGGGGCACTGCAATTCACAAACCTGCAGAGTTATAAATGATAACTCTCGTCCACAAATATATTGAGGGAAGGCAACGAAGAGGATCTGAAAGCAAGGCAGAATTGCAGGAAACAGATTTCAGGAGGTCGATTCGAATCGCCTTTAAAGCACATGAAAAGCGGCAAAACGTCCACAATGATGCCCTTGGCCAAAAAGGGCGTATGCGTTTTTTCCTGAATATATTCAGGAAAAAACGCATACGCACTTTTTGGCCAACCAAGCAACCTGGAAAGGCAAATCGGCGCTACAAAGAAGTCTCGCTTCCCATCGGTCAAAAGGGCCATGCGGAAAAAAGTGTCAAAACCAGAAATGCAGAACAGGCCATGGAGAAATGGGAGCCTTGCTACGCTGATGGGCGGGATGTAAATTGCCAACAGCCACTCTGGAGAAGTGTACGGTGTGTCCTGAAACATCGAAAAAACACAGCTTAGAGCGCATAGGGCACTTCCACTCATGGGCGTATAAATTGGGAAAACTAAAAATCAGCAAGACACAGGCACCCCAAAGTTTGGGGCTGCTCTGTTGACAAGAACCTCCACTTCGTGACACCTTAAATATCCCAGGAAAGAGAAAAATGGATAAAGAAGTGGTGGTCCTTATGTACAATGGAATATCACTCAGCCATGAAATCAATGTCATAAGGCTAGTAGCAGCATGATGAGTGGCTTTAGCTACGGTGATTCTAAGTGAAATAAGTCACACAGAAAAAGACACTTATCATAAGCTATCACTTATAGAGGGAATGTAAAAACCGCTACACTTGAACTGAATTACAAAACAGAACAGAGTCACACGTTTACAAAACACACTATGGCTGCTTAACGGGAAAGGTGGGGTGGGGTGATGCATAAAACAAGGGTTTCAAATGAGCTCAGATACCGTTCCATAAACCCAATATGTAATAGAAAGACCTACTCCTTGCTCAGTGAACTGGACTCAACACCCCCTATTCACCGCACAAGAATATATCTGACTAGTAAGAATCTTAAAACCTATGTATTGATATCTCTCTGGAAGTGAGTCAAGTGGCTGTAAAGCGGCAGAAACACAGCCGTGAAAAGCAGCTAAACCCCATTATAAAAATAAATTACTTTTAAAAACCCGTGAAACAAAGACAGTGAAAGAGAGAGAAATTCTTACAAAATTCGTTCAGGGGCTGTGATGCAACCTGGATTGACCATATCTAGACCCACAGCTGGAGGAGACATAAGGGTGGACACTCTCGGGGCTGAGAGGTTTGGTGAGGTTGGGGGAGCAAACGCAGAGCCTTTACAGTAATACTGCCTGTTACCCATCCCATGGGTCCCAAATCTCCAGGTTCAAGGGCATCTTCCTACCTCGAAAACATGCATGAGAAACCCAGAAGGTGGTACACCGTGTGATCGGGAAAGGTTTCTAAAACGCACCTCATTTCTCATCTCCTTGTGCTCGGGTTCGCCATTCCAGCCGCTTTACTAGCAATCTCCCTCCTTGGAGAATCAGCACCTTTAACCTCCCGTTCCGTACAGCTTGCAATTTGTCCTGAGGATGAACGGGAAGAGGGGGAGCCAATGAGAGACTAGCTCTAGGTGTTGGGACAGGCACAGGTCACTCTATTTTCCCATCAGGAAGAAGAATTAACCACAGGCTCAGCCTGCCGCCCGGAACCAGAATAGGGCCTGAGGCAATCCTGCGCTTTTGCGGCCAGCTCCCAAAAAAGCGAGTTGAAAAATGGAGCTCAGGGGCACTGCAATTCACAAACCTGCAGAGTTATAAATGATAACTCTCGTCCACAAATATATTGAGGGAAGGCAACGAAGAGGATCTGAAAGCAAGGCAGAATTGCAGGAAACAGATTTCAGGAGGTCGATTCGAATCGCCTTTAAAGCACATGAAAAGCGGCAAAACGTCCACAATGATGCCCTTGGCCAAAAAGGGCGTATGCGTTTTTTCCTGAATATATTCAGGAAAAAACGCATACGCCCTTTTTGGCCAACCAAGCAACCTGGAAAGGCAAATCGGCGCTACAAAGAAGTCTCGCTTCCCATCGGTCAAAAGGGCCATGCGGAAAAAAGTGTCAAAACCAGAAATGCAGAAGAGGCCATGGAGAAATGGGAGCCTTGCTACGCTGATGGGCGGGATGTAAATTGCCAACAGCCACTCTGGAGAAGTGTACGGTGTGTCCTGAAACATCGAAAAAACACAGCTTAGAGCGCATAGGGCACTTCCACTCATGGGCGTATAAATTGGGAAAACTAAAAATCAGCAAGACACAGGCACCCCAAAGTTTAGGGCTGCTCTGTTGACAAGAACCTCCACTTCGTGACACCTTAAATATCCCAGGAAAGAGAAAAATGGATAAAGAAGTGGTGGTCCTTATGTACAATGGAATATCACTCAGCCATGAAATCAATGTCATAAGGCTAGTAGCAGCATGATGAGTGGCTTTAGCTACGGTGATTCTAAGTGAAATAAGTCACACAGAAAAAGACACTTATCATAAGCTATCACTTATAGAGGGAATGTAAAAACCGCTACACTTGAACTGAATTACAAAACAGAACAGAGTCACACGTTTACAAAACACACTATGGCTGCTTAACGGGAAAGGTGGGGTGGGGTGATGCATAAAACAAGGGTTTCAAATGAGCTCAGATACCGTTCCATAAACCCAATATGTAATAGAAAGACCTACTCCTTGCTCAGTGAACTGGACTCAACACCCCCTATTCACCGCACAAGAATATATCTGACTAGTAAGAATCTTAAAACCTATGTATTGATATCTCTCTGGAAGTGAGTCAAGTGGCTGTAAAGCGGCAGAAACACAGCCGTGAAAAGCAGCTAAACCCCATTATAAAAATAAATTACTTTTAAAAACCCGTGAAACAAAGACAGTGAAAGAGAGAGAAATTCTTACAAAATTCGTTCAGGGGCTGTGATGCAACCTGGATTGACCATATCTAGACCCACAGCTGGAGGAGACATAAGGGTGGACACTCTCGGGGCTGAGAGGTTTGGTGAGGTTGGGGGAGCAAACGCAGAGCCTTTACAGTAATACTGCCTGTTACCCATCCCATGGGTCCCAAATCTCCAGGTTCAAGAGCATCTTCCTACCTCGAAAACATGCATGAGAAACCCAGAAGGTGGTACACCGTGTGATCGGGAAAGGTTTCTAAAACGCACCTCATTTCTCATCTCCTTGTGCTCGGGTTCGCCATTCCAGCCGCTTTACTAGCAATCTCCCTCCTTGGAGAATCAGCACCTTTAACCTCCCGTTCCGTACAGCTTGCAATTTGTCCTGAGGATGAACGGGAAGAGGGGGAGCCAATGAGAGACTAGCTCTAGGTGTTGGGACAGGCACAGGTCACTCTATTTTCCCATCAGGAAGAAGAATTAACCACAGGCTCAGCCTGCCGCCCGGAACCAGAATAGGGCCTGAGGCAATCCTGCGCTTTTGCGGCCAGCTCCCAAAAAAGCGAGTTGAAAAATGGAGCTCAGGGGCACTGCAATTCACAAACCTGCAGAGTTATAAATGATAACTCTCGTCCACAAATATATTGAGGGAAGGCAACGAAGAGGATCTGAAAGCAAGGCAGAATTGCAGGAAACAGATTTCAGGAGGTCGATTCGAATCGCCTTTAAAGCACATGAAAAGCGGCAAAACGTCCACAATGATGCCCTTGGCCAAAAAGGGCGTATGCGTTTTTTCCTGAATATATTCAGGAAAAAACGCATACGCCCTTTTTGGCCAACCAAGCAACCTGGAAAGGCAAATCGGCGCTACAAAGAAGTCTCGCTTCCCATCGGTCAAAAGGGCCATGCGGAAAAAAGTGTCAAAACCAGAAATGCAGAACAGGCCATGGAGAAATGGGAGCCTTGCTACGCTGATGGGCGGGATGTAAATTGCCAACAGCCACTCTGGAGAAGTGTACGGTGTGTCCTGAAACATCGAAAAAACACAGCTTAGAGCGCATAGGGCACTTCCACTCACGGGCGTATAAATTGGGAAAACTAAAAATCAGCAAGACACAGGCACCCCAAAGTTTAGGGCTGCTCTGTTGACAAGAACCTCCACTTCGTGACACCTTAAATATCCCAGGAAAGAGAAAAATGGATAAAGAAGTGGTGGTCCTTATGTACAATGGAATATCACTCAGCCATGAAATCAATGTCATAAGGCTAGTAGCAGCATGATGAGTGGCTTTAGCTACGGTGATTCTAAGTGAAATAAGTCACACAGAAAAAGACACTTATCATAAGCTATCACTTATAGAGGGAATGTAAAAACCGCTACACTTGAACTGAATTACAAAACAGAACAGAGTCACACGTTTACAAAACACACTATGGCTGCTTAACGGGAAAGGTGGGGTGGGGTGATGCATAAAACAAGGGTTTCAAATGAGCTCAGATACCGTTCCATAAACCCAATATGTAATAGAAAGACCTACTCCTTGCTCAGTGAACTGGACTCAACACCCCCTATTCACCGCACAAGAATATATCTGACTAGTAAGAATCTTAAAACCTATGTATTGATATCTCTCTGGAAGTGAGTCAAGTGGCTGTAAAGCGGCAGAAACACAGCCGTGAAAAGCAGCTAAACCCCATTATAAAAATAAATTACTTTTAAAAACCCGTGAAACAAAGACAGTGAAAGAGAGAGAAATTCTTACAAAATTCGTTCAGGGGCTGTGATGCAACCTGGATTGACCATATCTAGACCCACAGCTGGAGGAGACATAAGGGTGGACACTCTCGGGGCTGAGAGGTTTGGTGAGGTTGGGGGAGCAAACGCAGAGCCTTTACAGTAATACTGCCTGTTACCCATCCCATGGGTCCCAAATCTCCAGGTTCAAGGGCATCTTCCTACCTCGAAAACATGCATGAGAAACCCAGAAGGTGGTACACCGTGTGATCGGGAAAGGTTTCTAAAACGCACCTCATTTCTCATCTCCTTGTGCTCGGGTTCGCCATTCCAGCCGCTTTACTAGCAATCTCCCTCCTTGGAGAATCAGCACCTTTAACCTCCCGTTCCGTACAGCTTGCAATTTGTCCTGAGGATGAACGGGAAGAGGGGGAGCCAATGAGAGACTAGCTCTAGGTGTTGGGACAGGCACAGGTCACTCTATTTTCCCATCAGGAAGAAGAATTAACCACAGGCTCAGCCTGCCGCCCGGAACCAGAATAGGGCCTGAGGCAATCCTGCGCTTTTGCGGCCAGCTCCCAAAAAAGCGAGTTGAAAAATGGAGCTCAGGGGCACTGCAATTCACAAACCTGCAGAGTTATAAATGATAACTCTCGTCCACAAATATATTGAGGGAAGGCAACGAAGAGGATCTGAAAG
This sequence comes from Balaenoptera ricei, assembly GCF_028023285.1. Taxonomy (NCBI): domain Eukaryota; kingdom Metazoa; phylum Chordata; class Mammalia; order Artiodactyla; family Balaenopteridae; genus Balaenoptera; species Balaenoptera ricei. Next base: position 121,981 of record NW_026777496.1, read on the forward strand.
CAAGGCAGAATTGCAGGAAACAGATTTCAGGAGGTCGATTCGAATCGCCTTTAAAGCACATGAAAAGCGGCAAAACGTCCACAATGATGCCCTTGGCCAAAAAGGGCGTATGCGTTTTTTCCTGAATATATTCAGGAAAAAACGCATACGCCCTTTTTGGCCAACCAAGCAACCTGGAAAGGCAAATCAGCGCTACAAAGAAGTCTCGCTTCCCATCGGTCAAAAGGGCCATGCGGAAAAAAGTGTCAAAACCAGAAATGCAGAACAGGCCATGGAGAAATGGGACCCTTGCTACGCTGATGGGCGGGATGTAAATTGCCAACAGCCACTCTGGAGAAGTGTACGGTGTGTCCTGAAACATCGAAAAAACACAGCTTAGAGCGCATAGGGCACTTCCACTCATGGGCGTATAAATTGGGAAAACTAATAATCAGCAAGACACAGGCACCCCAAAGTTTAGGGCTGCTCTGTTGACAAGAACCTCCACTTCGTGACACCTTAAATATCCCAGGAAAGAGAAAAATGGATAAAGAAGTGGTGGTCCTTATGTACAATGGAATATCACTCAGCCATGAAATCAATGTCATAAGGCTAGTAGCAGCATGATGAGTGGGTTTAGCTACGACGATTCTAAGTGAAATAAGTCACACAGAAAAAGACACTTATCATAAGCTATCACTTATAGAGGGAATGTAAAAACCGCTACACTTGAACTGAATTACAAAACAGAACAGAGTCACACGTTTACAAAACACACTATGGCTGCTTAACGGGAAAGGTGGGGTGGGGTGATGCATAAAACAAGGGTTTCAAATGAGCTCACATACCGTTCCATAAACCCAATATGTAATAGAAAGACCTACTCCTTGCTCAGTGAACTGGACTCAACATCCCCTATTCACCGCACAAGAATATATCTGACTAGTAAGAATCTTAAAACCTATGTATTGATATCTCTCTGGAAGTGAGTCAAGTGGCTGTAAAGCGGCAGAAACACAGCCGTGAAAAGCAGCTAAACCCCATTATAAAAATAAATTACTTTTAAAAACCCGTGAAACAAAGACAGTGAAAGAGAGAGAAATTCTTACAAAATTCGTTCAGGGGCTGTGATGCAACCTGGATTGACCATATCTAGACCCACAGCTGGAGGAGACATAAGGGTGGACACTCTCGGGGCTGAGAGGTTTGGTGAGGTTGGGGGAGCAAACGCAGAGCCTTTACAGTAATACTGCCTGTTACCCATCCCATGGGTCCCAAATCTCCAGGTTCAAGGGCATCTTCCTACCTCGAAAACATGCATGAGAAACCCAGAAGGTGGTACACCATGTGATCGGGAAAGGTTTCTAAAACGCACCTCATTTCTCATCTCCTTGTGCTCGGGTTCGACATTCCAGCCGCTTTACTAGCAATCTCCCTCCTTGGAGAATCAGCACCTTTAACCTCCCGTTCCGTACAGCTTGCAATTTGTCCTGAGGATGAATGGGAAGAGGGGGAGCCAATGAGAGACTAGCTCTAGGTGTTGGGACAGGCACAGGTCACTCTATTTTCCCATCAGGAAGAAGAATTAACCACAGGCTCAGCCTGCCGCCCGGAACCAGAATAGGGCCTGAGGCAATCCTGCGCTTTTGCGGCCAGCTCCCAAAAAAGCGAGTTGAAAAATGAAGCTCAGGGGCACTGCAATTCACAAACCTGCAGAGTTATAAATGATAACTCTCGTCCACAAATATATTGAGGGAAGGCAACGAAGAGGATCTGAAAGCAAGGCAGAATTGCAGGAAACAGATTTCAGGAGGTCGATTCGAATCGCCTTTAAAGCACATGAAAAGCGGCAAAACGTCCACAATGATGCCCTTGGCCAAAAAGGGCGTATGCGTTTTTTCCTGAATATATTCAGGAAAAAACGCATACGCCCTTTTTGGCCAACCAAGCAACCTGGAAAGGCAAATCAGCACTACAAAGAAGTCTCGCTTCCCATCGGTCAAAAGGGCCATGCGGAAAAAAGTGTCAAAACCAGAAATGCAGAACAGGCCATGGAGAAATGGGAGCCTTGCTACACTGATGGGCGGGATGTAAATTGCCAACAGCCACTCTGGAGAAGTGTACGGTGCGTCCTGAAACATCGAAAAAACACAGCTTAGAGAGCATAGGGCACTTCCACTCATGGGCGTATAAATTGGGAAAACTAAAAATCAGCAAGACACAGGCACCCCAAAGTTTAGGGCTGCTCTGTTGACAAGAACCTCCACTTCGTGACACCTTAAATATCCCAGGAAAGAGAAAAATGGATAAAGAAGTGGTGGTCCTTATGTACAATGGATTATCACTCAGCCATGAAATCAATGTCATAAGGCTAGTAGCAGCATGATGAGTGGCTTTAGCTACGACGATTCTAAGTGAAATAAGTCACACAGAAAAAGACACTTATCATAAGCTATCACTTATAGAGGGAATGTAAAAACCGCTACACTTGAACTGAATTACAAAAGAGAACAGAGTCACACGTTTACAAAACACACTATGGCTGCTTAACGGGAAAGGTGGGGTGGGGTGATGCATAAAACAAGGGTTTCAAATGAGCTCAGATACCGTTCCATAAACCCAATATGTAATAGAAAGACCTACTCCTTGCTCAGTGAACTGGACTCAACACCCTCTATTCACCGCACAAGAATATATCTGACTAGTAAGAATCTTAAAACCTATGTATTGATATCTCTCTGGAAGTGAGTCAAGTGGCTGTAAAGCGGCAGAAACACAGCCGTGAAAAGCAGCTAAACCCCATTATAAAAATAAATTACTTTTAAAAACCCGTGAAACAAAGACAGTGAAAGAGAGAGAAATTCTTACAAAATTCGTTCAGGGGCTGTGATGCAACCTGGATTGACCATATCTAGACCCACAGCTGGAGGAGACATAAGGGTGGACACTCTCGGGGCTGAGAGGTTTGGTGAGGTTGGGGGAGCAAACGCAGAGCCTTTACAGTAATACTGCCTGTTACCCATCCCATGGGTCCCAAATCTCCAGGTTCAAGGGCATCTTCCTACCTCGAAAACATGCATGAGAAACCCAGAAGGTGGTACACCGTGTGATCGGGAAAGGTTTCTAAAACGCACCTCATTTCTCATCTCCTTGTGCTCGGGTTCGCCATTCCAGCCGCTTTACTAGCAATCTCCCTCCTTGGAGAATCAGCACCTTTAACCTCCCGTTCCGTACAGCTTGCAATTTGTCCTGAGGATGAACGGGAAGAGGGGGAGCCAATGAGAGACTAGCTCTAGGTGTTGGGACAGGCACAGGTCACTCTATTTTCCCATCAGGAAGAAGAATTAACCACAGGCTCAGCCTGCCGCCCGGAACCAGAATAGGGCCTGAGGCAATCCTGCGCTTTTGCGGCCAGCTCCCAAAAAAGCGAGTTGAAAAATGGAGCTCAGGGGCACTGCAATTCACAAACCTGCAGAGTTATAAATGATAACTCTCGTCCACAAATATATTGAGGGAAGGCAACGAAGAGGATCTGAAAGCAAGGCAGAATTGCAGGAAACAGATTTCAGGAGGTCGATTCGAATCGCCTTTAAAGCACATGAAAAGCGGCAAAACGTCCACAATGATGCCCTTGGCCAAAAAGGGCGTATGCGTTTTTTCCTGAATATATTGAGGAAAAAACGCATACGCCCTTTTTGGCCAACCAAGCAACCTGGAAAGGCAAATCAGCGCTACAAAGAAGGCTTGCTTCCCATCGGTCAAAAGGGCCATGCGGAAAAAAGTGTCAAAACCAGAAATGCAGAACAGGCCATGGAGAAATGGGAGCCTTGCTACGCTGATGGGCGGGATGTAAATTGCCAACAGCCACTCTGGAGAAGTGTACGGTGTGTCCTGAAACATCGAAAAAACACAGCTTAGAGCGCATAGGGCACTTCCACTCACGGGCGTATAAATTGGGAAAACTAAAAATCAGCAAGACACAGGCACCCCAAAGTTTAGGGCTGCTCTGTTGACAAGAACCTCCACTTCGTGACACCTTAAATATCCCAGGAAAGAGAAAAATGGATAAAGAAGTGGTGGTCCTTATGTACAATGGAATATCACTCAGCCCTGAAATCAATGTCATAAGGCTAGTAGCAGCATGATGAGTGGCTTTAGCTACGACGATTCTAAGTGAAATAAGTCACACAGAAAAAGACACTTATCATAAGCTATCACTTATAGAGGGAATGTAAAAACCGCTACACTTGAACTGAATTACAAAACAGAACAGAGTCACACGTTTACAAAACACACTATGGCTGCTTAACGGGAAAGGTGGGGTGGGGTGATGCATAAAACAAGGGTTTCAAATGAGCTCAGATACCGTTCCATAAACCCAATATGTAATAGAAAGACCTACTCCTTGCTCAGTGAACTGGACTCAACACCCCCTATTCACCGCACAAGAATATATCTGACTAGTAAGAATCTTAAAACCTATGTATTGATATCTCTCTGGAAGTGAGTCAAGTGGCTGTAAAGCAGCAGAAACACAGCCGTGAAAAGCAGCTAAACCCCATTATAAAAATAAATTACTTTTAAAAACCCGTTAAACAAAGACAGTGAAAGAGAGAGAAATTCTTACAAAATTCGTTCAGGGGCTGTGATGCAACCTGGATTGACCATATCTAGACCCACAGCTGGAGGAGACATAAGGGTGGACACTCTCGGGGCTGAGAGGTTTGGTGAGGTTGGGGGAGCAAACGCAGAGCCTTTACAGTAATACTGCCTGTTACCCATCCCATGGGTCCCAAATCTCCAGGTTCAAGGGCATCTTCCTACCTCGAAAACATGCATGAGAAACCCAGAAGGTGGTACACCGTGTGATCGGGAAAGGTTTCTAAAACGCACCTCATTTCTCATCTCCTTGTGCTCGGGTTCGCCATTCCAGCCGCTTTACTAGCAATCTCCCTCCTTGGAGAATCAGCACCTTTAACCTCCCGTTCCGTACAGCTTGCAATTAGTCCTGAGGATGAACGGGAAGAGGGGGAGCCAATGAGAGACTAGCTCTAGGTGTTGGGACAGGCACAGGTCACTCTATTTTCCCATCAGGAAGAAGAATTAACCACAGGCTCAGCCTGCCGCCCGGAACCAGAATAGGGCCTGAGGCAATCCTGCGCTTTTGCGGCCAGCTCCCAAAAAAGCGAGTTGAAAAATGGAGCTCAGGGGCACTGCAATTCACAAACCTGCAGAGTTATAAATGATAACTCTCGTCCACAAATATATTGAGGGAAGGCAACGAAGAGGATCTGAAAGCAAGGCAGAATTGCAGGAAACAGATTTCAGGAGGTCGATTCGAATCGCCTTTAAAGCACATGAAAAGCGGCAAAACGTCCACAATGATGCCCTTGGCCAAAAAGGGCGTATGCGTTTTTTCCTGAATATATTCAGGAAAAAACGCATACGCCCTTTTTGGCCAACCAAGCAACCTGGAAAGGCAAATCAGCGCTACAAAGAAGGCTCGCTTCCCATCGGTCAAAAGGGCCATGCGGAAAAAAGTGTCAAAACCAGAAATGCAGAACAGGCCATGGAGAAATGGGAGCCTTGCTACGCTGATGGGCGGGATGTAAATTGCCAACAGCCACTCTGGAGAAGTGTACGGTGTGTCCTGAAACATCGAAAAAACACAGCTTAGAGCGCATAGGGCACTTCCACTCATGGGCGTATAAATTGGGAAAACTAAAAATCAGCAAGACACAGGCACCCCAAAGTTTAGGGCTGCTCTGTTGACAAGAACCTCCACTTCGTGACACCTTAAATATCCCAGGAAAGAGAAAAATGGATAAAGAAGTGGTGGTCCTTATGTACAATGGATTATCACTCAGCCATGAAATCAATGTCATAAGGCTAGTAGCAGCATGATGAGTGGCTTTAGCTACGACGATTCTAAGTGAAATAAGTCACACAGAAAAAGACACTTATCATAAGCTATCACTTATAGAGGGAATGTAAAAACCGCTACACTTGAACTGAATTACAAAACAGAACAGAGTCACACGTTTACAAAACACACTATGGCTGCTTAACGGGAAAGGTGGGGTGGGGTGATGCATAAAACAAGGGTTTCAAATGAGCTCAGATACCGTTCCATAAACCCAATATGTAATAGAAAGACCTACTCCTTGCTCAGTGAACTGGACTCAACACCCCCTATTCACCGCACAAGAATATATCTGACTAGTAAGAATCTTAAAACCTATGTATTGATATCTCTCTGGAAGTGAGTCAAGTGGCTGTAAAGCGGCAGAAACACAGCCGTGAAAAGCAGCTAAACCCCATTATAAAAATAAATTACTTTTAAAAACCCGTGAAACAAAGTCAGTGAAAGAGAGAGAAATTCTTACAAAATTCGTTCAGGGGCTGTGATGCAACCTGGATTGACCATATCTAGACCCACAGCTGGAGGAGACATAAGGGTGGACACTCTCGGGGCTGAGAGGTTTGGTGAGGTTGGGGGAGCAAACACAGAGCCTTTACAGTAATACTGCCTGTTACCCATCCCATGGGTCCCAAATCTCCAGGTTCAAGGGCATCTTCCTACCTCGAAAACATGCATGAGAAACCCAGAAGGTGGTACACCGTGTGATCGGGAAAGGTTTCTAAAACGCACCTCATTTCTCATCTCCTTGTGCTCGGGTTCGCCATTCCAGCCGCTTTACTAGCAATCTCCCTCCTTGGAGAATCAGCACCTTTAACCTCCCGTTCCGTACAGCTTGCAATTTGTCCTGAGGATGAACGGGAAGAGGGGGAGCCAATGAGAGACTAGCTCTAGGTGTTGGGACAGGCACAGGTCACTTTATTTTCCCATCAGGAAGAAGAATTAACCACAGGCTCAGCCTGCCGCCCGGAACCAGAATAGGGCCTGAGGCAATCCTGCGCTTTTGCAGCCAGCTCCCAAAAAAGCAAGTTGAAAAATGGAGCTCAGGGGCACTGCAATTCACAAACCTGCAGAGTTATAAATGATAACTCTCGTCCACAAATATATTGAGGGAAGGCAACGAAGAGGATCTGAAAGCAAGGCAGAATTGCAGGAAACAGATTTCAGGAGGTCGATTCGAATCGCCTTTAAAGCACATGAAAAGCGGCAAAAGGTCCACAATGATGCCCTTGGCCAAAAAGGGCGTATGCGTTTTTTCCTGAATATATTCAGGAAAAAACGCATACGCCCTTTTTGGCCAACCAAGCAACCTGGAAAGGCAAATCAGCGCTACAAAGAAGGCTCGCTTCCCATCGGTCAAAAGGGCCATGCGGAAAAAAGTGTCAAAACCAGAAATGCAGAACAGGCCATGGAGAAATGGGAGCCTTGCTACGCTGATGGGCGGGATGTAAATTGCCAACAGCCACTCTGGAGAAGTGTACGGTGTGTCCTGAAACATCGAAAAAACACAGCTTAGAGCGCATAGGGCACTTCCACTCACGGGCGTATAAATTGGGAAAACTAAAAATCAGCAAGACACAGGCACCCCAAAGTTTAGGGCTGCTCTGTTGACAAGAACCTCCACTTCGTGACACCTTAAATATCCCAGGAAAGAGAAAAATGGATAAAGAAGTGGTGGTCCTTATGTACAATGGAATATCACTCAGCCATGAAATCAATGTCATAAGGCTAGTAGCAGCATGATGAGTGGCTTTAGCTACGACGATTCTAAGTGAAATAAGTCACACAGAAAAAGACACTTATCATAAGCTATCACTTATAGAGGGAATGTAAAAACCGCTACACTTGAACTGAATTACAAAACAGAACAGAATCACACGTTTACAAAACACACTATGGCTGCTTAACGGGAAAGGTGGGGTGGGGTGATGCATAAAACAAGGGTTTCAAATGAGCTCAGATACCGTTCCATAAACCCAATATGTAATAGAAAGACCTACTCCTTGCTCAGTGAACTGGACTCAACACCCCCTATTCACCGCACAAGAATATATCTGACTAGTAAGAATCTTAAAACCTATGTATTGATATCTCTCTGGAAGTGAGTCAAGTGGCTGTAAAGCGGCAGAAACACAGCCGTGAAAAGCAGCTAAACCCCATTATAAAAATAAATTACTTTTAAAAACCCGTGAAACAAAGACAGTGAAAGAGAGAGAAATTCTTACAAAATTCGTTCAGGGGCTGTGATGCAACCTGGATTGACCATATCTAGACCCACAGCTGGAGGAGACATAAGGGTGGACACTCTCGGGGCTGAGAGGTTTGGTGAGGTTGGGGGAGCAAACGCAGAGCCTTTACAGTAATACTGCCTGTTACCCATCCCATGGGTCCCAAATCTCCAGGTTCAAGGGCATCTTCCTACCTCGAAAACATGCATGAGAAACCCAGAAGGTGGTACACCGTGTGATCGGGAAAGGTTTCTAAAACGCACCTCATTTCTCATCTCCTTGTGCTCGGGTTCGCCATTCCAGCCGCTTTACTAGCAATCTCCCTCCTTGGAGAATCAGCACCTTTAACCTCCCGTTCCGTACAGCTTGCAATTAGTCCTGAGGATGAACGGGAAGAGGGGGAGCCAATGAGAGACTAGCTCTAGGTGTTGGGACAGGCACAGGTCACTCTATTTTCCCATCAGGAAGAAGAATTAACCACAGGCTCAGCCTGCCGCCCGGAACCAGAATAGGGCCTGAGGCAATCCTGCGCTTTTGCGGCCAGCTCCCAAAAAAGCGAGTTGAAAAATGGAGCTCAGGGGCACTGCAATTCACAAACCTGCAGAGTTATAAATGATAACTCTCGTCCACAAATATATTGAGGGAAGGCAACGAAGAGGATCTGAAAGCAAGGCAGAATTGCAGGAAACAGATTTCAGGAGGTCGATTCGAATCGCCTTTAAAGCACATGAAAAGCGGCAAAACGTCCACAATGATGCCCTTGGCCAAAAAGGGCGTATGCGTTTTTTCCTGAATATATTCAGGAAAAAACGCATACTCCCTTTTTGGCCAACCAAGCAACCTGGAAAGGCAAATCAGCGCTACAAAGAAGGCTCGCTTCCCATCGGTCAAAAGGGCCATGCGGAAAAAAGTGTCAAAACCAGAAATGCAGAACAGGCCATGGAGAAATGGGAGCCTTACTACGCTCATGCGCGGGATGTAAATTGCCAACAGCCACTCTGGAGAAGTGTACGGTGTGTCCTGAAACATCGAAAAAACACAGCTTAGAGCGCATAGGGCACTTCCACTCATGGGCGTATAAATTGGGAAAACTAAAAATCAGCAAGACACAGGCACCCCAAAGTTTAGGGCTGCTCTGTTGACAAGAACCTCCACTTCGTGACACCTTAAATATCCCAGGAAAGAGAAAAATGGATAAAGAAGTGGTGGTCCTTATGTACAATGGATTATCACTCAGCCATGAAATCAATGTCATAAGGCTAGTAGCAGCATGATGAGTGGCTTTAGCTACGACGATTCTAAGTGAAATAAGTCACACAGAAAAAGACACTTATCATAAGCTATCACTTATAGAGGGAATGTAAAAACCGCTACACTTGAACTGAATTACAAAACAGAACAGAGTCACACGTTTACAAAACACACTATGGCTGCTTAACGGGAAAGGTGGGGTGGGGTGATGCATAAAACAAGGGTTTCAAATGAGCTCAGATACCGTTCCATAAACCCAATATGTAATAGAAAGACCTACTCCTTGCTCAGTGAACTGGACTCAACACCCCCTATTCACCGCACAAGAATATATCTGACTAGTAAGAATCTTAAAACCTATGTATTGATATCTCTCTGGAAGTGAGTCAAGTGGCTGTAAAGCGGCAGAAACACAGCCGTGAAAAGCAGCTAAACCCCATTATAAAAATAAATTACTTTTAAAAACCCGTGAAACAAAGACAGTGAAAGAGAGAGAAATTCTTACAAAATTCGTTCAGGGGCTGTGATGCAACCTGGATTGACCATATCTAGACCCACAGCTGGAGGAGACATAAGGGTGGACACTCTCGGGGCTGAGAGGTTTGGTGAGGTTGGGGGAGCAAACACAGAGCCTTTACAGTAATACTGCCTGTTACCCATCCCATGGGTCCCAAATCTCCAGGTTCAAGGGCATCTTCCTACCTCGAAAATATGCATGAGAAACCCAGAAGGTGGTACACCGTGTGATCGGGAAAGGTTTCTAAAACGCACCTCATTTCTCATCTCCTTGTGCTCGGGTTCGCCATTCCAGCCGCTTTACTAGCAATCTCCCTCCTTGGAGAATCAGCACCTTTAACCTCCCGTTCCGTACAGCTTGCAATTTGTCCTGAGGATGAACGGGAAGAGGGGGAGCCAATGAGAGACTAGCTCTAGGTGTTGGGACAGGCACAGGTCACTTTATTTTCCCATCAGGAAGAAGAATTAACCACAGGCTCAGCCTGCCGCCCGGAACCAGAATAGGGCCTGAGGCAATCCTGCGCTTTTGCAGCCAGCTCCCAAAAAAGCAAGTTGAAAAATGGAGCTCAGGGGCACTGCAATTCACAAACCTGCAGAGTTATAAATGATAACTCTCGTCCACAAATATATTGAGGGAAGGCAACGAAGAGGATCTGAAAGCAAGGCAGAATTGCAGGAAACAGATTTCAGGAGGTCGATTCGAATCGCCTTTAAAGCACATGAAAAGCGGCAAAACGTCCACAATGATGCCCTTGGCCAAAAAGGGCGTATGCGTTTTTTCCTGAATATATTCAGGAAAAAACGCATACGCCCTTTTTGGCCAACCAAGCAACCTGGAAAGGCAAATCAGCGCTACAAAGAAGGCTCGCTTCCCATCGGTCAAAAGGGCCATGCGGAAAAAAGTGTCAAAACCAGAAATGCAGAACAGGCCATGGAGAAATGGGAGCCTTGCTACGCTGATGGGCGGGATGTAAATTGCCAACAGCCACTCTGGAGAAGTGTACGGTGTGTCCTGAAACATCGAAAAAACACAGCTTAGAGCGCATAGGGCACTTCCACTCATGGGCGTATAAATTGGGAAAACTAAAAATCAGCAAGACACAGGCACCCCAAAGTTTAGGGCTGCTCTGTTGACAAGAACCTCCACTTCGTGACACCTTAAATATCCCAGGAAAGAGAAAAATGGATAAAGAAGTGGTGGTCCTTATGTACAATGGATTATCACTCAGCCATGAAATCAATGTCATAAGGCTAGTAGCAGCATGATGAGTGGCTTTAGCTACGACGATTCTAAGTGAAATAAGTCACACAGAAAAAGACACTTATCATAAGCTATCACTTATAGAGGGAATGTAAAAACCGCTACACTTGAACTGAATTACAAAACAGAACAGAGTCACACGTTTACAAAACACACTATGGCTGCTTAACGGGAAAGGTGGGGTGGGGTGATGCATAAAACAAGGGTTTCAAATGAGCTCAGATACCGTTCCATAAACCCAATATGTAATAGAAAGACCTACTCCTTGCTCAGTGAACTGGACTCAACACCCCCTATTCACCGCACAAGAATATATCTGACTAGTAAGAATCTTAAAACCTATGTATTGATATCTCTCTGGAAGTGAGTCAAGTGGCTGTAAAGCGGCAGAAACACAGCCGTGAAAAGCAGCTAAACCCCATTATAAAAATAAATTACTTTTAAAAACCCGTGAAACAAAGACAGTGAAAGAGAGAGAAATTCTTACAAAATTCGTTCAGGGGCTGTGATGCAACCTGGATTGACCATATCTAGACCCACAGCTGGAGGAGACATAAGGGTGGACACTCTCGGGGCTGAGAGGTTTGGTGAGGTTGGGGGAGCAAACACAGAGCCTTTACAGTAATACTGCCTGTTACCCATCCCATGGGTCCCAAATCTCCAGGTTCAAGGGCATCTTCCTACCTCGAAAACATGCATGAGAAACCCAGAAGGTGGTACACCGTGTGATCGGGAAAGGTTTCTAAAACGCACCTCATTTCTCATCTCCTTGTGCTCGGGTTCGCCATTCCAGCCGCTTTACTAGCAATCTCCCTCCTTGGAGAATCAGCACCTTTAACCTCCCGTTCCGTACAGCTTGCAATTTGTCCTGAGGATGAACGGGAAGAGGGGGAGCCAATGAGAGACTAGCTCTAGGTGTTGGGACAGGCACAGGTCACTTTATTTTCCCATCAGGAAGAAGAATTAACCACAGGCTCAGCCTGCCGCCCGGAACCAGAATAGGGCCTGAGGCAATCCTGCGCTTTTGCAGCCAGCTCCCAAAAAAGCAAGTTGAAAAATGGAGCTCAGGGGCACTGCAATTCACAAACCTGCAGAGTTATAAATGATAACTCTCGTCCACAAATATATTGAGGGAAGGCAACGAAGAGGATCTGAAAGCAAGGCAGAATTGCAGGAAACAGATTTCAGGAGGTCGATTCGAATCGCCTTTAAAGCACATGAAAAGCGGCAAAACGTCCACAATGATGCCCTTGGCCAAAAAGGGCGTATGCGTTTTTTCCTGAATATATTCAGGAAAAAACGCATACGCCCTTTTTGGCCAACCAAGCAACCTGGAAAGGCAAATCAGCGCTACAAAGAAGGCTCGCTTCCCATCGGTCAAAAGGGCCATGCGGAAAAAAGTGTCAAAACCAGAAATGCAGAACAGGCCATGGAGAAATGGGAGCCTTGCTACGCTGATGGGCGGGATGTAAATTGCCAACAGCCACTCTGGAGAAGTATACGGTGTGTCCTGAAACATCGAAAAAACACAGCTTAGAGCGCATAGGGCACTTCCACTCACGGGCGTATAAATTGGGAAAACTAAAAATCAGCAAGACACAGGCACCCCAAAGTTTAGGGCTGCTCTGTTGACAAGAACCTCCACTTCGTGACACCTTAAATATCCCAGGAAAGAGAAAAATGGATAAAGAAGTGGTGGTCCTTATGTACAATGGAATATCACTCAGCCATGAAATCAATGTCATAAGGCTAGTAGCAGCATGATGAGTGGCTTTAGCTACGACGATTCTAAGTGAAATAAGTCACACAGAAAAAGACACTTATCATAAGCTATCACTTATAGAGGGAATGTAAAAACCTCTACACTTGAACTGAATTACAAAACAGAACAGAATCACACGTTTACAAAACACACTATGGCTGCTTAACGGGAAAGGTGGGGTGGGGTGATGCATAAAACAAGGGTTTCAAATGAGCTCAGATACCGTTCCATAAACCCAATATGTAATAGAAAGACCTACTCCTTGCTCAGTGAACTGGACTCAACACCCCCTATTCACCGCACAAGAATATATCTGACTAGTAAGAATCTTAAAACCTATGTATTGATATCTCTCTGGAAGTGAGTCAAGTGGCTGTAAAGCGGCAGAAACACAGCCGTGAAAAGCAGCTAAACCCCATTATAAAAATAAATTACTTTTAAAAACCCGTGAAACAAAGACAGTGAAAGAGAGAGAAATTCTTACAAAATTCGTTCAGGGGCTGTGATGCAACCTGGATTGACCATATCTAGACCCACAGCTGGAGGAGACATAAGGGTGGACACTCTCGGGGCTGAGAGGTTTGGTGAGGTTGGGGGAGCAAACGCAGAGCCTTTACAGTAATACTGCCTGTTACCCATCCCATGGGTCCCAAATCTCCAGGTTCAAGGGCATCTTCCTACCTCGAAAACATGCATGAGAAACCCAGAAGGTGGTACACCGTGTGATCGGGAAAGGTTTCTAAAACGCACCTCATTTCTCATCTCCTTGTGCTCGGGTTCGCCATTCCAGCCGCTTTACTAGCAATCTCCCTCCTTGGAGAATCAGCACCTTTAACCTCCCGTTCCGTACAGCTTGCAATTAGTCCTGAGGATGAACGGGAAGAGGGGGAGCCAATGAGAGACTAGCTCTAGGTGTTGGGACAGGCACAGGTCACTCTATTTTCCCATCAGGAAGAAGAATTAACCACAGGCTCAGCCTGCCGCCCGGAACCAGAATAGGGCCTGAGGCAATCCTGCGCTTTTGCGGCCAGCTCCCAAAAAAGCGAGTTGAAAAATGGAGCTCAGGGGCACTGCAATTCACAAACCTGCAGAGTTATAAATGATAACTCTCGTCCACAAATATATTGAGGGAAGGCAACGAAGAGGATCTGAAAGCAAGGCAGAATTGCAGGAAACAGATTTCAGGAGGTCGATTCGAATCGCCTTTAAAGCACATGAAAAGCGGCAAAACGTCCACAATGATGCCCTTGGCCAAAAAGGGCGTATGCGTTTTTTCCTGAATATATTCAGGAAAAAACGCATACGCCCTTTTTGGCCAACCAAGCAACCTGGAAAGGCAAATCGGCGCTACAAAGAAGTCTCGCTTCCCATCGGTCAAAAGGGCCATGCGGAAAAAAGTGTCAAAACCAGAAATGCAGAACAGGCCATGGAGAAATGGGAGCCTTACTACGCTCATGCGCGGGATGTAAATTGCCAACAGCCACTCTGGAGAAGTGTACGGTGTGTCCTGAAACATCGAAAAAACACAGCTTAGAGCGCATAGGGCACTTCCACTCATGGGCGTATAAATTGGGAAAACTAAAAATCAGCAAGACACAGGCACCCCAAAGTTTAGGGCTGCTCTGTTGACAAGAACCTCCACTTCGTGACACCTTAAATATCCCAGGAAAGAGAAAAATGGATAAAGAAGTGGTGGTCCTTATGTACAATGGATTATCACTCAGCCATGAAATCAATGTCATAAGGCTAGTAGCAGCATGATGAGTGGCTTTAGCTACGACGATTCTAAGTGAAATAAGTCACACAGAAAAAGACACTTATCATAAGCTATCACTTATAGAGGGAATGTAAAAACCGCTACACTTGAACTGAATTACAAAACAGAACAGAGTCACACGTTTACAAAACACACTATGGCTGCTTAACGGGAAAGGTGGGGTGGGGTGATGCATAAAACAAGGGTTTCAAATGAGCTCAGATACCGTTCCATAAACCCAATATGTAATAGAAAGACCTACTCCTTGCTCAGTGAACTGGACTCAACACCCCCTATTCACCGCACAAGAATATATCTGACTAGTAAGAATCTTAAAACCTATGTATTGATATCTCTCTGGAAGTGAGTCAAGTGGCTGTAAAGCGGCAGAAACACAGCCGTGAAAAGCAGCTAAACCCCATTATAAAAATAAATTACTTTTAAAAACCCGTGAAACAAAGACAGTGAAAGAGAGAGAAATTCTTACAAAATTCGTTCAGGGGCTGTGATGCAACCTGGATTGACCATATCTAGACCCACAGCTGGAGGAGACATAAGGGTGGACACTCTCGGGGCTGAGAGGTTTGGTGAGGTTGGGGGAGCAAACACAGAGCCTTTACAGTAATACTGCCTGTTACCCATCCCATGGGTCCCAAATCTCCAGGTTCAAGGGCATCTTCCTACCTCGAAAACATGCATGAGAAACCCAGAAGGTGGTACACCGTGTGATCGGGAAAGGTTTCTAAAACGCACCTCATTTCTCATCTCCTTGTGCTCGGGTTCGCCATTCCAGCCGCTTTACTAGCAATCTCCCTCCTTGGAGAATCAGCACCTTTAACCTCCCGTTCCGTACAGCTTGCAATTTGTCCTGAGGATGAACGGGAAGAGGGGGAGCCAATGAGAGACTAGCTCTAGGTGTTGGGACAGGCACAGGTCACTTTATTTTCCCATCAGGAAGAAGAATTAACCACAGGCTCAGCCTGCCGCCCGGAACCAGAATAGGGCCTGAGGCAATCCTGCGCTTTTGCAGCCAGCTCCCAAAAAAGCAAGTTGAAAAATGGAGCTCAGGGGCACTGCAATTCACAAACCTGCAGAGTTATAAATGATAACTCTCGTCCACAAATATATTGAGGGAAGGCAACGAAGAGGATCTGAAAGCAAGGCAGAATTGCAGGAAACAGATTTCAGGAGGTCGATTCGAATCGCCTTTAAAGCACATGAAAAGCGGCAAAACGTCCACAATGATGCCCTTGGCCAAAAAGGGCGTATGCGTTTTTTCCTGAATATATTCAGGAAAAAACGCATACGCCCTTTTTGGCCAACCAAGCAACCTGGAAAGGCAAATCAGCGCTACAAAGAAGGCTCGCTTCCCATTGGTCAAAAGGGCCATGCGGAAAAAAGTGTCAAAACCAGAAATGCAGAACAGGCCATGGAGAAATGGGAGCCTTGCTACGCTGATGGGCGGGATGTAAATTGCCAACAGCCACTCTGGAGAAGTGTACGGTGTGTCCTGAAACATCGAAAAAACACAGCTTAGAGCGCATAGGGCACTTCCACTCACGGGCGTATAAATTGGGAAAACTAAAAATCAGCAAGACACAGGCACCCCAAAGTTTAGGGCTGCTCTGTTGACAAGAACCTCCACTTCGTGACACCTTAAATATCCCAGGAAAGAGAAAAATGGATAAAGAAGTGGTGGTCCTTATGTACAATGGAATATCACTCAGCCATGAAATCAATGTCATAAGGCTAGTAGCAGCATGATGAGTGGCTTTAGCTACGACGATTCTAAGTGAAATAAGTCACACAGAAAAAGACACTTATCATAAGCTATCACTTATAGAGGGAATGTAAAAACCGCTACACTTGAACTGAATTACAAAACAGAACAGAATCACACGTTTACAAAACACACTATGGCTGCTTAACGGGAAAGGTGGGGTGGGGTGATGCATAAAACAAGGGTTTCAAATGAGCTCAGATACCGTTCCATAAACCCAATATGTAATAGAAAGACCTACTCCTTGCTCAGTGAACTGGACTCAACACCCCCTATTCACCGCACAAGAATATATCTGACTAGTAAGAATCTTAAAACCTATGTATTGATATCTCTCTGGAAGTGAGTCAAGTGGCTGTAAAGCGGCAGAAACACAGCCGTGAAAAGCAGCTAAACCCCATTATAAAAATAAATTACTTTTAAAAACCCGTGAAACAAAGACAGTGAAAGAGAGAGAAATTCTTACAAAATTCGTTCAGGGGCTGTGATGCAACCTGGATTGACCATATCTAGACCCACAGCTGGAGGAGACATAAGGGTGGACACTCTCGGGGCTGAGAGGTTTGGTGAGGTTGGGGGAGCAAACGCAGAGCCTTTACAGTAATACTGCCTGTTACCCATCCCATGGGTCCCAAATCTCCAGGTTCAAGGGCATCTTCCTACCTCGAAAACATGCATGAGAAACCCAGAAGGTGGTACACCGTGTGATCGGGAAAGGTTTCTAAAACGCACCTCATTTCTCATCTCCTTGTGCTCGGGTTCGCCATTCCAGCCGCTTTACTAGCAATCTCCCTCCTTGGAGAATCAGCACCTTTAACCTCCCGTTCCGTACAGCTTGCAATTAGTCCTGAGGATGAACGGGAAGAGGGGGAGCCAATGAGAGACTAGCTCTAGGTGTTGGGACAGGCACAGGTCACTCTATTTTCCCATCAGGAAGAAGAATTAACCACAGGCTCAGCCTGCCGCCCGGAACCAGAATAGGGCCTGAGGCAATCCTGCGCTTTTGCGGCCAGCTCCCAAAAAAGCGAGTTGAAAAATGGAGCTCAGGGGCACTGCAATTCACAAACCTGCAGAGTTATAAATGATAACTCTCGTCCACAAATATATTGAGGGAAGGCAACGAAGAGGATCTGAAAGCAAGGCAGAATTGCAGGAAACAGATTTCAGGAGGTCGATTCGAATCGCCTTTAAAGCACATGAAAAGCGGCAAAACGTCCACAATGATGCCCTTGGCCAAAAAGGGCGTATGCGTTTTTTCCTGAATATATTCAGGAAAAAACGCATACTCCCTTTTTGGCCAACCAAGCAACCTGGAAAGGCAAGTCAGCGCTACAAAGAAGGCTCGCTTCCCATCGGTCAAAAGGGCCATGCGGAAAAAAGTGTCAAAACCAGAAATGCAGAACAGGCCATGGAGAAATGGGAGCCTTACTACGCTCATGCGCAGGATGTAAATTGCCAACAGCCACTCTGGAGAAGTGTACGGTGTGTCCTGAAACATCGAAAAAACACAGCTTAGAGCGCATAGGGCACTTCCACTCATGGGCGTATAAATTGGGAAAACTAAAAATCAGCAAGACACAGGCACCCCAAAGTTTAGGGCTGCTCTGTTGACAAGAACCTCCACTTCGTGACACCTTAAATATCCCAGGAAAGAGAAAAATGGATAAAGAAGTGGTGGTCCTTATGTACAATGGATTATCACTCAGCCATGAAATCAATGTCATAAGGCTAGTAGCAGCATGATGAGTGGCTTTAGCTACGACGATTCTAAGTGAAATAAGTCACACAGAAAAAGACACTTATCATAAGCTATCACTTATAGAGGGAATGTAAAAACCGCTACACTTGAACTGAATTACAAAACAGAACAGAGTCACACGTTTACAAAACACACTATGGCTGCTTAACGGGAAAGGTGGGGTGGGGTGATGCATAAAACAAGGGTTTCAAATGAGCTCAGATACCGTTCCATAAACCCAATATGTAATAGAAAGACCTACTCCTTGCTCAGTGAACTGGACTCAACACCCCCTATTCACCGCACAAGAATATATCTGACTAGTAAGAATCTTAAAACCTATGTATTGATATCTCTCTGGAAGTGAGTCAAGTGGCTGTAAAGCGGCAGAAACACAGCCGTGAAAAGCAGCTAAACCCCATTATAAAAATAAATTACTTTTAAAAACCCGTGAAACAAAGACAGTGAAAGAGAGAGAAATTCTTACAAAATTCGTTCAGGGGCTGTGATGCAACCTGGATTGACCATATCTAGACCCACAGCTGGAGGAGACATAAGGGTGGACACTCTCGGGGCTGAGAGGTTTGGTGAGGTTGGGGGAGCAAACGCAGAGCCTTTACAGTAATACTGCCTGTTACCCATCCCATGGGTCCCAAATCTCCAGGTTCAAGGGCATCTTCCTACCTCGAAAACATGCATGAGAAACCCAGAAGGTGGTACACCGTGTGATCGGGAAAGGTTTCTAAAACGCACCTCATTTCTCATCTCCTTGTGCTCGGGTTCGCCATTCCAGCCGCTTTACTAGCAATCTCCCTCCTTGGAGAATCAGCACCTTTAACCTCCCGTTCCGTACAGCTTGCAATTAGTCCTGAGGATGAACGGGAAGAGGGGGAGCCAATGAGAGACTAGCTCTAGGTGTTGGGACAGGCACAGGTCACTCTATTTTCCCATCAGGAAGAAGAATTAACCACAGGCTCAGCCTGCCGCCCGGAACCAGAATAGGGCCTGAGGCAATCCTGCGCTTTTGCGGCCAGCTCCCAAAAAAGCGAGTTGAAAAATGGAGCTCAGGGGCACTGCAATTCACAAACCTGCAGAGTTATAAATGATAACTCTCGTCCACAAATATATTGAGGGAAGGCAACGAAGAGGATCTGAAAGCAAGGCAGAATTGCAGGAAACAGATTTCAGGAGGTCGATTCGAATCGCCTTTAAAGCACATGAAAAGCGGCAAAACGTCCACAATGATGCCCTTGGCCAAAAAGGGCGTATGCGTTTTTTCCTGAATATATTCAGGAAAAAACGCATACGCCCTTTTTGGCCAACCAAGCAACCTGGAAAGGCAAATCAGCGCTACAAAGAAGGCTCGCTTCCCATCGGTCAAAAGGGCCATGCGGAAAAAAGTGTCAAAACCAGAAATGCAGAACAGGCCATGGAGAAATGGGAGCCTTGCTACGCTGATGGGCGGGATGTAAATTGCCAACAGCCACTCTGGAGAAGTGTACGGTGTGTCCTGAAACATCGAAAAAACACAGCTTAGAGCGCATAGGGCACTTCCACTCATGGGCGTATAAATTGGGAAAACTAAAAATCAGCAAGACACAGGCACCCCAAAGTTTAGGGCTGCTCTGTTGACAAGAACCTCCACTTCGTGACACCTTAAATATCCCAGGAAAGAGAAAAATGGATAAAGAAGTGGTGGTCCTTATGTACAATGGAATATCACTCAGCCATGAAATCAATGTCATAAGGCTAGTAGCAGCATGATGAGTGGCTTTAGCTACGACGATTCTAAGTGAAATAAGTCACACAGAAAAAGACACTTATCATAAGCTATCACTTATAGAGGGAATGTAAAAACCGCTACACTTGAACTGAATTACAAAACAGAACAGAGTCACACATGCAGAAAACAAACTATAGCTGCTTAACGGGAAAGGTGAGGTGGGGTGATACATAAAACAAGGGTTTCAAATTAGCTCAGATACCGTTCCATAAACCCAATATGTAATAGACAAGACCTACTCCTTGCTCAGAGAACTGGACTCAACACGCCCTATTCACCGCACAAGAATATATCTGACTAGTAATAATCTTAAAACCTATGTATTGATATCTCTCTGTTAGTGTGTCAAGTGGGTGTAAAGCGGCATAAACACAGCAGTGAAAAGCAGCTAAACCCCATTATAAAAATAAATTACTTTGAAAAACCCATGAAACAAAGACAGTGAAAGAGAGCGAAATTCTTACACAATGCGTTCAGGGGCTGTGATGCAACCTGGATTGACCATATCTAGACCCACAGCTGGATGAGACATAAGGGGGGACACTCTTGGAGCTGAGAGGTTTGGTGAGGTTGGGTGAGCAAACGCAGACCCTTTAAAGTAATACTGCGTGGTACCCATCGCATGGGTCCCAAATCTCCATGTTCAAGGGCATCTTCCTACATCGAAAACATGCATGAGAAAACAAAAAGATGGTACACCATGTGATGGGGAAAGGTTTCTAATACGCACCTCATTTCTCTTCTCCTTGTGCCCGGGTTCGCCATTCCAGCCGCTTTACTAACAATCTCCCTACTTGGAGCATCAGCACCTTTAACCTCCTGTTCTGTACAGGTTGCAATTTGTCCTGAGGATGAACGGGTAGACGGGGAACCAGTGAGAGACTAGCTCTTGGTGTTGGGACAGGCACAGGTCACTCTATTTTCCCATCAGGAAGAAGAATGAACCACAGGCTCATCCTCCCCCCCGGAACCGGAACAGGGCCTGAAGCCATCCTGCGCTTTTGCGGCCAGCTCCCAAAAAAGCGAGTTGTAAAATGGAGCTTCAGGGCACTGCAATTCACAAACCTGCAGAGTTATAAATGATAACTCTCGTCCACAAATATATTGAGGGAAGGCAAAGAAGAGGATTTGAAATCAAGGCAGAATTGCAGGAAACAGATTTCAGGAGGTAGATTCGAATCGCCTTTAAAGCACATGAAAAGCGGCAAAACGTTGACAATGATGCCCTTGGCCAAAAAGGGCGTATGCGTTTTTTCCTGAATATATTCAGGAAAAAACGCATACGCCCTTTTTGGCCAACCAAGCAACCTGGAAAGGCAAATCAGCGCTACAAAGAAGACTCGCTACCCATCGGTCAAAAGGGCCATGCTGAAAAAAGTCTCAAACCCAGAAATGCAGGACAGGCCATGGAGAAATGGGAGCCTTGCTACACTGATGGGCGGGATGTAAATTGCCAACAGCCACTCTGGAGAAGTGTACGGTGTGTCCTGAAACATCTAAAAAACACAGCTTAGAGAGCATAGGGCACTTCCACTCATGGGGGTATAAATTGGGAAAATGAAAAATCAGCAAGACACAAGCACCCCAAAGTTTAGGGCTGCTCTGTTGACAAGGACCTCCACTTCATTCCACCTTCAATATCCCAGGAAAGAGAAAAATGGATAAAGAAGTTGTGGTCCTTATGTACAATGGAATATCACTCAGCCATGAAATCAATGTCATAAGGCTAGTAGCAGCATGATGAGTGGATTTAGGTACGGCGATTGTAAGTGAAATAAGTCACACAGAAAAGGACACTTCTCATAAGGTATCACTTATAGAGGGAATGTAAAAACCGTTACACTTGAACTGAATTACAAAACAGAACAGAGTCACACATGCAGAAAACACACTATGGCTGCTTAACGGGAAAGGTGAGGTGGGGTGATACATAAAACAAGGGTTTCAAATTAGCTCAGATACCGTTCCATAAACCCAATATGTAATAGACAAGACCTACTCCTTGCTCAGAGAACTGGACTCAACACGCCCTATTCACCGCACAAGAATATATCTGACTAGTAATAATCTTAAAACCTATGTATTGATATCTCTCTCTTAGTGTGTCAAGTGGGTGTAAAGCGGCATAAACACAGCAGTGAAAAGCAGCTAAACCCCATTATAAAAATAAATTACTTTTACAAACCCATGAAACAAAGACAGTAAAAGAGAGAGAAATTCTTACACAATGCGTTCAGGGGCTGTGATGCAACCTGGATTGACCATATCTAGACCCACAGCTGGATGAGACATAAGGGTGGACACTCTTGGGGCTGAGAGGTTTGGTGAGGTTGGGTGAGCAAACGCAGACCCTTTAAAGTAATACTGCGTGGTACCCATCGCATGGGTCCCAAATCTCCATGTTCAAGGGCATCTTCCTACATCGAAAACATGCATGAGAAAACAAAAAGATGGTACACCATGTGATGGGGAAAGGTTTCTAATACGCACCTCATTTCTCTTCTCCTTGTGCCCGGGTTCGCCATTCCAGCCGCTTTACTAACAATCTCCCTACTTGGAGCATCAGCACCTTTAACCTCCTGTTCTGTACAGGTTGCAATTTGTCCTGAGGATGAACGGGTAGACGGGGAACCAGTGAGAGACTAGCTCTTGGTGTTGGGACAGGCACAGGTCACTCTATTTTCCCATCAGGAAGAAGAATGAACCACAGGCTCATCCTCCCCCCCGGAACCGGAACAGGGCCTGAAGCCATCCTGCGCTTTTGCGGCCAGCTCCCAAAAAAGCGAGTTGTAAAATGGAGCTTCAGGGCACTGCAATTCACAAACCTGCAGAGTTATAAATGATAACTCTCGTCCACAAATATATTGAGGGAAGGCAAAGAAGAGGATTTGAAATCAAGGCAGAATTGCAGGAAACAGATTTCAGGAGGTAGATTCGAATCGCCTTTAAAGCACATGAAAAGCGGCAAAACGTTGACAATGATGCCCTTGGCCAAAAAGGGCGTATGCGTTTTTTCCTGAATATATTCAGGAAAAAACGCATACGCCCTTTTTGGCCAACAAAGCAACCTGGAAAGGCAAATCAGCGCTACAAAGAAGACTCGCTACCCATCGGTCAAAAGGGCCATGCTGAAAAAAGTCTCAAAACCAGAAATGCAGGACAGGCCATGGAGAAATGGGAGCCTTGCTACACTGATGGGCGGGATGTAAATTGCCAACAGCCACTCTGGAGAAGTGTACGGTGTGTCCTGAAACATCTAAAAAACACAGCTTAGAGAGCATAGGGCACTTCCACTCATGGGGGTATAAATTGGGAAAATGAAAAATCAGCAAGACACAAGCACCCCAAAGTTTAGGGCTGCTCTGTTGACAAGGACCTCCACTTCATTCCACCTTCAATATCCCAGGAAAGAGAAAAATGGATAAAGAAGTTGTGGTCCTTATGTACAATGGAATAACACTCAGCCATGAAATCAATGTCATAAGGCTAGTAGCAGCATGATGAGTGGATTTAGGTACGGCGATTCTAAGTGAAATAAGTCACACAGAAAAGGACACTTCTCATAAGGTATCACTTATAGAGGGAATGTAAAAACCGTTACACTTGAACTGAATTACAAAACAGAACAGAGTCACACATGCAGAAAACACACTATGGCTGCCTAACGGGAAAGGTGAGGTAGGGTGATACATAAAACAAGGGTTTCAAATTAGCTCAGATACCGTTCCATAAACCCAATATGTAATAGACAAGACCTACTCCTTGCTCAGAGAACTGGACTCAACACGCCCTATTCACCGCACAAGAATATATCTGACTAGTAATAATCTTAAAACCTATGTATTGATATCTCTCTGTTAGTGTGTCAAGTGGGTGTAAAGCGGCCTAAACACAGCAGTGAAAAGCAGCTAAACCCCATTATAAAAATAAATTACTTTGAAAAACCCATGAAACAAAGACAGTAAAAGAGAGAGAAATTCTTACACAATGCGTTCAGGGGCTGTGATGCAACCTGGATTGACCATATCTAGACCCACAGCTGGATGAGACATAAGGGTGGACACTCTTGGGGCTGAGAGGTTTGGTGAGGTTGGGTGAGCAAACGCAGACCCTTTAAAGTAATACTGCGTGATACCCATCGCATGGGTCCCAAATCTCCATGTTCAAGGGCATCTTCCTACATCGAAAACATGCATGAGAAAACAAAAAGATGGTACACCATGTGATGGGGAAAGGTTTCTAATACGCACCTCATTTCTCTTCTCCTTGTGCCCGGGTTCGCCATTCCAGCCGCTTTACTAACAATCTCCCTACTTGGAGCATCAGCACCTTTAACCTCCTGTTCTGTACAGGTTGCAATTTGTCCTGAGGATGAACGGGTAGACGGGGAACCAGTGAGAGACTAGCTCTTGGTGTTGGGACAGGCACAGGTCACTCTATTTTCCCATCAGGAAGAAGAATGAACCACAGGCTCATCCTCCCCCCCGGAACCGGAACAGGGCCTGAAGCCATCCTGCGCTTTTGCGGCCAGCTCCCAAAAAAGCGAGTTGTAAAATGGAGCTTCAGGGCACTGCAATTCACAAACCTGCAGAGTTATAAATGATAACTCTCGTCCACAAATATATTGAGGGAAGGCAAAGAAGAGGATTTGAAATCAAGGCAGAATTGCAGGAAACAGATTTCAGGAGGTAGATTCGAATCGCCTTTAAAGCACATGAAAAGCGGCAAAACGTTGACAATGATGCCCTTGGCCAAAAAGGGCGTATGCGTTTTTTCCTGAATATATTCAGGAAAAAACGCATACGCCCTTTTTGGCCAACCAAGCAACCTGGAAAGGCAAATCAGCGCTACAAAGAAGACTCGCTACCCATCGGTCAAAAGGGCCATGCTGAAAAAAGTCTCAAAACCAGAAATGCAGGACAGGCCATGGAGAAATGGGAGCCTTGCTACACTGATGGGCGGGATGTAAATTGCCAACAGCCACTCTGGAGAAGTGTACGGTGTGTCCTGAAACATCTAAAAAACACAGCTTAGAGCGCATAGGGCACTTCCACTCATGGGCGTATAAATTGGGAAAACTAAAAATCAGCAAGACACAAGCACCCCAAAGTTTAGGGCTGCTCTGTTGACAAGGACCTCCACTTCATTCCACCTTCAATATCCCAGGAAAGAGAAAAATGGATAAAGAAGTTGTGGTCCTTATGTACAATGGAATATCACTCAGCCATGAAATCAATGTCATAAGGCTAGTAGCAGCATGATGAGTGGATTTAGGTACGGCGATTCTAAGTGAAATAAGTCACACAGAAAAGGACACTTCTCATAAGGTATCACTTATAGAGGGAATGTAAAAACCGTTACACTTGAACTGAATTACAAAACAGAACAGAGTCACACATGCAGAAAACACACTATGGCTGCTTAACGGGAAAGGTGAGGTGGGGTGATACATAAAACAAGGGTTTCAAATTAGCTCAGATACCGTTCCATAAACCCAATATGTAATAGACAAGACCTACTCCTTGCTCAGAGAACTGGACTCAACACGCCCTATTCACCGCACAAGAATATATCTGACTAGTAATAATCTTAAAACCTATGTATTGATATCTCTCTGTTAGTGTGTCAAGTGGGTGTAAAGCGGCATAAACACAGCAGTGAAAAGCAGCTAAACCCCATTATAAAAATAAATTACTTTGAAAAACCCATGAAACAAAGACAGTGAAAGAGAGCGAAATTCTTACACAATGCGTTCAGGGGCTGTGATGCAACCTGGATTGACCATATCTAGACCCACAGCTGGATGAGACATAAGGGTGGACACTCTTGGGGCTGAGAGGTTTGGTTAGGTTGGGTGAGCAAACGCAGACCCTTTAAAGTAATACTGCGTGGTACCCATCGCATGGGTCCCAAATCTCCATGTTCAAGGGCATCTTCCTACATCGAAAACATGCATGAGAAAACAAAAAGATGGTACACCATGTGATGGGGAAAGGTTTCTAACACGCACCTCATTTCTCTTCTCCTTGTGCCCGGGTTCGCCATTCCAGCCGCTTTACTAACAATCTCCCTACTTGGAGCATCAGCACCTTTAACCTCCTGTTCTGTACAGGTTGCAATTTGTCCTGAGGATGAACGGGTAGACGGGGAACCAGTGAGAGACTAGCTCTTGGTGTTGGGACAGGCACAGGTCACTCTATTTTCCCATCAGGAAGAAGAATGAACCACAGGCTCATCCTCCCCCCCGGAACCGGAACAGGGCCTGAAGCCATCCTGCGCTTTTGCGGCCAGCTCCCAAAAAAGCGAGTTGTAAAATGGAGCTTCAGGGCACTGCAATTCACAAACCTGCAGAGTTATAAATGATAACTCTCGTCCACAAATATATTGAGGGAAGGCAAAGAAGAGGATTTGAAATCAAGGCAGAATTGCAGGAAACAGATTTCAGGAGGTAGATTCGAATCGCCTTTAAAGCACATGAAAAGCGGCAAAACGTTGACAATGATGCCCTTGGCCAAAAAGGGCGTATGCGTTTTTTCCTGAATATATTCAGGAAAAAACGCATACGCCCTTTTTGGCCAACAAAGCAACCTGGAAAGGCAAATCAGCGCTACAAAGAAGACTCGCTACCCATCGGTCAAAAGGGCCATGCTGAAAAGAGTCTCAAAACCAGAAATGCAGGACAGGCCATGGAGGAATGGGAGCCTTGCTACACTGATGGGCGGGATGTAAATTGCCAACAGCCACTCTGGAGAAGTGTACGGTGTGTCCTGAAACATCTAAAAAACACAGCTTAGAGAGCATAGGGCACTTCCACTCATGGGGGTATAAATTGGGAAAATGAAAAATCAGCAAGACACAAGCACCCCAAAGTTTAGGGCTGCTCTGTTGACAAGGACCTCCACTTCATTCCACCTTCAATATCC
This sequence comes from Balaenoptera ricei, assembly GCF_028023285.1. Lineage (NCBI taxonomy): Eukaryota > Metazoa > Chordata > Mammalia > Artiodactyla > Balaenopteridae > Balaenoptera > Balaenoptera ricei. The sequence continues at coordinate 148,878 of NW_026777496.1, forward strand.
CAGGAAAGAGAAAAATGGATAAAGAAGTTGTGGTCCTTATGTACAATGGAATATCACTCAGCCATGAAATCAATGTCATAAGGCTAGTAGCAGCATGATGAGTGGATTTAGGTACGGCGATTCTAAGTGAAATAAGTCACACAGAAAAGGACACTTCTCATAAGGTATCACTTATAGAGGGAAGGTAAAAACCGTTACACTTGAACTGAATTACAAAACAGAACAGAGTCACACATGCAGAAAACACACTATGGCTGCTTAACGGGAAAAGTGAGGTGGGGTGATACATAAAACAAGGGTTTCAAATTAGCTCAGATACCGTTCCATAAACCCAATATGTAATAGACAAGACCTACTCCTTGCTCAGAGAACTGGACTCAACACGCCCTATTCACCGCACAAGAATATATCTGACTAGTAATAATCTTAAAACCTATGTATTGATATCTCTCTCTTAGTTTGTCAAGTGGGTGTAAAGCGGCATAAACACAGCAGTGAAAAGCAGCTAAACCCCATTATAAAAATAAATTACTTTTACAAACCCATGAAACAAAGACAGTAAAAGAGAGAGAAATTCTTACACAATGCGTTCAGGGGCTGTGATGCAACCTGGATTGACCATATCTAGACCCACAGCTGGATGAGACATAAGGGTGGACACTCTTGGGGCTGAGAGGTTTGGTGAGGTTGGGTGAGCAAACGCAGACCCTTTAAAGTAATACTGCGTGATACCCATCGCATGGGTCCCAAATCTCCATGTTCAAGGGCATCTTCCTACATCGAAAACATGCATGAGAAAACAAAAAGATGGTACACCATGTGATGGGGAAAGGTTTCTAATACGCACCTCATTTCTCTTCTCCTTGTGCCCGGGTTCGCCATTCCAGCCGCTTTACTAACAATCTCCCTACTTGGAGCATCAGCACCTTTAACCTCCTGTTCCGAAAAGGTTGCAATTTGTCCTGAGGATGAACGGGTAGACGGGGAACCAGTGAGAGACTAGCTCTTGGTGTTGGGACAGGCACAGGTCACTCTATTTTCCCATCAGGAAGAAGAATGAACCACAGGCTCATCCTCCCCCCCGGAACCGGAACAGGGCCTGAAGCCATCCTGCGCTTTTGCGGCCAGCTCCCAAAAAAGCGAGTTGTAAAATGGAGCTTCAGGGCACGGCAATTCACAAACCTGCAGAGTTATAAATGATAACTCTCGTCCACAAATATATTGAGGGAAGGCAAAGAAGAGGATTTGAAATCAAGGCAGAATTGCAGGAAACAGATTTCAGGAGGTAGATTCGAATCGCCTTTAAAGCACATGAAAAGCGGCAAAACGTTGACAATGATGCCCTTGGCCAAAAAGGGCGTATGCGTTTTTTCCTGAATATATTCAGGAAAAAACGCATACGCCCTTTTTGGCCAACAAAGCAACCTGGAAAGGCAAATCAGGGCTACAAAGAAGACTCGCTACCCATCGGTCAAAAGGGCCATGCTGAAAAGAGTCTCAAAACCAGAAATGCAGGACAGGCCATGGAGAAATGGGAGCCTTGCTACACTGATGGGCGGGATGTAAATTGCCAACAGCCACTCTGGAGAAGTGTACGGTGTGTCCTGAAACATCTAAAAAACACAGCTTAGAGAGCATAGGGCACTTCCACTCATGGGGGTATAAATTGGGAAAATGAAAAATCAGCAAGACACAAGCACCCCAAAGTTTAGGGCTGCTCTGTTGACAAGGACCTCCACTTCATTCCACCTTCAATATCCCAGGAAAGAGAAAAATGGATAAAGAAGTTGTGGTCCTTATGTACAATGGAATATCACTCAGCCATGAAATCAATGTCATAAGGCTAGTAGCAGCATGATGAGTGGATTTAGGTACGGCGATTCTAAGTGAAATAAGTCACACAGAAAAGGACACTTCTCATAAGGTATCACTTATAGAGGGAATGTAAAAACCGTTACACTTGAACTGAATTACAAAACAGAACAGAGTCACACATGCAGAAAACACACTATGGCTGCTTAACGGGAAAAGTGAGGTGGGGTGATACATAAAACAAGGGTTTCAAATTAGCTCAGATACCGTTCCATAAACCCAATATGTAATAGACAAGACCTACTCCTTGCTCAGAGAACTGGACTCAACACGCCCTATTCACCGCACAAGAATATATCTGACTAGTAATAATCTTAAAACCTATGTATTGATATCTCTCTGTTAGTGTGTCAAGTGGGTGTAAAGCGGCATAAACACAGCAGTGAAAAGCAGCTAAACCCCATTATAAAAATAAATTACTTTGAAAAACCCATGAAACAAAGACAGTGAAAGAGAGCGAAATTCTTACACAATGCGTTCAGGGGCTGTGATGCAACCTGGATTGACCATATCTAGACCCACAGCTGGATGAGACATAAGGGGGGACACTCTTGGAGCTGAGAGGTTTGGTGAGGTTGGGTGAGCAAACGCAGACCCTTTAAAGTAATACTGCGTGGTACCCATCGCATGGGTCCCAAATCTCCATGTTCAAGGGCATCTTCCTACATCGAAAACATGCATGAGAAAACAAAAAGATGGTACACCATGTGATGGGGAAAGGTTTCTAATACGCACCTCATTTCTCTTCTCCTTGTGCCCGGGTTCGCCATTCCAGCCGCTTTACTAACAATCTCCCTACTTGGAGCATCAGCACCTTTAACCTCCTGTTCTGTACAGGTTGCAATTTGTCCTGAGGATGAACGGGTAGACGGGGAACCAGTGAGAGACTAGCTCTTGGTGTTGGGACAGGCACAGGTCACTCTATTTTCCCATCAGGAAGAAGAATGAACCACAGGCTCATCCTCCCCCCCGGAACCGGAACAGGGCCTGAAGCCATCCTGCGCTTTTGCGGCCAGCTCCCAAAAAAGCGAGTTGTAAAATGGAGCTTCAGGGCACTGCAATTCACAAACCTGCAGAGTTATAAATGATAACTCTCGTCCACAAATATATTGAGGGAAGGCAAAGAAGAGGATTTGAAATCAAGGCAGAATTGCAGGAAACAGATTTCAGGAGGTAGATTCGAATCGCCTTTAAAGCACATGAAAAGCGGCAAAACGTTGACAATGATGCCCTTGGCCAAAAAGGGCGTATGCGTTTTTTCCTGAATATATTCAGGAAAAAACGCATACGCCCTTTTTGGCCAACAAAGCAACCTGGAAAGGCAAATCAGCGCTACAAAGAAGACTCGCTACCCATCGGTCAAAAGGGCCATGCTGAAAAAAGTCTCAAAACCAGAAATGCAGGACAGGCCATGGAGAAATGGGAGCCTTGCTACACTGATGGGCGGGATGTAAATTGCCAACAGCCACTCTGGAGAAGTGTACGGTGTGTCCTGAAACATCTAAAAAACACAGCTTAGAGAGCATAGGGCACTTCCACTCATGGGGGTATAAATTGGGAAAATGAAAAATCAGCAAGACACAAGCACCCCAAAGTTTAGGGCTGCTCTGTTGACAAGGACCTCCACTTCATTCCACCTTCAATATCCCAGGAAAGAGAAAAATGGATAAAGAAGTTGTGGTCCTTATGTACAATGGAATATCACTCAGCCATGAAATCAATGTCATAAGGCTAGTAGCAGCATGATGAGTGGATTTAGGTACGGCGATTCTAAGTGAAATAAGTCACACAGAAAAGGACACTTCTCATAAGGTATCACTTATAGAGGGAATGTAAAAACCGTTACACTTGAACTGAATTACAAAACAGAACAGAGTCACACATGCAGAAAACACACTATGGCTGCTTAACGGGAAAGGTGAGGTGGGGTGATACATAAAACAAGGGTTTCAAATTAGCTCAGATACCGTTCCATAAACCCAATATGTAATAGACAAGACCTACTCCTTGCTCAGAGAACTGGACTCAACACGCCCTATTCACCGCACAAGAATATATCTGACTAGTAATAATCTTAAAACCTATGTATTGATATCTCTCTGTTAGTGTGTCAAGTGGGTGTAAAGCGGCATAAACACAGCAGTGAAAAGCAGCTAAACCCCATTATAAAAATAAATTACTTTGAAAAACCCATGAAACAAAGACAGTGAAAGAGAGCGAAATTCTTACACAATGCGTTCAGTGGCTGTGTTGCAACCTGGATTGACCATATCTAGACCCACAGCTGGATGAGACATAAGGGTGGACACTCTTGGGGCTGAGAGGTTTGGTGAGGTTGGGTGAGCAAACGCAGACCCTTTAAAGTAATACTGCGTGCTACCCATCGCATGGGTCCCAAATCTCCATGTTCAAGGGCATCTTCCTACATCGAAAACATGCATGAGAAAACAAAAAGATGGTACACCATGTGATGGGGAAAGGTTTCTAATACGCACCTCATTTCTCTTCTCCTTGTGCCCGGGTTCGCCATTCCAGCCGCTTTACTAACAATCTCCCTACTTGGAGCATCAGCACCTTTAACCTCCTGTTCCGTACAGGTTGCAATTTGTCCTGAGGATGAACGGGTAGACGGGGAACCAGTGAGAGACTAGCTCTTGGTGTTGGGACAGGCACAGGTCACTCTATTTTCCCATCAGGAAGAAGAATGAACCACAGGCTCATCCTCCCCCCCGGAACCGGAACAGGGCCTGAAGCCATCCTGCGCTTTTGCGGCCAGCTCCCAAAAAAGCGAGTTGTAAAATGGAGCTTCAGGGCACTGCAATTCACAAACCTGCAGAGTTATAAATGATAACTCTCGTCCACAAATATATTGAGGGAAGGCAAAGAAGAGGATTTGAAATCAAGGCAGAATTGCAGGAAACAGATTTCAGGAGGTAGATTCGAATCGCCTTTAAAGCACATGAAAAGCGGCAAAACGTTGACAATGATGCCCTTGGCCAAAAAGGGCGTATGCGTTTTTTCCTGAATATATTCAGGAAAAAACGCATACGCCCTTTTTGGCCAACAAAGCAACCTGGAAAGGCAAATCAGCGCTACAAAGAAGACTCGCTACCCATCGGTCAAAAGGGCCATGCTGAAAAGAGTCTCAAAACCAGAAATGCAGGACAGGCCATGGAGAAATGGGAGCCTTGCTACACTGATGGGCGGGATGTAAATTGCCAACAGCCACTCTGGAGAAGTGTACGGTGTGTCCTGAAACATCTAAAAAACACAGCTTAGAGAGCATAGGGCACTTCCACTCATGGGGGTATAAATTGGGAAAATGAAAAATCAGCAAGACACAAGCACCCCAAAGTTTAGGGCTGCTCTGTTGACAAGGACCTCCACTTCATTCCACCTTCAATATCCCAGGAAAGAGAAAAATGGATAAAGAAGTTGTGGTCCTTATGTACAATGGAATATCACTCAGCCATGAAATCAATGTCATAAGGCTAGTAGCAGCATGATGAGTGGATTTAGGTACGGCGATTCTAAGTGAAATAAGTCACACAGAAAAGGACACTTCTCATAAGGTATCACTTATAGAGGGAATGTAAAAACCGTTACACTTGAACTGAATTACAAAACAGAACAGAGTCACACATGCAGAAAACACACTATGGCTGCTTAACGGGAAAAGTGAGGTGGGGTGATACATAAAACAAGGGTTTCAAATTAGCTCAGATACCGTTCCATAAACCCAATATGTAATAGACAAGACCTACTCCTTGCTCAGAGAACTGGACTCAACACGCCCTATTCACCGCACAAGAATATATCTGAGTAGTAATAATCTTAAAACCTATGTATTGATATCTCTCTCTTAGTGTGTCAAGTGGGTGTAAAGCGGCATAAACACAGCAGTGAAAAGCAGCTAAACCCCATTATAAAAATAAATTACTTTGAAAAACCCATGAAACAAAGACAGTGAAAGAGAGCGAAATTCTTACACAATGCGTTCAGGGGCTGTGATGCAACCTGGATTGACCATATCTAGACCCACAGCTGGATGAGACATAAGGGTGGACACTCTTGGGGCTGAGAGGTTTGGTGAGGTTGGGTGAGCAAACGCAGACCCTTTAAAGTAATACTGCGTGGTACCCATCGCATGGGTCCCAAATCTCCAGGGTCAAGGGCATCTTCCTACATCGAAAACATGCATGAGAAAACAAAAAGATGGTACACCATGTGATGGGGAAAGGTTTCTAATACGCACCTCATTTCTCTTCTCCTTGTGCCCGGGTTCGCCATTCCAGCCGCTTTACTAACAATCTCCCTACTTGGAGCATCAGCACCTTTAACCTCCTGTTCTGTACAGGTTGCAATTTGTCCTGAGGATGAACGGGTAGACGGGGAACCAGTGAGAGACTAGCTCTTGGTGTTGGGACAGGCACAGGTCACTCTATTTTCCCATCAGGAAGAAGAATGAACCACAGGCTCATCCTCCCCCCCGGAACCGGAACAGGGCCTGAAGCCATCCTGCGCTTTTGCGGCCAGCTCCCAAAAAAGCGAGTTGTAAAATGGAGCTTCAGGGCACTGCAATTCACAAACCTGCAGAGTTATAAATGATAACTCTCGTCCACAAATATATTGAGGGAAGGCAAAGAAGAGGATTTGAAATCAAGGCAGAATTGCAGGAAACAGATTTCAGGAGGTAGATTCGAATCGCCTTTAAAGCACATGAAAAGCGGCAAAACGTTGACAATGATGCCCTTGGCCAAAAAGGGCGTATGCGTTTTTTCCTGAATATATTCAGGAAAAAACGCATACGCCCTTTTTGGCCAACAAAGCAACCTGGAAAGGCAAATCAGCGCTACAAAGAAGACTCGCTACCCATCGGTCAAAAGGGCCATGCTGAAAAAAGTCTCAAAACCAGAAATGCAGGACAGGCCATGGAGAAATGGGAGCCTTGCTACACTGATGGGCGGGATGTAAATTGCCAACAGCCACTCTGGAGAAGTGTACGGTGTGTCCTGAAACATCTAAAAAACACAGCTTAGAGAGCATAGGGCACTTCCACTCATGGGGGTATAAATTGGGAAAATGAAAAATCAGCAAGACACAAGCACCCCAAAGTTTAGGGCTGCTCTGTTGACAAGGACCTCCACTTCATTCCACCTTCAATATCCCAGGAAAGAGAAAAATGGATAAAGAAGTTGTGGTCCTTATGTACAATGGAATATCACTCAGCCATGAAATCAATGTCATAAGGCTAGTAGCAGCATGATGAGTGGATTTAGGTACGGCGATTCTAAGTGAAATAAGTCACACAGAAAAGGACACTTCTCATAAGGTATCACTTATAGAGGGAAGGTAAAAACCGTTACACTTGAACTGAATTACAAAACAGAACAGAGTCACACATGCAGAAAACACACTATGGCTGCTTAACGGGAAAAGTGAGGTGGGGTGATACATAAAACAAGGGTTTCAAATTAGCTCAGATACCGTTCCATAAACCCAATATGTAATAGACAAGACCTACTCCTTGCTCAGAGAACTGGACTCAACACGCCCTATTCACCGCACAAGAATATATCTGAGTAGTAATAATCTTAAAACCTATGTATTGATATCTCTCTCTTAGTGTGTCAAGTGGGTGTAAAGCGGCATAAACACAGCAGTGAAAAGCAGCTAAACCCCATTATAAAAATAAATTACTTTGAAAAACCCATGAAACAAAGACAGTGAAAGAGAGCGAAATTCTTACACAATGCGTTCAGGGGCTGTGATGCAACCTGGATTGACCATATCTAGACCCACAGCTGGATGAGACATAAGGGTGGACACTCTTGGGGCTGAGAGGTTTGGTGAGGTTGGGTGAGCAAACGCAGACCCTTTAAAGTAATACTGCGTGGTACCCATCGCATGGGTCCCAAATCTCCATGTTCAAGGGCATCTTCCTACATCGAAAACATGCATGAGAAAACAAAAAGATGGTACACCATGTGATGGGGAAAGGTTTCTAATACGCACCTCATTTCTCTTCTCCTTGTGCCCGGGTTCGCCATTCCAGCCGCTTTACTAACAATCTCCCTACTTGGAGCATCAGCACCTTTAACCTCCTGTTCTGTACAGGTTGCAATTTGTCCTGAGGATGAACGGGTAGACGGGGAACCAGTGAGAGACTAGCTCTTGGTGTTGGGACAGGCACAGGTCACTCTATTTTCCCATCAGGAAGAAGAATGAACCACAGGCTCATCCTCCCCCCCGGAACCGGAACAGGGCCTGAAGCCATCCTGCGCTTTTGCGGCCAGCTCCCAAAAAAGCGAGTTGTAAAATGGAGCTTCAGGGCACTGCAATTCACAAACCTGCAGAGTTATAAATGATAACTCTCGTCCACAAATATATTGAGGGAAGGCAAAGAAGAGGATTTGAAATCAAGGCAGAATTGCAGGAAACAGATTTCAGGAGGTAGATTCGAATCGCCTTTAAAGCACATGAAAAGCGGCAAAACGTTGACAATGATGCCCTTGGCCAAAAAGGGCGTATGCGTTTTTTCCTGAATATATTCAGGAAAAAACGCATACGCCCTTTTTGGCCAACAAAGCAACCTGGAAAGGCAAATCAGCGCTACAAAGAAGACTCGCTACCCATCGGTCAAAAGGGCCATGCTGAAAAAAGTCTCAAAACCAGAAATGCAGGACAGGCCATGGAGAAATGGGAGCCTTGCTACACTGATGGGCGGGATGTAAATTGCCAACAGCCACTCTGGAGAAGTGTACGGTGTGTCCTGAAACATCTAAAAAACACAGCTTAGAGAGCATAGGGCACTTCCACTCATGGGGGTATAAATTGGGAAAATGAAAAATCAGCAAGACACAAGCACCCCAAAGTTTAGGGCTGCTCTGTTGACAAGGACCTCCACTTCATTCCACCTTCAATATCCCAGGAAAGAGAAAAATGGATAAAGAAGTTGTGGTCCTTATGTACAATGGAATATCACTCAGCCATGAAATCAATGTCATAAGGCTAGTAGCAGCATGATGAGTGGATTTAGGTACGGCGATTCTAAGTGAAATAAGTCACACAGAAAAGGACACTTCTCATAAGGTATCACTTATAGAGGGAAGGTAAAAACCGTTACACTTGAACTGAATTACAAAACAGAACAGAGTCACACATGCAGAAAACACACTATGGCTGCTTAACGGGAAAAGTGAGGTGGGGTGATACATAAAACAAGGGTTTCAAATTAGCTCAGATACCGTTCCATAAACCCAATATGTAATAGACAAGACCTACTCCTTGCTCAGAGAACTGGACTCAACACGCCCTATTCACCGCACAAGAATATATCTGACTAGTAATAATCTTAAAACCTATGTATTGATATCTCTCTCTTAGTGTGTCAAGTGGGTGTAAAGCGGCATAAACACAGCAGTGAAAAGCAGCTAAACCCCATTATAAAAATAAATTACTTTGAAAAACCCATGAAACAAAGACAGTGAAAGAGAGCGAAATTCTTACACAATGCGTTCAGGGGCTGTGATGCAACCTGGATTGACCATATCTAGACCCACAGCTGGATGAGACATAAGGGTGGACACTCTTGGGGCTGAGAGGTTTGGTGAGGTTGGGTGAGCAAACGCAGACCCTTTAAAGTAATACTGCGTGGTACCCATCGCATGGGTCCCAAATCTCCAGGTTCAAGGGCATCTTCCTACATCGAAAACATGCATGAGAAAACAAAAAGATGGTACACCATGTGATGGGGAAAGGTTTCTAATACGCACCTCATTTCTCTTCTCCTTGTGCCCGGGTTCGCCATTCCAGCCGCTTTACTAACAATCTCCCTACTTGGAGCATCAGCACCTTTAACCTCCTGTTCTGTACAGGTTGCAATTTGTCCTGAGGATGAACGGGTAGACGGGGAACCAGTGAGAGACTAGCTCTTGGTGTTGGGACAGGCACAGGTCACTCTATTTTCCCATCAGGAAGAAGAATGAACCACAGGCTCATCCTCCCCCCCGGAACCGGAACAGGGCCTGAAGCCATCCTGCGCTTTTGCGGCCAGCTCCCAAAAAAGCGAGTTGTAAAATGGAGCTTCAGGGCACTGCAATTCACAAACCTGCAGAGTTATAAATGATAACTCTCGTCCACAAATATATTGAGGGAAGGCAAAGAAGAGGATTTGAAATCAAGGCAGAATTGCAGGAAACAGATTTCAGGAGGTAGATTCGAATCGCCTTTAAAGCACATGAAAAGCGGCAAAACGTTGACAATGATGCCCTTGGCCAAAAAGGGCGTATGCGTTTTTTCCTGAATATATTCAGGAAAAAACGCATACGCCCTTTTTGGCCAACAAAGCAACCTGGAAAGGCAAATCAGCGCTACAAAGAAGACTCGCTACCCATCGGTCAAAAGGGCCATGCTGAAAAAAGTCTCAAAACCAGAAATGCAGGACAGGCCATGGAGAAATGGGAGCCTTGCTACACTGATGGGCGGGATGTAAATTGCCAACAGCCACTCTGGAGAAGTGTACGGTGTGTCCTGAAACATCTAAAAAACACAGCTTAGAGAGCATAGGGCACTTCCACTCATGGGGGTATAAATTGGGAAAATGAAAAATCAGCAAGACACAAGCACCCCAAAGTTTAGGGCTGCTCTGTTGACAAGGACCTCCACTTCATTCCACCTTCAATATCCCAGGAAAGAGAAAAATGGATAAAGAAGTTGTGGTCCTTATGTACAATGGAATATCACTCAGCCATGAAATCAATGTCATAAGGCTAGTAGCAGCATGATGAGTGGATTTAGGTACGGCGAAACTAAGTGAAATAAGTCACACAGAAAAGGACACTTCTCATAAGGTATCACTTATAGAGGGAATGTAAAAACCGTTACACTTGAACTGAATTACAAAACAGAACAGAGTCACACATGCAGAAAACACACTATGGCTGCTTAACGGGAAAAGTGAGGTGGGGTGATACATAAAACAAGGGTTTCAAATTAGCTCAGATACCGTTCCATAAACCCAATATGTAATAGACAAGACCTACTCCTTGCTCAGAGAACTGGACTCAACACGCCCTATTCACCGCACAAGAATATATCTGACTAGTAATAATCTTAAAACCTATGTATTGATATCTCTCTCTTAGTGTGTCAAGTGGGTGTAAAGCGGCATAAACACAGCAGTGAAAAGCAGCTAAACCCCATTATAAAAATAAATTACTTTGAAAAACCCATGAAACAAAGACAGTGAAAGAGAGCGAAATTCTTACACAATGCGTTCAGGGGCTGTGATGCAACCTGGATTGACCATATCTAGACCCACAGCTGGATGAGACATAAGGGTGGACACTCTTGGGGCTGAGAGGTTTGGTGAGGTTGGGTGAGCAAACGCAGACCCTTTAAAGTAATACTGCGTGGTACCCATCGCATGGGTCCCAAATCTCCATGTTCAAGGGCATCTTCCTACATCGAAAACATGCATGAGAAAACAAAAAGATGGTACACCATGTGATGGGGAAAGGTTTCTAATACGCACCTCATTTCTCTTCTCCTTGTGCCCGGGTTCGCCATTCCAGCCGCTTTACTAACAATCTCCCTACTTGGAGCATCAGCACCTTTAACCTCCTGTTCTGTACAGGTTGCAATTTGTCCTGAGGATGAACGGGTAGACGGGGAACCAGTGAGAGACTAGCTCTTGGTGTTGGGACAGGCACAGGTCACTCTATTTTCCCATCAGGAAGAAGAATGAACCACAGGCTCATCCTCCCCCCCGGAACCGGAACAGGGCCTGAAGCCATCCTGCGCTTTTGCGGCCAGCTCCCAAAAAAGCGAGTTGTAAAATGGAGCTTCAGGGCACTGCAATTCACAAACCTGCAGAGTTATAAATGATAACTCTCGTCCACAAATATATTGAGGGAAGGCAAAGAAGAGGATTTGAAATCAAGGCAGAATTGCAGGAAACAGATTTCAGGAGGTAGATTCGAATCGCCTTTAAAGCACATGAAAAGCGGCAAAACGTTGACAATGATGCCCTTGGCCAAAAAGGGCGTATGCGTTTTTTCCTGAATATATTCAGGAAAAAACGCATACGCCCTTTTTGGCCAACAAAGCAACCTGGAAAGGCAAATCAGCGCTACAAAGAAGACTCGCTACCCATCGGTCAAAAGGGCCATGCTGAAAAAAGTCTCAAAACCAGAAATGCAGGACAGGCCATGGAGAAATGGGAGCCTTGCTACACTGATGGGCGGGATGTAAATTGCCAACAGCCACTCTGGAGAAGTGTACGGTGTGTCCTGAAACATCTAAAAAACACAGCTTAGAGAGCATAGGGCACTTCCACTCATGGGGGTATAAATTGGGAAAATGAAAAATCAGCAAGACACAAGCACCCCAAAGTTTAGGGCTGCTCTGTTGACAAGGACCTCCACTTCATTCCACCTTCAATATCCCAGGAAAGAGAAAAATGGATAAAGAAGTTGTGGTCCTTATGTACAATGGAATATCACTCAGCCATGAAATCAATGTCATAAGGCTAGTAGCAGCATGATGAGTGGATTTAGGTACGGCGAAACTAAGTGAAATAAGTCACACAGAAAAGGACACTTCTCATAAGGTATCACTTATAGAGGGAATGTAAAAACCGTTACACTTGAACTGAATTACAAAACAGAACAGAGTCACACATGCAGAAAACACACTATGGCTGCTTAACGGGAAAAGTGAGGTGGGGTGATACATAAAACAAGGGTTTCAAATTAGCTCAGATACCGTTCCATAAACCCAATATGTAATAGACAAGACCTACTCCTTGCTCAGAGAACTGGACTCAACACGCCCTATTCACCGCACAAGAATATATCTGACTAGTAATAATCTTAAAACCTATGTATTGATATCTCTCTCTTAGTGTGTCAAGTGGGTGTAAAGCGGCATAAACACAGCAGTGAAAAGCAGCTAAACCCCATTATAAAAATAAATTACTTTGAAAAACCCATGAAACAAAGACAGTGAAAGAGAGCGAAATTCTTACACAATGCGTTCAGGGGCTGTGATGCAACCTGGATTGACCATATCTAGACCCACAGCTGGATGAGACATAAGGGTGGACACTCTTGGGGCTGAGAGGTTTGGTGAGGTTGGGTGAGCAAACGCAGACCCTTTAAAGTAATACTGCGTGGTACCCATCGCATGGGTCCCAAATCTCCATGTTCAAGGGCATCTTCCTACATCGAAAACATGCATGAGAAAACAAAAAGATGGTACACCATGTGATGGGGAAAGGTTTCTAATACGCACCTCATTTCTCTTCTCCTTGTGCCCGGGTTCGCCATTCCAGCCGCTTTACTAACAATCTCCCTACTTGGAGCATCAGCACCTTTAACCTCCTGTTCTGTACAGGTTGCAATTTGTCCTGAGGATGAACGGGTAGACGGGGAACCAGTGAGAGACTAGCTCTTGGTGTTGGGACAGGCACAGGTCACTCTATTTTCCCATCAGGAAGAAGAATGAACCACAGGCTCATCCTCCCCCCCGGAACCGGAACAGGGCCTGAAGCCATCCTGCGCTTTTGCGGCCAGCTCCCAAAAAAGCGAGTTGTAAAATGGAGCTTCAGGGCACTGCAATTCACAAACCTGCAGAGTTATAAATGATAACTCTCGTCCACAAATATATTGAGGGAAGGCAAAGAAGAGGATTTGAAATCAAGGCAGAATTGCAGGAAACAGATTTCAGGAGGTAGATTCGAATCGCCTTTAAAGCACATGAAAAGCGGCAAAACGTTGACAATGATGCCCTTGGCCAAAAAGGGCGTATGCGTTTTTTCCTGAATATATTCAGGAAAAAACGCATACGCCCTTTTTGGCCAACCAAGCAACCTGGAAAGGCAAATCAGCGCTACAAAGAAGACTCGCTACCCATCGGTCAAAAGGGCCATGCTGAAAAAAGTCTCAAAACCAGAAATGCAGGACAGGCCATGGAGAAATGGGAGCCTTGCTATACTGATGGGCGGGATGTAAATTGCCAACAGCCACTCTGGAGAAGTGTACGGTGTGTCCTGAAACATCTAAAAAACACAGCTTAGAGAGCATAGGGCACTTCCACTCATGGGGGTATAAATTGGGAAAATGAAAAATCAGCAAGACACAAGCACCCCAAAGTTTAGGGCTGCTCTGTTGACAAGGACCTCCACTTCATTCCACCTTCAATATCCCAGGAAAGAGAAAAATGGATAAAGAAGTTGTGGTCCTTATGTACAATGGAATATCACTCAGCCATGAAATCAATGTCATAAGGCTAGTAGCAGCATGATGAGTGGATTTAGGTACGGCGATTCTAAGTGAAATAAGTCACACAGAAAAGGACACTTCTCATAAGGTATCACTTATAGAGGGAATGTAAAAACCGTTACACTTGAACTGAATTACAAAACAGAACAGAGTCACACATGCAGAAAACACACTATGGCTGCTTAACGGGAAAAGTGAGGTGGGGTGATACATAAAACAAGGGTTTCAAATTAGCTCAGATACCGTTCCATAAACCCAATATGTAATAGACAAGACCTACTCCTTGCTCAGAGAACTGGACTCAACACGCCCTATTCACCGCACAAGAATATATCTGACTAGTAATAATCTTAAAACCTATGTATTGATATCTCTCTCTTAGTGTGTCAAGTGGGTGTAAAGCGGCATAAACACAGCAGTGAAAAGCAGCTAAACCCCATTATAAAAATAAATTACTTTTACAAACCCATGAAACAAAGACAGTAAAAGAGAGAGAAATTCTTACACAATGCGTTCAGGGGCTGTGATGCAACCTGGATTGACCATATCTAGACCCACAGCTGGATGAGACATAAGGGTGGACACTCTTGGGGCTGAGAGGTTTGGTGAGGTTGGGTGAGCAAACGCAGACCCTTTAAAGTAATACTGCGTGGTACCCATCGCATGGGTCCCAAATCTCCATGTTCAAGGGCATCTTCCTACATCGAAAACATGCATGAGAAAACAAAAAGATGGTACACCATGTGATGGGGAAAGGTTTCTAAAACGCACCTCATTTCTCTTCTCCTTGTGCCCGGGTTCGCCATTCCAGCCGCTTTACTAACAATCTCCCTACTTGGAGCATCAGCACCTTTAACCTCCTGTTCTGTACAGGTTGCAATTTGTCCTGAGGATGAACGGGTAGACGGGGAACCAGTGAGAGACTAGCTCTTGGTGTTGGGACAGGCACAGGTCACTCTATTTTCCCATCAGGAAGAAGAATTAACCACAGGCTCATCCTCCCCCCCGGAACCAGAACAGGGCCTGAAGCCATCCTGCGCTTTTGCGGCCAGCTCCCAAAAAAGCGAGTTGTAAAATGGAGCTTCAGGGCACTGCAATTCACAAACCTGCAGAGTTATAAATGATAACTCTCGTCCACAAATATATTGAGGGAAGGCAAAGAAGAGGATTTGAAATCAAGGCAGAATTGCAGGAAACAGATTTCAGGAGGTAGATTCGAATCGCCTTTAAAGCACATGAAAAGCAGCAAAACGTTGACAATGATGCCCTTGGCCAAAAAGGGCGTATGCGTTTTTTCCTGAATATATTCAGGAAAAAACGCATACGCCCTTTTTGGCCAACCAAGCAACCTGGAAAGGCAAATCAGCGCTACAAAGAAGACTCGCTACCCATCGGTCAAAAGGGCCATGCTGAAAAAAGTCTCAAAACCAGAAATGCAGGACAGGCCATGGAGAAATGGGAGCCTTGCTACACTGATGGGCGGGATGTAAATTGCCAACAGCCACTCTGGAGAAGTGTACGGTGTGTCCTGAAACATCTAAAAAACACAGCTTAGAGAGCATAGGGCACTTCCACTCATGGGGGTATAAATTGGGAAAATGAAAAATCAGCAAGACACAAGCACCCAAAGTTTAGGGCTGCTCTGTTGACAAGGACCTCCACTTCATTCCACCTTCAATATCCCAGGAAAGAGAAAAATGGATAAAGAAGTTGTGGTCCTTATGTACAATGGAATATCACTCAGCCATGAAATCAATGTCATAAGGCTAGTAGCAGCATGATGAGTGGATTTAGGTACGGCGATTCTAAGTGAAATAAGTCACACAGAAAAGGACACTTCTCATAAGGTATCACTTATAGAGGGAATGTAAAAACCGTTACACTTGAACTGAACTACAAAACAGGACAGAGTCACACATGCAGAAAACAAACTATGGCTGCTTAACGGGAAAGGTGAGGTGGGGTGATACATAAAACAAGGGTTTCAAATTAGCTCAGATACCGTTCCATAAACCCAATATGTAATAGACAAGACCTACTCCTTGCTCAGAGAACTGGACTCAACACGCCCTATTCACCGCACAAGAATATATCTGACTAGTAATAATCTTAAAACCTATGTATTGATATCTCTCTGTTAGTGTGTCAAGTGGGTGTAAAGCGGCATAAACACAGCAGTGAAAAGCAGCTAAACCCCATTATAAAAATAAATTACTTTGAAAAACCCATGAAACAAAGACAGTGAAAGAGAGCGAAATTCTTACACAATGCGTTCAGGGGCTGTGATGCAACCTGGATTGACCATATCTAGACCCACAGCTGGATGAGACATAAGGGTGGACACTCTTGGGGCTGAGAGGTTTGGTGAGGTTGGGTGAGCAAACGCAGACCCTTTAAAGTAATACTGCGTGGTACCCATCGCATGGGTCCCAAATCTCCATGTTCAAGGGCATCTTCCTACATCGAAAACATGCATGAGAAAACAAAAAGATGGTACACCATGTGATGGGGAAAGGTTTCTAAAACGCACCTCATTTCTCTTCTCCTTGTGCCCGGGTTCGCCATTCCAGCCGCTTTACTAACAATCTCCCTACTTGGAGCATCAGCACCTTTAACCTCCTGTTCTGTACAGGTTGCAATTTGTCCTGAGGATGAACGGGTAGACGGGGAACCAGTGAGAGACTAGCTCTTGGTGTTGGGACAGGCACAGGTCACTCTATTTTCCCATCAGGAAGAAGAATGAACCACAGGCTCATCCTCCCCCCCGGAACCGGAACAGGGCCTGAAGCCATCCTGCGCTTTTGCGGCCAGCTCCCAAAAAAGCGAGTTGTAAAATGGAGCTTCAGGGCACTGCAATTCACAAACCTGCAGAGTTATAAATGATAACTCTCGTCCACAAATATATTGAGGGAAGGCAAAGAAGAGGATTTGAAATCAAGGCAGAATTGCAGGAAACAGATTTCAGGAGGTAGATTCGAATCGCCTTTAAAGCACATGAAAAGCGGCAAAACGTTGACAATGATGCCCTTGGCCAAAAAGGGCGTATGCGTTTTTTCCTGAATATATTCAGGAAAAAACGCATACGCCCTTTTTGGCCAACAAAGCAACCTGGAAAGGCAAATCAGCGCTACAAAGAAGACTCGCTACCCATCGGTCAAAAGGGCCATGCTGAAAAAAGTCTCAAAACCAGAAATGCAGGACAGGCCATGGAGAAATGGGAGCCTTGCTATACTGATGGGCGGGATGTAAATTGCCAACAGCCACTCTGGAGAAGTGTACGGTGTGTCCTGAAACATCTAAAAAACACAGCTTAGAGAGCATAGGGCACTTCCACTCATGGGGGTATAAATTGGGAAAATGAAAAATCAGCAAGACACAAGCACCCCAAAGTTTAGGGCTGCTCTGTTGACAAGGACCTCCACTTCATTCCACCTTCAATATCCCAGGAAAGAGAAAAATGGATAAAGAAGTTGTGGTCCTTATGTACAATGGAATATCACTCAGCCATGAAATCAATGTCATAAGGCTAGTAGCAGCATGATGAGTGGATTTAGGTACGGCGATTCTAAGTGAAATAAGTCACACAGAAAAGGACACTTCTCATAAGGTATCACTTATAGAGGGAATGTAAAAACCGTTACACTTGAACTGAATTACAAAACAGAACAGAGTCACACATGCAGAAAACACACTATGGCTGCTTAACGGGAAAAGTGAGGTGGGGTGATACATAAAACAAGGGTTTCAAATTAGCTCAGATACCGTTCCATAAACCCAATATGTAATAGACAAGACCTACTCCTTGCTCAGAGAACTGGACTCAACACGCCCTATTCACCGCACAAGAATATATCTGACTAGTAATAATCTTAAAACCTATGTATTGATATCTCTCTGTTAGTGTGTCAAGTGGGTGTAAAGCGGCATAAACACAGCAGTGAAAAGCAGCTAAACCCCATTATAAAAATAAATTACTTTTACAAACCCATGAAACAAAGACAGTGAAAGAGAGCGAAATTCTTACACAATGCGTTCAGGGGCTGTGATGCAACCTGGATTGACCATATCTAGACCCACAGCTGGATGAGACATAAGGGTGGACACTCTTGGGGCTGAGAGGTTTGGTGAGGTTGGGTGAGCAAACGCAGACCCTTTAAAGTAATACTGCGTGGTACCCATCGCATGGGTCCCAAATCTCCATGTTCAAGGGCATCTTCCTACATCGAAAACATGCATGAGAAAACAAAAAGATGGTACACCATGTGATGGGGAAAGGTTTCTAATACGCACCTCATTTCTCTTCTCCTTGTGCCCGGGTTCGCCATTCCAGCCGCTTTACTAACAATCTCCCTACTTGGAGCATCAGCACCTTTAACCTCCTGTTCTGTACAGGTTGCAATTTGTCCTGAGGATGAACGGGTAGACGGGGAACCAGTGAGAGACTAGCTCTTGGTGTTGGGACAGGCACAGGTCACTCTATTTTCCCATCAGGAAGAAGAATGAACCACAGGCTCATCCTCCCCCCCGGAACCGGAACAGGGCCTGAAGCCATCCTGCGCTTTTGCGGCCAGCTCCCAAAAAAGCGAGTTGTAAAATGGAGCTTCAGGGCACTGCAATTCACAAACCTGCAGAGTTATAAATGATAACTCTCGTCCACAAATATATTGAGGGAAGGCAAAGAAGAGGATTTGAAATCAAGGCAGAATTGCAGGAAACAGATTTCAGGAGGTAGATTCGAATCGCCTTTAAAGCACATGAAAAGCGGCAAAACGTTGACAATGATGCCCTTGGCCAAAAAGGGCGTATGCGTTTTTTCCTGAATATATTCAGGAAAAAACGCATACGCCCTTTTTGGCCAACAAAGCAACCTGGAAAGGCAAATCAGCGCTACAAAGAAGACTCGCTACCCATCGGTCAAAAGGGCCATGCTGAAAAAAGTCTCAAAACCAGAAATGCAGGACAGGCCATGGAGAAATGGGAGCCTTGCTATACTGATGGGCGGGATGTAAATTGCCAACAGCCACTCTGGAGAAGTGTACGGTGTGTCCTGAAACATCTAAAAAACACAGCTTAGAGAGCATAGGGCACTTCCACTCATGGGGGTATAAATTGGGAAAATGAAAAATCAGCAAGACACAAGCACCCCAAAGTTTAGGGCTGCTCTGTTGACAAGGACCTCCACTTCATTCCACCTTCAATATCCCAGGAAAGAGAAAAATGGATAAAGAAGTTGTGGTCCTTATGTACAATGGAATATCACTCAGCCATGAAATCAATGTCATAAGGCTAGTAGCAGCATGATGAGTGGATTTAGGTACGGCGATTCTAAGTGAAATAAGTCACACAGAAAAGGACACTTCTCATAAGGTATCACTTATAGAGGGAAGGTAAAAACCGTTACACTTGAACTGAATTACAAAACAGAACAGAGTCACACATGCAGAAAACACACTATGGCTGCTTAACGGGAAAAGTGAGGTGGGGTGATACATAAAACAAGGGTTTCAAATTAGCTCAGATACCGTTCCATAAACCCAATATGTAATAGACAAGACCTACTCCTTGCTCAGAGAACTGGACTCAACACGCCCTATTCACCGCACAAGAATATATCTGACTAGTAATAATCTTAAAACCTATGTATTGATATCTCTCTGTTAGTGTGTCAAGTGGGTGTAAAGCGGCATAAACACAGCAGTGAAAAGCAGCTAAACCCCATTATAAAAATAAATTACTTTTACAAACCCATGAAACAAAGACAGTAAAAGAGAGAGAAATTCTTACACAATGCGTTCAGGGGCTGTGATGCAACCTGGATTGACCATATCTAGACCCACAGCTGGATGAGACATAAGGGTGGACACTCTTGGGGCTGAGAGGTTTGGTGAGGTTGGGTGAGCAAACGCAGACCCTTTAAAGTAATACTGCGTGGTACCCATCGCATGGGTCCCAAATCTCCATGTTCAAGGGCATCTTCCTACATCGAAAACATGCATGAGAAAACAAAAAGATGGTACACCATGTGATGGGGAAAGGTTTCTAAAACGCACCTCATTTCTCTTCTCCTTGTGCCCGGGTTCGCCATTCCAGCCGCTTTACTAACAATCTCCCTACTTGGAGCATCAGCACCTTTAACCTCCTGTTCTGTACAGGTTGCAATTTGTCCTGAGGATGAACGGGTAGACGGGGAACCAGTGAGAGACTAGCTCTTGGTGTTGGGACAGGCACAGGTCACTCTATTTTCCCATCAGGAAGAAGAATTAACCACAGGCTCATCCTCCCCCCCGGAACCAGAACAGGGCCTGAAGCCATCCTGCGCTTTTGCGGCCAGCTCCCAAAAAAGCGAGTTGTAAAATGGAGCTTCAGGGCACTGCAATTCACAAACCTGCAGAGTTATAAATGATAACTCTCGTTCACAAATATATTGAGGGAAGGCAAAGAAGAGGATTTGAAATCAAGGCAGAATTGCAGGAAACAGATTTCAGGAGGTAGATTCGAATCGCCTTTAAAGCACATGAAAAGCAGCAAAACGTTGACAATGATGCCCTTGGCCAAAAAGGGCGTATGCGTTTTTTCCTGAATATATTCAGGAAAAAACGCATACGCCCTTTTTGGCCAACCAAGCAACCTGGAAAGGCAAATCAGCGCTACAAAGAAGACTCGCTACCCATCGGTCAAAAGGGCCATGCTGAAAAAAGTCTCAAAACCAGAAATGCAGGACAGGCCATGGAGAAATGGGAGCCTTGCTACACTGATGGGCGGGATGTAAATTGCCAACAGCCACTCTGGAGATGTGTACGGTGTGTCCTGAAACATCTAAAAAACACAGCTTAGAGAGCATAGGGCACTTCCACTCATGGGGGTATAAATTGGGAAAATGAAAAATCAGCAAGACACAAGCACCCAAAGTTTAGGGCTGCTCTGTTGACAAGGACCTCCACTTCATTCCACCTTCAATATCCCAGGAAAGAGAAAAATGGATAAAGAAGTTGTGGTCCTTATGTACAATGGAATATCACTCAGCCATGAAATCAATGTCATAAGGCTAGTAGCAGCATGATGAGTGGATTTAGGTACGGCGATTCTAAGTGAAATAAGTCACACAGAAAAGGACACTTCTCATAAGGTATCACTTATAGAGGGAATGTAAAAACCGTTACACTTGAACTGAATTACAAAACAGGACAGAGTCACACATGCAGAAAACAAACTATGGCTGCTTAACGGGAAAGGTGAGGTGGGGTGATACATAAAACAAGGGTTTCAAATTAGCTCAGATACCGTTCCATAAACCCAATATGTAATAGACAAGACCTACTCCTTGCTCAGAGAACTGGACTCAACACGCCCTATTCACCGCACAAGAATATATCTGACTAGTAATAATCTTAAAACCTATGTATTGATATCTCTCTCTTAGTGTGTCAAGTGGGTGTAAAGCGGCATAAACACAGCAGTGAAAAGCAGCTAAACCCCATTATAAAAATAAATTACTTTTACAAACCCATGAAACAAAGACAGTAAAAGAGAGAGAAATTCTTACACAATGCGTTCAGGGGCTGTGATGCAACCTGGATTGACCATATCTAGACCCACAGCTGGATGAGACATAAGGGTGGACACTCTTGGGGCTGAGAGGTTTGGTGAGGTTGGGTGAGCAAACGCAGACCCTTTAAAGTAATACTGCGTGGTACCCATCGCATGGGTCCCAAATCTCCATGTTCAAGGGCATCTTCCTACATCGAAAACATGCATGAGAAAACAAAAAGATGGTACACCATGTGATGGGGAAAGGTTTCTAAAACACACCTCATTTCTCTTCTCCTTGTGCCCGGGTTCGCCATTCCAGCCGCTTTACTAATAATCTCTCTACTTGGAGCATCAGCACCTTTAACCTCCTGTTCCGTACAGGTTGCAATTTGTCCTGAGGATGAACGGGTAGACGGGGAACCAGTGAGAGACTAGCTCTTGGTGTTGGGACAGGCACAGGTCACTCTATTTTCCCATCAGGAAGAAGAATTAACCACAGGCTCATCCTCCCCCCCGGAACCAGAACAGGGCCTGAAGCCATCCTGCGCTTTTGCGGCCAGCTCCCAAAAAAGCGAGTTGTAAAATTGAGCTTCAGGGCACTGCAATTCACAAACCTGCAGAGTTATAAATGATAACTCTCGTCCACAAATATATTGAGGGAAGGCAAAGAAGAGGATTTGAAATCAAGGCAGAATTGCAGGAAACAGATTTCAGGAGGTAGATTCGAATCGCCTTTAAAGCACATGAAAAGCAGCAAAAAGTTGACAATGATGCCCTTGGCCAAAAAGGGCGTATGCGTTTTTTCCTGAATATATTCAGGAAAAAACGCATACGCCCTTTTTGGCCAACCAAGCAACCTGGAAAGGCAAATCAGCGCTACAAAGAAGACTCGCTACCCATCGGTCAAAAGGGCCATGCTGAAAAAAGTCTCAAAACCAGAAATGCAGGACAGGCCATGGAGAAATGGGAGCCTTGCTACACTGATGGGCGGGATGTAAATTGCCAACAGCCACTCTGGAGAAGTGTACGGTGTGTCCTGAAACATATAAAAAACACAGCTTAGAGAGCATAGGGCACTTCCACTCATGGGGGTATAAATTGGGAAAATGAAAAATCAGCAAGACACAAGCACCCCAAAGTTTAGGGCTGCTCTGTTGACAAGGACCTCCACTTCATTCCACCTTCAATATCCCAGGAAAGAGAAAAATGGATAAAGAAGTTGTGGTCCTTATGTACAATGGAATATCACTCAGCCATGAAATCAATGTCATAAGGCTAGTAGCAGCATGATGAGTGGATTTAGGTACGGCGATTCTAAGTGAAATAAGTCACACAGAAAAGGATACTTCTCATAAGGTATCACTTATAGAGGGAATGTAAAAACCGTTACACTTGAACTGAATTACAAAACAGAACAGAGTCACACATGCAGAAAACACACTATGGCTGCTTAACGGGAAAGGTGAGGTGGGGTGATACATAAAACAAGGGTTTCCAATTAGCTCAGATACCGTTCCATAAACCCAATATGTAATAGACAAGACCTACTCCTTGCTCAGAGAACTGGACTCAACACGCCCTATTCACCGCACAAGAATATATCTGACTAGTAATAATCTTAAAACCTATGTATTGATATCTCTCTCTTAGTGTGTCAAGTGGGTGTAAAGCGGCATAAACACAGCAGTGAAAAGCAGCTAAACCCCATTATAAAAATAAATTACTTTGAAAAACCCATGAAACAAAGACAGTAAAAGAGAGAGAAATTCTTACACAATGCGTTCAGGGGCTGTGATGCAGCCTGGATTGACCATATCTAGACCCACAGCTGGATGAGACATAAGGGTGGACACTCTTGGGGCTGAGAGGTTTGGTGAGGTTGGGTGAGCAAACGCAGACCCTTTAAAGTAATACTGCGTGGTACCCATCGCATGGGTCCCAAATCTCCATGTTCAAGGGCATCTTCCTACATCGAAAACATGCATGAGAAAACAAAAAGATGGTACACCATGTGATGGGGAAAGGTTTCTAATACGCACCTCATTTCTCTTCTCCTTGTGCCCGGGTTCGCCATTACAGCCGCTTTACTAACAATCTCCCTACTTGGAGCATCAGCACCTTTAACCTCCTGTTCTGTACAGGTTGCAATTTGTCCTGAGGATGAACGGGTAGACGGGGAACCAGTGAGAGACTAGCTCTTGGTGTTGGGACAGGCACAGGTCACTCTATTTTCCCATCAGGAAGAAGAATGAACCACAGGCTCATCCTCCCCCCCGGAACCGGAACAGGGCCTGAAGCCATCCTGCACTTTTGCGGCCAGCTCCCAAAAAAGCGAGTTGTAAAATGGAGCTTCAGGGCACTGCAATTCACAAACCTGCAGAGTTATAAATGATAACTCTCGTCCACAAATATATTGAGGGAAGGCAAAGAAGAGGATTTGAAATCAAGGCAGAATTGCAGGAAACAGATTTCAGGAGGTAGATTCGAATCGCCTTTAAAGCACATGAAAAGCGGCAAAACGTTGACAATGATGCCCTTGGCCAAAAAGGGCGTATGCGTTTTTTCCTGAATATATTCAGGAAAAAACGCATACGCCCTTTTTGGCCAACAAAGCAACCTGGAAAGGCAAATCAGCGCTACAAAGAAGACTCGCTACCCATCGGTCAAAAGGGCCATGCTGAAAAAAGTCTCAAAACCAGAAATGCAGGACAGGCCATGGAGAAATGGGAGCCTTGCTACACTGATGGGCGGGATGTAAATTGCCAACAGCCACTCTGGAGAAGAGTAAGGTGTGTCCTGAAACATCTAAAAAACACAGCTTAGAGAGCATAGGGCACTTCCACTCATGGGGGTATAAATTGGGAAAATGAAAAATCAGCAAGACACAAGCACCCCAAAGTTTAGGGCTGCTCTGTTGACAAGGACCTCCACTTCATTCCACCTTCAATATCCCAGGAAAGAGAAAAATGGATAAAGTAGTTGTGGTCCTTATGTACAATGGAATATCACTCAGCCATGAAATCAATGTCATAAGGCTAGTAGCAGCATGATGAGTGGATTTAGGTACGGCGATTCTAAGTGAAATAAGTCACACAGAAAAGGACACTTCTCATAAGGTATCACTTATAGAGGGAATGTAAAAACCGTTACACTTGAACTGAATTACAAAACAGAACAGAGTCACACATGCAGAAAACACACTATGGCTGCTTAACGGGAAAAGTGAGGTGGGGTGATACATAAAACAAGGGTTTCAAATTAGCTCAGATACCGTTCCATAAACCCAATATGTAATAGACAAGACCTACTCCTTGCTCAGAGAACTGGACTCAACACGCCCTATTCACCGCACAAGAATATATCTGACTAGTAATAATCTTAAAACCTATGTATTGATATCTCTCTCTTAGTGTGTCAAGTGGGTGTAAAGCGGCATAAACACAGCAGTGAAAAGCAGCTAAACCCCATTATAAAAATAAATTACTTTGAAAAACCCATGAAACAAAGACAGTGAAAGAGAGCGAAATTCTTACACAATGCGTTCAGGGGCTGTGATGCAACCTGGATTGACCATATCTAGACCCACAGCTGGATGAGACATAAGGGTGGACACTCTTGGGGCTGAGAGGTTTGGTGAGGTTGGGTGAGCAAACGCAGACCCTTTAAAGTAATACTGCGTGGTACCCATCGCATGGGTCCCAAATCTCCATGTTCAAGGGCATCTTCCTACATCGAAAACATGCATGAGAAAACAAAAAGATGGTACACCATGTGATGGGGAAAGGTTTCTAATACGCACCTCATTTCTCTTCTCCTTGTGCCCGGGTTCGCCATTACAGCCGCTTTACTAACAATCTCCCTACTTGGAGCATCAGCACCTTTAACCTCCTGTTCTGTACAGGTTGCAATTTGTCCTGAGGATGAACGGGTAGACGGGGAACCAGTGAGAGACTAGCTCTTGGTGTTGGGACAGGCACAGGTCACTCTATTTTCCCATCAGGAAGAAGAATGAACCACAGGCTCATCCTCCCCCCCGGAACCGGAACAGGGCCTGAAGCCATCCTGCGCTTTTGCGGCCAGCTCCCAAAAAAGCGAGTTGTAAAATGGAGCTTCAGGGCACTGCAATTCACAAACCTGCAGAGTTATAAATGATAACTCTCGTCCACAAATATATTGAGGGAAGGCAAAGAAGAGGATTTGAAATCAAGGCAGAATTGCAGGAAACAGATTTCAGGAGGTAGATTCGAATCGCCTTTAAAGCACATGAAAAGCGGCAAAACGTTGACAATGATGCCCTTGGCCAAAAAGGGCGTATGCGTTTTTTCCTGAATATATTCAGGAAAAAACGCATACGCCCTTTTTGGCCAACAAAGCAACCTGGAAAGGCAAATCAGCGCTACAAAGAAGACTCGCTACCCATCGGTCAAAAGGGCCATGCTGAAAAAAGTCTCAAAACCAGAAATGCAGGACAGGCCATGGAGAAATGGGAGCCTTGCTATACTGATGGGCGGGATGTAAATTGCCAACAGCCACTCTGGAGAAGTGTACGGTGTGTCCTGAAACATCTAAAAAACACAGCTTAGAGAGCATAGGGCACTTCCACTCATGGGGGTATAAATTGGGAAAATGAAAAATCAGCAAGACACAAGCACCCCAAAGTTTAGGGCTGCTCTGTTGACAAGGACCTCCACTTCATTCCACCTTCAATATCCCAGGAAAGAGAAAAATGGATAAAGAAGTTGTGGTCCTTATGTACAATGGAATATCACTCAGCCATGAAATCAATGTCATAAGGCTAGTAGCAGCATGATGAGTGGATTTAGGTACGGCGATTCTAAGTGAAATAAGTCACACAGAAAAGGACACTTCTCATAAGGTATCACTTATAGAGGGAATGTAAAAACCGTTACACTTGAACTGAATTACAAAACAGAACAGAGTCACACATGCAGAAAACACACTATGGCTGCTTAACGGGAAAAGTGAGGTGGGGTGATACATAAAACAAGGGTTTCAAATTAGCTCAGATACCGTTCCATAAACCCAATATGTAATAGACAAGACCTACTCCTTGCTCAGAGAACTGGACTCAACACGCCCTATTCACCGCACAAGAATATATCTGACTAGTAATAATCTTAAAACCTATGTATTGATATCTCTCTGTTAGTGTGTCAAGTGGGTGTAAAGCGGCATAAACACAGCAGTGAAAAGCAGCTAAACCCCATTATAAAAATAAATTACTTTTACAAACCCATGAAACAAAGACAGTGAAAGAGAGCGAAATTCTTACACAATGCGTTCAGGGGCTGTGATGCAACCTGGATTGACCATATCTAGACCCACAGCTGGATGAGACATAAGGGTGGACACTCTTGGGGCTGAGAGGTTTGGTGAGGTTGGGTGAGCAAACGCAGACCCTTTAAAGTAATACTGCGTGGTACCCATCGCATGGGTCCCAAATCTCCATGTTCAAGGGCATCTTCCTACATCGAAAACATGCATGAGAAAACAAAAAGATGGTACACCATGTGATGGGGAAAGGTTTCTAATACGCACCTCATTTCTCTTCTCCTTGTGCCCGGGTTCGCCATTCCAGCCGCTTTACTAACAATCTCCCTACTTGGAGCATCAGCACCTTTAACCTCCTGTTCTGTACAGGTTGCAATTTGTCCTGAGGATGAACGGGTAGACGGGGAACCAGTGAGAGACTAGCTCTTGGTGTTGGGACAGGCACAGGTCACTCTATTTTCCCATCAGGAAGAAGAATGAACCACAGGCTCATCCTCCCCCCCGGAACCGGAACAGGGCCTGAAGCTATCCTGCGCTTTTGCGGCCAGCTCCCAAAAAAGCGAGTTGTAAAATGGAGCTTCAGGGCACTGCAATTCACAAACCTGCAGAGTTATAAATGATAACTCTCGTCCACAAATATATTGAGGGAAGGCAAAGAAGAGGATTTGAAATCAAGGCAGAATTGCAGGAAACAGATTTCAGGAGGTAGATTCGAATCGCCTTTAAAGCACATGAAAAGCAGCAAAACGTTGACAATGATGCCCTTGGCCAAAAAGGGCGTATGCGTTTTTTCCTGAATATATTCAGGAAAAAACGCATACGCCCTTTTTGGCCAACAAAGCAACCTGGAAAGGCAAATCAGCGCTACAAAGAAGACTCGCTACCCATCGGTCAAAAGGGCCATGCTGAAAAAAGTCTCAAAACCAGAAATGCAGGACAGGCCATGGAGAAATGGGAGCCTTGCTACACTGATGGGCGGGATGTAAATTGCCAACAGCCACTCTGGAGAAGTGTACGGTGTGTCCTGAAACATCTAAAAAACACAGCTTAGAGAGCATAGGGCACTTCCACTCATGGGGGTATAAATTGGGAAAATGAAAAATCAGCAAGACACAAGCACCCCAAAGTTTAGGGCTGCTCTGTTGACAAGGACCTCCACTTCATTCCACCTTCAATATCCCAGGAAAGAGAAAAATGGATAAAGAAGTTGTGGTCCTTATGTACAATGGAATATCACTCAGCCATGAAATCAATGTCATAAGGCTAGTAGCAGCATGATGAGTGGATTTAGGTACGGCGATTCTAAGTGAAATAAGTCACACAGAAAAGGACACTTCTCATAAGGTATCACTTATAGAGGGAAGGTAAAAACCGTTACACTTGAACTGAATTACAAAACAGAACAGAGTCACACATGCAGAAAACACACTATGGCTGCTTAACGGGAAAAGTGAGGTGGGGTGATACATAAAACAAGGGTTTCAAATTAGCTCAGATACCGTTCCATAAACCCAATATGTAATAGACAAGACCTACTCCTTGCTCAGAGAACTGGACTCAACACGCCCTATTCACCGCACAAGAATATATCTGACTAGTAATAATCTTAAAACCTATGTATTGATATCTCTCTCTTAGTGTGTCAAGTGGGTGTAAAGCGGCATAAACACAGCAGTGAAAAGCAGCTAAACCCCATTATAAAAATAAATTACTTTTACAAACCCATGAAACAAAGACAGTGAAAGAGAGCGAAATTCTTACACAATGCGTTCAGGGGCTGTGATGCAACCTGGATTGACCATATCTAGACCCACAGCTGGATGAGACATAAGGGTGGACACTCTTGGGGCTGAGAGGTTTGGTGAGGTTGGGTGAGCAAACGCAGACCCTTTAAAGTAATACTGCGTGGTACCCATCGCATGGGTCCCAAATCTCCATGTTCAAGGGCATCTTCCTACATCGAAAACATGCATGAGAAAACAAAAAGATGGTACACCATGTGATGGGGAAAGGTTTCTAATACGCACCTCATTTCTCTTCTCCTTGTGCCCGGGTTCGCCATTCCAGCCGCTTTACTAACAATCTCCCTACTTGGAGCATCAGCACCTTTAACCTCCTGTTCTGTACAGGTTGCAATTTGTCCTGAGGATGAACGGGTAGACGGGGAACCAGTGAGAGACTAGCTCTTGGTGTTGGGACAGGCACAGGTCACTCTATTTTCCCATCAGGAAGAAGAATGAACCACAGGCTCATCCTCCCCCCCGGAACCGGAACAGGGCCTGAAGCCATCCTGCGCTTTTGCGGCCAGCTCCCAAAAAAGCGAGTTGTAAAATGGAGCTTCAGGGCACTGCAATTCACAAACCTGCAGAGTTATAAATGATAACTCTCGTCCACAAATATATTGAGGGAAGGCAAAGAAGAGGATTTGAAATCAAGGCAGAATTGCAGGAAACAGATTTCAGGAGGTAGATTCGAATCGCCTTTAAAGCACATGAAAAGCGGCAAAACGTTGACAATGATGCCCTTGGCCAAAAAGGGCGTATGCGTTTTTTCCTGAATATATTCAGGAAAAAACGCATACGCTCTTTTTGGCCAACAAAGCAACCTGGAAAGGCAAATCAGCGCTACAAAGAAGACTCGCTACCCATCGGTCAAAAGGGCCATGCTGAAAAAAGTCTCAAAACCAGAAATGCAGGACAGGCCATGGAGAAATGGGAGCCTTGCTACACTGATGGGCGGGATGTAAATTGCCAACAGCCACTCTGGAGAAGTGTACGGTGTGTCCTGAAACATCTAAAAAACACAGCTTAGAGAGCATAGGGCACTTCCACTCATGGGGGTATAAATTGGGAAAATGAAAAATCAGCAAGACACAAGCACCCCAAAGTTTAGGGCTGCTCTGTTGACAAGGACCTCCACTTCATTCCACCTTCAATATCCCAGGAAAGAGAAAAATGGATAAAGAAGTTGTGGTCCTTATGTACAATGGAATATCACTCAGCCATGAAATCAATGTCATAAGGCTAGTAGCAGCATGATGAGTGGATTTAGGTACGGCGATTCTAAGTGAAATAAGTCACACAGAAAAGGACACTTCTCATAAGGTATCACTTATAGAGGGAATGTAAAAACCGTTACACTTGAACTGAATTACAAAACAGAACAGAGTCACACATGCAGAAAACACACTATGGCTGCTTAACGGGAAAAGTGAGGTGGGGTGATACATAAAACAAGGGTTTCAAATTAGCTCAGATACCGTTCCATAAACCCAATATGTAATAGACAAGACCTACTCCTTGCTCAGAGAACTGGACTCAACACGCCCTATTCACCGCACAAGAATATATCTGACTAGTAATAATCTTAAAACCTATGTATTGATATCTCTCTCTTAGTGTGTCAAGTGGGTGTAAAGCGGCATAAACACAGCAGTGAAAAGCAGCTAAACCCCATTATAAAAATAAATTACTTTGAAAAACCCATGAAACAAAGACAGTGAAAGAGAGCGAAATTCTTACACAATGCGTTCAGGGGCTGTGATGCAACCTGGATTGACCATATCTAGACCCACAGCTGGATGAGACATAAGGGTGGACACTCTTGGGGCTGAGAGGTTTGGTGAGGTTGGGTGAGCAAACGCAGACCCTTTAAAGTAATACTGCGTGGTACCCATCGCATGGGTCCCAAATCTCCATGTTCAAGGGCATCTTCCTACATCGAAAACATGCATGAGAAAACAAAAAGATGGTACACCATGTGATGGGGAAAGGTTTCTAATACGCACCTCATTTCTCTTCTCCTTGTGCCCGGGTTCGCCATTCCAGCCGCTTTACTAACAATCTCCCTACTTGGAGCATCAGCACCTTTAACCTCCTGTTCTGTACAGGTTGCAATTTGTCCTGAGGATGAACGGGTAGACGGGGAACCAGTGAGAGACTAGCTCTTGGTGTTGGGACAGGCACAGGTCACTCTATTTTCCCATCAGGAAGAAGAATGAACCACAGGCTCATCCTCCCCCCCGGAACCGGAACAGGGCCTGAAGCCATCCTGCGCTTTTGCGGCCAGCTCCCAAAAAAGCGAGTTGTAAAATGGAGCTTCAGGGCACTGCAATTCACAAACCTGCAGAGTTATAAATGATAACTCTCGTCCACAAATATATTGAGGGAAGGCAAAGAAGAGGATTTGAAATCAAGGCAGAATTGCAGGAAACAGATTTCAGGAGGTAGATTCGAATCGCCTTTAAAGCACATGAAAAGCGGCAAAACGTTGACAATGATGCCCTTGGCCAAAAAGGGCGTATGCGTTTTGTCCTGAATATATTCAGGAAAAAACGCATACGCCCTTTTTGGCCAACAAAGCAACCTGGAAAGGCAAATCAGCGCTACAAAGAAGACTCGCTACCCATCGGTCAAAAGGGCCATGCTGAAAAAAGTCTCAAAACCAGAAATGCAGGACAGGCCATGGAGAAATGGGAGCCTTGCTACACTGATGGGCGGGATGTAAATTGCCAACAGCCACTCTGGAGAAGTGTACGGTGTGTCCTGAAACATCTAAACAACACAGCTTAGAGAGCATAGGGCACTTCCACTCATGGGGGTATAAATTGGGAAAATGAAAAATCAGCAAGACACAAGCACCCCAAAGTTTAGGGCTGCTCTGTTGACAAGGACCTCCACTTCATTCCACCTTCAATATCCCAGGAAAGAGAAAAATGGATAAAGAAGTTGTGGTCCTTATGTACAATGGAATATCACTCAGCCATGAAATCAATGTCATAAGGCTAGTAGCAGCATGATGAGTGGATTTAGGTACGGCGATTCTAAGTGAAATAAGTCACACAGAAAAGGACACTTCTCATAAGGTATCACTTATAGAGGGAAGGTAAAAACCGTTACACTTGAACTGAATTACAAAACAGAACAGAGTCACACATGCAGAAAACACACTATGGCTGCTTAACGGGAAAAGTGAGGTGGGGTGATACATAAAACAAGGGTTTCAAATTAGCTCAGATACCGTTCCATAAACCCAATATGTAATAGACAAGACCTACTCCTTGCTCAGAGAACTGGACTCAACACGCCCTATTCACCGCACAAGAATATATCTGACTAGTAATAATCTTAAAACCTATGTATTGATATCTCTCTCTTAGTGTGTCAAGTGGGTGTAAAGCGGCATAAACACAGCAGTGAAAAGCAGCTAAACCCCATTATAAAAATAAATTACTTTGAAAAACCCATGAAACAAAGACAGTGAAAGAGAGCGAAATTCTTACACAATGCGTTCAGGGGCTGTGATGCAACCTGGATTGACCATATCTAGACCCACAGCTGGATGAGACATAAGGGTGGACACTCTTGGGGCTGAGAGGTTTGGTGAGGTTGGGTGAGCAAACGCAGACCCTTTAAAGTAATACTGCGTGGTACCCATCGCATGGGTCCCAAATCTCCATGTTCAAGGGCATCTTCCTACATCGAAAACATGCATGAGAAAACAAAAAGATGGTACACCATGTGATGGGGAAAGGTTTCTAATACGCACCTCATTTCTCTTCTCCTTGTGCCCGTGTTCGGCATTCCAGCCGCTTTACTAACAATCTCCCTACTTGGAGCATCAGCACCTTTAACCTCCTGTTCTGTACAGGTTGCAATTTGTCCTGAGGATGAACGGGTAGACGGGGAACCAGTGAGAGACTAGCTCTTGGTGTTGGGACAGGCACAGGTCACTCTATTTTCCCATCAGGAAGAAGAATGAACCACAGGCTCATCCTCCCCCCCGGAACCGGAACAGGGCCTGAAGCCATCCTGCGCTTTTGCGGCCAGCTCCCAAAAAAGCGAGTTGTAAAATGGAGCTTCAGGGCACTGCAATTCACAAACCTGCAGAGTTATAAATGATAACTCTCGTCCACAAATATATTGAGGGAAGGCAAAGAAGAGGATTTGAAATCAAGGCAGAATTGCAGGAAACAGATTTCAGGAGGTAGATTCGAATCGCCTTTAAAGCACATGAAAAGCGGCAAAACGTTGACAATGATGCCCTTGGCCAAAAAGGGCGTATGCGTTTTTTCCTGAATATATTCAGGAAAAAACGCATACGCCCTTTTTGGCCAACAAAGCAACCTGGAAAGGCAAATCAGCGCTACAAAGAAGACTCGCTACCCATCGGTCAAAAGGGCCATGCTGAAAAAAGTCTCAAAACCAGAAATGCAGGACAGGCCATGGAGAAATGGGAGCCTTGCTACACTGATGGGCGGGATGTAAATTGCCAACAGCCACTCTGGAGAAGTGTACGGTGTGTCCTGAAACATCTAAAAAACACAGCTTAGAGAGCATAGGGCACTTCCACTCATGGGGGTATAAATTGGGAAAATGAAAAATCAGCAAGACACAAGCACCCCAAAGTTTAGGGCTGCTCTGTTGACAAGGACCTCCACTTCATTCCACCTTCAATATCCCAGGAAAGAGAAAAATGGATAAAGAAGTTGTGGTCCTTATGTACAATGGAATATCACTCAGCCATGAAATCAATGTCATAAGGCTAGTAGCAGCATGATGAGTGGATTTAGGTACGGCGATTCTAAGTGAAATAAGTCACACAGAAAAGGACACTTCTCATAAGGTATCACTTATAGAGGGAATGTAAAAACCGTTACACTTGAACTGAATTACAAAACAGAACAGAGTCACACATGCAGAAAACACACTATGGCTGCTTAACGGGAAAAGTGAGGTGGGGTGATACATAAAACAAGGGTTTCAAATTAGCTCAGATACCGTTCCATAAACCCAATATGTAATAGACAAGACCTACTCCTTGCTCAGAGAACTGGACTCAACACGCCCTATTCACCGCACAAGAATATATCTGACTAGTAATAATCTTAAAACCTATGTATTGATATCTCTCTCTTAGTGTGTCAAGTGGGTGTAAAGCGGCATAAACACAGCAGTGAAAAGCAGCTAAACCCCATTATAAAAATAAATTACTTTGAAAAACCCATGAAACAAAGACAGTGAAAGAGAGCGAAATTCTTACACAATGCGTTCAGGGGCTGTGATGCAACCTGGATTGACCATATCTAGACCCACAGCTGGATGAGACATAAGGGTGGACACTCTTGGGGCTGAGAGGTTTGGTGAGGTTGGGTGAGCAAACGCAGACCCTTTAAAGTAATACTGCGTGGTACCCATCGCATGGGTCCCAAATCTCCATGTTCAAGGGCATCTTCCTACATCGAAAACATGCATGAGAAAACAAAAAGATGGTACACCATGTGATGGGGAAAGGTTTCTAATACGCACCTCATTTCTCTTCTCCTTGTGCCCGGGTTCGCCATTCCAGCCGCTTTACTAACAATCTCCCTACTTGGAGCATCAGCACCTTTAACCTCCTGTTCTGTACAGGTTGCAATTTGTCCTGAGGATGAACGGGTAGACGGGGAACCAGTGAGAGACTAGCTCTTGGTGTTGGGACAGGCACAGGTCACTCTATTTTCCCATCAGGAAGAAGAATGAACCACAGGCTCATCCTCCCCCCCGGAACCAGAACAGGGCCTGAAGCCATCCTGCGCTTTTGCGGCCAGCTCCCAAAAAAGCGAGTTGTAAAATGGAGCTTCAGGGCACTGCAATTCACAAACCTGCAGAGTTATAAATGATAACTCTCGTCCACAAATATATTGAGGGAAGGCAAAGAAGAGGATTTGAAATCAAGGCAGAATTGCAGGAAACAGATTTCAGGAGGTAGATTCGAATCGCCTTTAAAGCACATGAAAAGCGGCAAAACGTTGACAATGATGCCCTTGGCCAAAAAGGGCGTATGCGTTTTTTCCTGAATATATTCAGGAAAAAACGCATACGCCCTTTTTGGCCAACAAAGCAACCTGGAAAGGCAAATCAGGGCTACAAAGAAGACTCGCTACCCATCGGTCAAAAGGGCCATGCTGAAAAAAGTCTCAAAACCAGAAATGCAGGACAGGCCATGGAGAAATGGGAGCCTTGCTACACTGATGGGCGGGATGTAAATTGCCAACAGCCACTCTGGAGAAGTGTACGGTGTGTCCTGAAACATCTAAAAAACACAGCTTAGAGAGCATAGGGCACTTCCACTCATGGGGGTATAAATTGGGAAAATGAAAAATCAGCAAGACACAAGCACCCCAAAGTTTAGGGCTGCTCTGTTGACAAGGACCTCCACTTCATTCCACCTTCAATATCCCAGGAAAGAGAAAAATGGATAAAGAAGTTGTGGTCCTTATGTACAATGGAATATCACTCAGCCATGAAATCAATGTCATAAGGCTAGTAGCAGCATGATGAGTGGATTTAGGTACGGCGAAACTAAGTGAAATAAGTCACACAGAAAAGGACACTTCTCATAAGGTATCACTTATAGAGGGAATGTAAAAACCGTTACACTTGAACTGAATTACAAAACAGAACAGAGTCACACATGCAGAAAACACACTATGGCTGCTTAACGGGAAAAGTGAGGTGGGGTGATACATAAAACAAGGGTTTCAAATTAGCTCAGATACCGTTCCATAAACCCAATATGTAATAGACAAGACCTACTCCTTGCTCAGAGAACTGGACTCAACACGCCCTATTCACCGCACAAGAATATATCTGACTAGTAATAATCTTAAAACCTATGTATTGATATCTCTCTGTTAGTGTGTCAAGTGGGTGTAAAGCGGCATAAACACAGCAGTGAAAAGCAGCTAAACCCCATTATAAAAATAAATTACTTTGAAAAACCCATGAAACAAAGACAGTGAAAGAGAGCGAAATTCTTACACAATGCGTTCAGGGGCTGTGATGCAACCTGGATTGACCATATCTAGACCCACAGCTGGATGAGACATAAGGGTGGACACTCTTGGGGCTGAGAGGTTTGGTGAGGTTGGGTGAGCAAACGCAGACCCTTTAAAGTAATACTGCGTGGTACCCATCGCATGGGTCCCAAATCTCCATGTTCAAGGGCATCTTCCTACATCGAAAACATGCATGAGAAAACAAAAAGATGGTACACCATGTGATGGGGAAAGGTTTCTAATACGCACCTCATTTCTCTTCTCCTTGTGCCCGGGTTCGCCATTCCAGCCGCTTTACTAACAATCTCCCTACTTGGAGCATCAGCACCTTTAACCTCCTGTTCTGTACAGGTTGCAATTTGTCCTGAGGATGAACGGGTAGACGGGGAACCAGTGAGAGACTAGCTCTTGGTGTTGGGACAGGCACAGGTCACTCTATTTTCCCATCAGGAAGAAGAATGAACCACAGGCTCATCCTCCCCCCCGGAACCGGAACAGGGCCTGAAGCCATCCTGCGCTTTTGCGGCCAGCTCCCAAAAAAGCGAGTTGTAAAATGGAGCTTCAGGGCACTGCAATTCACAAACCTGCAGAGTTATAAATGATAACTCTCGTCCACAAATATATTGAGGGAAGGCAAAGAAGAGGATTTGAAATCAAGGCAGAATTGCAGGAAACAGATTTCAGGAGCTAGATTCGAATCGCCTTTAAAGCACATGAAAAGCGGCAAAACGTTGACAATGATGCCCTTGGCCAAAAAGGGCGTATGCGTTTTTTCCTGAATATATTCAGGAAAAAACGCATACGCCCTTTTTGGCCAACAAAGCAACCTGGAAAGGCAAATCAGCGCTACAAAGAAGACTCGCTACCCATCGGTCAAAAGGGCCATGCTGAAAAAAGTCTCAAAACCAGAAATGCAGGACAGGCCATGGAGAAATGGGAGCCTTGCTATACTGATGGGCGGGATGTAAATTGCCAACAGCCACTCTGGAGAAGTGTACGGTGTGTCCTGAAACATCTAAAAAACACAGCTTAGAGAGCATAGGGCACTTCCACTCATGGGGGTATAAATTGGGAAAATGAAAAATCAGCAAGACACAAGCACCCCAAAGTTTAGGGCTGCTCTGTTGACAAGGACCTCCACTTCATTCCACCTTCAATATCCCAGGAAAGAGAAAAATGGATAAAGAAGTTGTGGTCCTTATGTACAATGGAATATCACTCAGCCATGAAATCAATGTCATAAGGCTAGTAGCAGCATGATGAGTGGATTTAGGTACGGC
Source organism: Balaenoptera ricei (assembly GCF_028023285.1). Lineage (NCBI taxonomy): Eukaryota > Metazoa > Chordata > Mammalia > Artiodactyla > Balaenopteridae > Balaenoptera > Balaenoptera ricei. Next base: position 185,954 of record NW_026777496.1, read on the forward strand.
GATTCTAAGTGAAATAAGTCACACAGAAAAGGACACTTCTCATAAGGTATCACTTATAGAGGGAATGTAAAAACCGTTACACTTGAACTGAATTACAAAACAGAACAGAGTCACACATGCAGAAAACACACTATGGCTGCTTAACGGGAAAAGTGAGGTGGGGTGATACATAAAACAAGGGTTTCAAATTAGCTCAGATACCGTTCCATAAACCCAATATGTAATAGACAAGACCTACTCCTTGCTCAGAGAACTGGACTCAACACGCCCTATTCACCGCACAAGAATATATCTGACTAGTAATAATCTTAAAACCTATGTATTGATATCTCTCTCTTAGTGTGTCAAGTGGGTGTAAAGCGGCATAAACACAGCAGTGAAAAGCAGCTAAACCCCATTATAAAAATAAATTACTTTTACAAACCCATGAAACAAAGACAGTAAAAGAGAGAGAAATTCTTACACAATGCGTTCAGGGGCTGTGATGCAACCTGGATTGACCATATCTAGACCCACAGCTGGATGAGACATAAGGGTGGACACTCTTGGGGCTGAGAGGTTTGGTGAGGTTGGGTGAGCAAACGCAGACCCTTTAAAGTAATACTGCGTGGTACCCATCGCATGGGTCCCAAATCTCCAGGTTCAAGGGCATCTTCCTACATCGAAAACATGCATGAGAAAACAAAAAGATGGTACACCATGTGATGGGGAAAGGTTTCTAATACGCACCTCATTTCTCTTCTCCTTGTGCCCGTGTTCGGCATTCCAGCCGCTTTACTAACAATCTCCCTACTTGGAGCATCAGCACCTTTAACCTCCTGTTCTGTACAGGTTGCAATTTGTCCTGAGGATGAACGGGTAGACGGGGAACCAGTGAGAGACTAGCTCTTGGTGTTGGGACAGGCACAGGTCACTCTATTTTCCCATCAGGAAGAAGAATGAACCACAGGCTCATCCTCCCCCCCGGAACCGGAACAGGGCCTGAAGCCATCCTGCGCTTTTGCGGCCAGCTCCCAAAAAAGCGAGTTGTAAAATGGAGCTTCAGGGCACTGCAATTCACAAACCTGCAGAGTTATAAATGATAACTCTCGTCCACAAATATATTGAGGGAAGGCAAAGAAGAGGATTTGAAATCAAGGCAGAATTGCAGGAAACAGATTTCAGGAGGTAGATTCGAATCGCCTTTAAAGCACATGAAAAGCGGCAAAACGTTGACAATGATGCCCTTGGCCAAAAAGGGCGTATGCGTTTTTTCCTGAATATATTCAGGAAAAAACGCATACGCCCTTTTTGGCCAACAAAGCAACCTGGAAAGGCAAATCAGCGCTACAAAGAAGACTCGCTACCCATCGGTCAAAAGGGCCATGCTGAAAAAAGTCTCAAAACCAGAAATGCAGGACAGGCCATGGAGAAATGGGAGCCTTGCTACACTGATGGGCGGGATGTAAATTGCCAACAGCCACTCTGGAGAAGTGTACGGTGTGTCCTGAAACATCTAAAAAACACAGCTTAGAGAGCATAGGGCACTTCCACTCATGGGGGTATAAATTGGGAAAATGAAAAATCAGCAAGACACAAGCACCCCAAAGTTTAGGGCTGCTCTGTTGACAAGGACCTCCACTTCATTCCACCTTCAATATCCCAGGAAAGAGAAAAATGGATAAAGAAGTTGTGGTCCTTATGTACAATGGAATATCACTCAGCCATGAAATCAATGTCATAAGGCTAGTAGCAGCATGATGAGTGGATTTAGGTACGGCGATTCTAAGTGAAATAAGTCACACAGAAAAGGACACTTCTCATAAGGTATCACTTATAGAGGGAATGTAAAAACCGTTACACTTGAACTGAATTACAAAACAGAACAGAGTCACACATGCAGAAAACACACTATGGCTGCTTAACGGGAAAAGTGAGGTGGGGTGATACATAAAACAAGGGTTTCAAATTAGCTCAGATACCGTTCCATAAACCCAATATGTAATAGACAAGACCTACTCCTTGCTCAGAGAACTGGACTCAACACGCCCTATTCACCGCACAAGAATATATCTGACTAGTAATAATCTTAAAACCTATGTATTGATATCTCTCTCTTAGTGTGTCAAGTGGGTGTAAAGCGGCATAAACACAGCAGTGAAAAGCAGCTAAACCCCATTATAAAAATAAATTACTTTGAAAAACCCATGAAACAAAGACAGTGAAAGAGAGCGAAATTCTTACACAATGCGTTCAGGGGCTGTGATGCAACCTGGATTGACCATATCTAGACCCACAGCTGGATGAGACATAAGGGTGGACACTCTTGGGGCTGAGAGGTTTGGTGAGGTTGGGTGAGCAAACGCAGACCCTTTAAAGTAATACTGCGTGGTACCCATCGCATGGGTCCCAAATCTCCATGTTCAAGGGCATCTTCCTACATCGAAAACATGCATGAGAAAACAAAAAGATGGTACACCATGTGATGGGGAAAGGTTTCTAATACGCACCTCATTTCTCTTCTCCTTGTGCCCGGGTTCGCCATTCCAGCCGCTTTACTAACAATCTCCCTACTTGGAGCATCAGCACCTTTAACCTCCTGTTCTGTACAGGTTGCAATTTGTCCTGAGGATGAACGGGTAGACGGGGAACCAGTGAGAGACTAGCTCTTGGTGTTGGGACAGGCACAGGTCACTCTATTTTCCCATCAGGAAGAAGAATGAACCACAGGCTCATCCTCCCCCCCGGAACCAGAACAGGGCCTGAAGCCATCCTGCGCTTTTGCGGCCAGCTCCCAAAAAAGCGAGTTGTAAAATGGAGCTTCAGGGCACTGCAATTCACAAACCTGCAGAGTTATAAATGATAACTCTCGTCCACAAATATATTGAGGGAAGGCAAAGAAGAGGATTTGAAATCAAGGCAGAATTGCAGGAAACAGATTTCAGGAGGTAGATTCGAATCGCCTTTAAAGCACATGAAAAGCGGCAAAACGTTGACAATGATGCCCTTGGCCAAAAAGGGCGTATGCGTTTTTTCCTGAATATATTCAGGAAAAAACGCATACGCCCTTTTTGGCCAACAAAGCAACCTGGAAAGGCAAATCAGGGCTACAAAGAAGACTCGCTACCCATCGGTCAAAAGGGCCATGCTGAAAAAAGTCTCAAAACCAGAAATGCAGGACAGGCCATGGAGAAATGGGAGCCTTGCTACACTGATGGGCGGGATGTAAATTGCCAACAGCCACTCTGGAGAAGTGTACGGTGTGTCCTGAAACATCTAAAAAACACAGCTTAGAGAGCATAGGGCACTTCCACTCATGGGGGTATAAATTGGGAAAATGAAAAATCAGCAAGACACAAGCACCCCAAAGTTTAGGGCTGCTCTGTTGACAAGGACCTCCACTTCATTCCACCTTCAATATCCCAGGAAAGAGAAAAATGGATAAAGAAGTTGTGGTCCTTATGTACAATGGAATATCACTCAGCCATGAAATCAATGTCATAAGGCTAGTAGCAGCATGATGAGTGGATTTAGGTACGGCGAAACTAAGTGAAATAAGTCACACAGAAAAGGACACTTCTCATAAGGTATCACTTATAGAGGGAATGTAAAAACCGTTACACTTGAACTGAATTACAAAACAGAACAGAGTCACACATGCAGAAAACACACTATGGCTGCTTAACGGGAAAAGTGAGGTGGGGTGATACATAAAACAAGGGTTTCAAATTAGCTCAGATACCGTTCCATAAACCCAATATGTAATAGACAAGACCTACTCCTTGCTCAGAGAACTGGACTCAACACGCCCTATTCACCGCACAAGAATATATCTGACTAGTAATAATCTTAAAACCTATGTATTGATATCTCTCTGTTAGTGTGTCAAGTGGGTGTAAAGCGGCATAAACACAGCAGTGAAAAGCAGCTAAACCCCATTATAAAAATAAATTACTTTGAAAAACCCATGAAACAAAGACAGTGAAAGAGAGCGAAATTCTTACACAATGCGTTCAGGGGCTGTGATGCAACCTGGATTGACCATATCTAGACCCACAGCTGGATGAGACATAAGGGTGGACACTCTTGGGGCTGAGAGGTTTGGTGAGGTTGGGTGAGCAAACGCAGACCCTTTAAAGTAATACTGCGTGGTACCCATCGCATGGGTCCCAAATCTCCATGTTCAAGGGCATCTTCCTACATCGAAAACATGCATGAGAAAACAAAAAGATGGTACACCATGTGATGGGGAAAGGTTTCTAATACGCACCTCATTTCTCTTCTCCTTGTGCCCGGGTTCGCCATTCCAGCCGCTTTACTAACAATCTCCCTACTTGGAGCATCAGCACCTTTAACCTCCTGTTCTGTACAGGTTGCAATTTGTCCTGAGGATGAACGGGTAGACGGGGAACCAGTGAGAGACTAGCTCTTGGTGTTGGGACAGGCACAGGTCACTCTATTTTCCCATCAGGAAGAAGAATGAACCACAGGCTCATCCTCCCCCCCGGAACCGGAACAGGGCCTGAAGCCATCCTGCGCTTTTGCGGCCAGCTCCCAAAAAAGCGAGTTGTAAAATGGAGCTTCAGGGCACTGCAATTCACAAACCTGCAGAGTTATAAATGATAACTCTCGTCCACAAATATATTGAGGGAAGGCAAAGAAGAGGATTTGAAATCAAGGCAGAATTGCAGGAAACAGATTTCAGGAGCTAGATTCGAATCGCCTTTAAAGCACATGAAAAGCGGCAAAACGTTGACAATGATGCCCTTGGCCAAAAAGGGCGTATGCGTTTTTTCCTGAATATATTCAGGAAAAAACGCATACGCCCTTTTTGGCCAACAAAGCAACCTGGAAAGGCAAATCAGCGCTACAAAGAAGACTCGCTACCCATCGGTCAAAAGGGCCATGCTGAAAAAAGTCTCAAAACCAGAAATGCAGGACAGGCCATGGAGAAATGGGAGCCTTGCTATACTGATGGGCGGGATGTAAATTGCCAACAGCCACTCTGGAGAAGTGTACGGTGTGTCCTGAAACATCTAAAAAACACAGCTTAGAGAGCATAGGGCACTTCCACTCATGGGGGTATAAATTGGGAAAATGAAAAATCAGCAAGACACAAGCACCCCAAAGTTTAGGGCTGCTCTGTTGACAAGGACCTCCACTTCATTCCACCTTCAATATCCCAGGAAAGAGAAAAATGGATAAAGAAGTTGTGGTCCTTATGTACAATGGAATATCACTCAGCCATGAAATCAATGTCATAAGGCTAGTAGCAGCATGATGAGTGGATTTAGGTACGGCGATTCTAAGTGAAATAAGTCACACAGAAAAGGACACTTCTCATAAGGTATCACTTATAGAGGGAATGTAAAAACCGTTACACTTGAACTGAATTACAAAACAGAACAGAGTCACACATGCAGAAAACACACTATGGCTGCTTAACGGGAAAAGTGAGGTGGGGTGATACATAAAACAAGGGTTTCAAATTAGCTCAGATACCGTTCCATAAACCCAATATGTAATAGACAAGACCTACTCCTTGCTCAGAGAACTGGACTCAACACGCCCTATTCACCGCACAAGAATATATCTGACTAGTAATAATCTTAAAACCTATGTATTGATATCTCTCTCTTAGTGTGTCAAGTGGGTGTAAAGCGGCATAAACACAGCAGTGAAAAGCAGCTAAACCCCATTATAAAAATAAATTACTTTTACAAACCCATGAAACAAAGACAGTAAAAGAGAGAGAAATTCTTACACAATGCGTTCAGGGGCTGTGATGCAACCTGGATTGACCATATCTAGACCCACAGCTGGATGAGACATAAGGGTGGACACTCTTGGGGCTGAGAGGTTTGGTGAGGTTGGGTGAGCAAACGCAGACCCTTTAAAGTAATACTGCGTGGTACCCATCGCATGGGTCCCAAATCTCCATGTTCAAGGGCATCTTCCTACATCGAAAACATGCATGAGAAAACAAAAAGATGGTACACCATGTGATGGGGAAAGGTTTCTAAAACGCACCTCATTTCTCTTCTCCTTGTGCCCGGGTTCGCCATTCCAGCCGCTTTACTAACAATCTCCCTACTTGGAGCATCAGCACCTTTAACCTCCTGTTCTGTACAGGTTGCAATTTGTCCTGAGGATGAACGGGTAGACGGGGAACCAGTGAGAGACTAGCTCTTGGTGTTGGGACAGGCACAGGTGACTCTATTTTCCCATCAGGAAGAAGAATTAACCACAGGCTCATCCTCCCCCCCGGAACCAGAACAGGGCCTGAAGCCATCCTGCGCTTTTGCGGCCAGCTCCCAAAAAAGCGAGTTGTAAAATGGAGCTTCAGGGCACTGCAATTCACAAACCTGCAGAGTTATAAATGATAACTCTCGTCCACAAATATATTGAGGGAAGGCAAAGAAGAGGATTTGAAATCAAGGCAGAATTGCAGGAAACAGATTTCAGGAGGTAGATTCGAATCGCCTTTAAAGCACATGAAAAGCGGCAAAACGTTGACAATGATGCCCTTGGCCAAAAAGGGCGTATGCGTTTTTTCCTGAATATATTCAGGAAAAAACGCATACGCCCTTTTTGGCCAACAAAGCAACCTGGAAAGGCAAATCAGCGCTACAAAGAAGACTCGCTACCCATCGGTCAAAAGGGCCATGCTGAAAAAAGTCTCAAAACCAGAAATGCAGGACAGGCCATGGAGAAATGGGAGCCTTGCTACACTGATGGGCGGGATGTAAGTTGCCAACAGCCACTCTGGAGAAGTGTACGGTGTGTCCTGAAACATCTAAAAAACACAGCTTAGAGAGCATAGGGCACTTCCACTCATGGGGGTATAAATTGGGAAAATGAAAAATCAGCAAGACACAAGCACCCCAAAGTTTAGGGCTGCTCTGTTGACAAGGACCTCCACTTCATTCCACCTTCAATATCCCAGGAAAGAGAAAAATGGATAAAGAAGTTGTGGTCCTTATGTACAATGGAATATCACTCAGCCATGAAATCAATGTCATAAGGCTAGTAGCAGCATGATGAGTGGATTTAGGTACGGCGAATCTAAGTGAAATAAGTCACACAGAAAAGGACACTTCTCATAAGGTATCACTTATAGAGGGAATGTAAAAACCGTTACACTTGAACTGAATTACAAAACAGAACAGAGTCACACATGCAGAAAACACACTATGGCTGCTTAACGGGAAAAGTGAGGTGGGGTGATACATAAAACAAGGGTTTCAAATTAGCTCAGATACCGTTCCATAAACCCAATATGTAATAGACAAGACCTACTCCTTGCTCAGAGAACTGGACTCAACACGCCCTATTCACCGCACAAGAATATATCTGACTAGTAATAATCTTAAAACCTATGTATTGATATCTCTCTGTTAGTGTGTCAAGTGGGTGTAAAGCGGCATAAACACAGCAGTGAAAAGCAGCTAAACCCCATTATAAAAATAAATTACTTTGAAAAACCCATGAAACAAAGACAGTGAAAGAGAGCGAAATTCTTACACAATGCGTTCAGGGGCTGTGATGCAACCTGGATTGACCATATCTAGACCCACAGCTGGATGAGACATAAGGGTGGACACTCTTGGGGCTGAGAGGTTTGGTGAGGTTGGGTGAGCAAACGCAGACCCTTTAAAGTAATACTGCGTGGTACCCATCGCATGGGTCCCAAATCTCCATGTTCAAGGGCATCTTCCTACATCGAAAACATGCATGAGAAAACAAAAAGATGGTACACCATGTGATGGGGAAAGGTTTCTAATACGCACCTCATTTCTCTTCTCCTTGTGCCCGGGTTCGCCATTCCAGCCGCTTTACTAACAATCTCCCTACTTGGAGCATCAGCACCTTTAACCTCCTGTTCTGTACAGGTTGCAATTTGTCCTGAGGATGAACGGGTAGACGGGGAACCAGTGAGAGACTAGCTCTTGGTGTTGGGACAGGCACAGGTCACTCTATTTTCCCATCAGGAAGAAGAATGAACCACAGGCTCATCCTCCCCCCCGGAACCGGAACAGGGCCTGAAGCCATCCTGCGCTTTTGCGGCCAGCTCCCAAAAAAGCGAGTTGTAAAATGGAGCTTCAGGGCACTGCAATTCACAAACCTGCAGAGTTATAAATGATAACTCTCGTCCACAAATATATTGAGGGAAGGCAAAGAAGAGGATTTGAAATCAAGGCAGAATTGCAGGAAACAGATTTCAGGAGCTAGATTCGAATCGCCTTTAAAGCACATGAAAAGCGGCAAAACGTTGACAATGATGCCCTTGGCCAAAAAGGGCGTATGCGTTTTTTCCTGAATATATTCAGGAAAAAACGCATACGCCCTTTTTGGCCAACAAAGCAACCTGGAAAGGCAAATCAGCGCTACAAAGAAGACTCGCTACCCATCGGTCAAAAGGGCCATGCTGAAAAAAGTCTCAAAACCAGAAATGCAGGACAGGCCATGGAGAAATGGGAGCCTTGCTATACTGATGGGCGGGATGTAAATTGCCAACAGCCACTCTGGAGAAGTGTACGGTGTGTCCTGAAACATCTAAAAAACACAGCTTAGAGAGCATAGGGCACTTCCACTCATGGGGGTATAAATTGGGAAAATGAAAAATCAGCAAGACACAAGCACCCCAAAGTTTAGGGCTGCTCTGTTGACAAGGACCTCCACTTCATTCCACCTTCAATATCCCAGGAAAGAGAAAAATGGATAAAGAAGTTGTGGTCCTTATGTACAATGGAATATCACTCAGCCATGAAATCAATGTCATAAGGCTAGTAGCAGCATGATGAGTGGATTTAGGTACGGCGATTCTAAGTGAAATAAGTCACACAGAAAAGGACACTTCTCATAAGGTATCACTTATAGAGGGAATGTAAAAACCGTTACACTTGAACTGAATTACAAAACAGAACAGAGTCACACATGCAGAAAACACACTATGGCTGCTTAACGGGAAAAGTGAGGTGGGGTGATACATAAAACAAGGGTTTCAAATTAGCTCAGATACCGTTCCATAAACCCAATATGTAATAGACAAGACCTACTCCTTGCTCAGAGAACTGGACTCAACACGCCCTATTCACCGCACAAGAATATATCTGACTAGTAATAATCTTAAAACCTATGTATTGATATCTCTCTCTTAGTGTGTCAAGTGGGTGTAAAGCGGCATAAACACAGCAGTGAAAAGCAGCTAAACCCCATTATAAAAATAAATTACTTTTACAAACCCATGAAACAAAGACAGTAAAAGAGAGAGAAATTCTTACACAATGCGTTCAGGGGCTGTGATGCAACCTGGATTGACCATATCTAGACCCACAGCTGGATGAGACATAAGGGTGGACACTCTTGGGGCTGAGAGGTTTGGTGAGGTTGGGTGAGCAAACGCAGACCCTTTAAAGTAATACTGCGTGGTACCCATCGCATGGGTCCCAAATCTCCATGTTCAAGGGCATCTTCCTACATCGAAAACATGCATGAGAAAACAAAAAGATGGTACACCATGTGATGGGGAAAGGTTTCTAATACGCACCTCATTTCTCTTCTCCTTGTGCCCGGGTTCGCCATTCCAGCCGCTTTACTAACAATCTCCCTACTTGGAGCATCAGCACCTTTAACCTCCTGTTCTGTACAGGTTGCAATTTGTCCTGAGGATGAACGGGTAGACGGGGAACCAGTGAGAGACTAGCTCTTGGTGTTGGGACAGGCACAGGTCACTCTATTTTCCCATCAGGAAGAAGAATGAACCACAGGCTCATCCTCCCCCCCGGAACCGGAACAGGGCCTGAAGCCATCCTGCGCTTTTGCGGCCAGCTCCCAAAAAAGCGAGTTGTAAAATGGAGCTTCAGGGCACTGCAATTCACAAACCTGCAGAGTTATAAATGATAACTCTCGTCCACAAATATATTGAGGGAAGGCAAAGAAGAGGATTTGAAATCAAGGCAGAATTGCAGGAAACAGATTTCAGGAGGTAGATTCGAATCGCCTTTAAAGCACATGAAAAGCGGCAAAACGTTGACAATGATGCCCTTGGCCAAAAAGGGCGTATGCGTTTTTTCCTGAATATATTCAGGAAAAAACGCATACGCCCTTTTTGGCCAACAAAGCAACCTGGAAAGGCAAATCAGCGCTACAAAGAAGACTCGCTACCCATCGGTCAAAAGGGCCATGCTGAAAAAAGTCTCAAAACCAGAAATGCAGGACAGGCCATGGAGAAATGGGAGCCTTGCTATACTGATGGGCGGGATGTAAATTGCCAACAGCCACTCTGGAGAAGTGTACGGTGTGTCCTGAAACATCTAAAAAACACAGCTTAGAGAGCATAGGGCACTTCCACTCATGGGGGTATAAATTGGGAAAATGAAAAATCAGCAAGACACAAGCACCCCAAAGTTTAGGGCTGCTCTGTTGACAAGGACCTCCACTTCATTCCACCTTCAATATCCCAGGAAAGAGAAAAATGGATAAAGAAGTTGTGGTCCTTATGTACAATGGAATATCACTCAGCCATGAAATCAATGTCATAAGGCTAGTAGCAGCATGATGAGTGGATTTAGGTACGGCGATTCTAAGTGAAATAAGTCACACAGAAAAGGACACTTCTCATAAGGTATCACTTATAGAGGGAAGGTAAAAACCGTTACACTTGAACTGAATTACAAAACAGAACAGAGTCACACATGCAGAAAACACACTATGGCTGCTTAACGGGAAAAGTGAGGTGGGGTGATACATAAAACAAGGGTTTCAAATTAGCTCAGATACCGTTCCATAAACCCAATATGTAATAGACAAGACCTACTCCTTGCTCAGAGAACTGGACTCAACACGCCCTATTCACCGCACAAGAATATATCTGACTAGTAATAATCTTAAAACCTATGTATTGATATCTCTCTGTTAGTGTGTCAAGTGGGTGTAAAGCGGCATAAACACAGCAGTGAAAAGCAGCTAAACCCCATTATAAAAATAAATTACTTTTACAAACCCATGAAACAAAGACAGTAAAAGAGAGAGAAATTCTTACACAATGCGTTCAGGGGCTGTGATGCAACCTGGATTGACCATATCTAGACCCACAGCTGGATGAGACATAAGGGTGGACACTCTTGGGGCTGAGAGGTTTGGTGAGGTTGGGTGAGCAAACGCAGACCCTTTAAAGTAATACTGCGTGGTACCCATCGCATGGGTCCCAAATCTCCATGTTCAAGGGCATCTTCCTACATCGAAAACATGCATGAGAAAACAAAAAGATGGTACACCATGTGATGGGGAAAGGTTTCTAAAACACACCTCATTTCTCTTCTCCTTGTGCCCGGGTTCGCCATTCCAGCCGCTTTACTAATAATCTCTCTACTTGGAGCATCAGCACCTTTAACCTCCTGTTCCGTACAGGTTGCAATTTGTCCTGAGGATGAACGGGTAGACGGGGAACCAGTGAGAGACTAGCTCTTGGTGTTGGGACAGGCACAGGTCACTCTATTTTCCCATCAGGAAGAAGAATTAACCACAGGCTCATCCTCCCCCCCGGAACCAGAACAGGGCCTGAAGCCATCCTGCGCTTTTGCGGCCAGCTCCCAAAAAAGCGAGTTGTAAAATTGAGCTTCAGGGCACTGCAATTCACAAACCTGCAGAGTTATAAATGATAACTCTCGTCCACAAATATATTGAGGGAAGGCAAAGAAGAGGATTTGAAATCAAGGCAGAATTGCAGGAAACAGATTTCAGGAGGTAGATTCGAATCGCCTTTAAAGCACATGAAAAGCAGCAAAAAGTTGACAATGATGCCCTTGGCCAAAAAGGGCGTATGCGTTTTTTCCTGAATATATTCAGGAAAAAACGCATACGCCCTTTTTGGCCAACCAAGCAACCTGGAAAGGCAAATCAGCGCTACAAAGAAGACTCGCTACCCATCGGTCAAAAGGGCCATGCTGAAAAAAGTCTCAAAACCAGAAATGCAGGACAGGCCATGGAGAAATGGGAGCCTTGCTACACTGATGGGCGGGATGTAAATTGCCAACAGCCACTCTGGAGAAGTGTACGGTGTGTCCTGAAACATATAAAAAACACAGCTTAGAGAGCATAGGGCACTTCCACTCATGGGGGTATAAATTGGGAAAATGAAAAATCAGCAAGACACAAGCACCCCAAAGTTTAGGGCTGCTCTGTTGACAAGGACCTCCACTTCATTCCACCTTCAATATCCCAGGAAAGAGAAAAATGGATAAAGAAGTTGTGGTCCTTATGTACAATGGAATATCACTCAGCCATGAAATCAATGTCATAAGGCTAGTAGCAGCATGATGAGTGGATTTAGGTACGGCGATTCTAAGTGAAATAAGTCACACAGAAAAGGATACTTCTCATAAGGTATCACTTATAGAGGGAATGTAAAAACCGTTACACTTGAACTGAATTACAAAACAGAACAGAGTCACACATGCAGAAAACACACTATGGCTGCTTAACGGGAAAGGTGAGGTGGGGTGATACATAAAACAAGGGTTTCCAATTAGCTCAGATACCGTTCCATAAACCCAATATGTAATAGACAAGACCTACTCCTTGCTCAGAGAACTGGACTCAACACGCCCTATTCACCGCACAAGAATATATCTGACTAGTAATAATCTTAAAACCTATGTATTGATATCTCTCTCTTAGTGTGTCAAGTGGGTGTAAAGCGGCATAAACACAGCAGTGAAAAGCAGCTAAACCCCATTATAAAAATAAATTACTTTGAAAAACCCATGAAACAAAGACAGTAAAAGAGAGAGAAATTCTTACACAATGCGTTCAGGGGCTGTGATGCAGCCTGGATTGACCATATCTAGACCCACAGCTGGATGAGACATAAGGGTGGACACTCTTGGGGCTGAGAGGTTTGGTGAGGTTGGGTGAGCAAACGCAGACCCTTTAAAGTAATACTGCGTGGTACCCATCGCATGGGTCCCAAATCTCCATGTTCAAGGGCATCTTCCTACATCGAAAACATGCATGAGAAAACAAAAAGATGGTACACCATGTGATGGGGAAAGGTTTCTAATACGCACCTCATTTCTCTTCTCCTTGTGCCCGGGTTCGCCATTACAGCCGCTTTACTAACAATCTCCCTACTTGGAGCATCAGCACCTTTAACCTCCTGTTCTGTACAGGTTGCAATTTGTCCTGAGGATGAACGGGTAGACGGGGAACCAGTGAGAGACTAGCTCTTGGTGTTGGGACAGGCACAGGTCACTCTATTTTCCCATCAGGAAGAAGAATGAACCACAGGCTCATCCTCCCCCCCGGAACCGGAACAGGGCCTGAAGCCATCCTGCACTTTTGCGGCCAGCTCCCAAAAAAGCGAGTTGTAAAATGGAGCTTCAGGGCACTGCAATTCACAAACCTGCAGAGTTATAAATGATAACTCTCGTCCACAAATATATTGAGGGAAGGCAAAGAAGAGGATTTGAAATCAAGGCAGAATTGCAGGAAACAGATTTCAGGAGGTAGATTCGAATCGCCTTTAAAGCACATGAAAAGCGGCAAAACGTTGACAATGATGCCCTTGGCCAAAAAGGGCGTATGCGTTTTTTCCTGAATATATTCAGGAAAAAACGCATACGCCCTTTTTGGCCAACAAAGCAACCTGGAAAGGCAAATCAGCGCTACAAAGAAGACTCGCTACCCATCGGTCAAAAGGGCCATGCTGAAAAAAGTCTCAAAACCAGAAATGCAGGACAGGCCATGGAGAAATGGGAGCCTTGCTACACTGATGGGCGGGATGTAAATTGCCAACAGCCACTCTGGAGAAGAGTAAGGTGTGTCCTGAAACATCTAAAAAACACAGCTTAGAGAGCATAGGGCACTTCCACTCATGGGGGTATAAATTGGGAAAATGAAAAATCAGCAAGACACAAGCACCCCAAAGTTTAGGGCTGCTCTGTTGACAAGGACCTCCACTTCATTCCACCTTCAATATCCCAGGAAAGAGAAAAATGGATAAAGTAGTTGTGGTCCTTATGTACAATGGAATATCACTCAGCCATGAAATCAATGTCATAAGGCTAGTAGCAGCATGATGAGTGGATTTAGGTACGGCGATTCTAAGTGAAATAAGTCACACAGAAAAGGACACTTCTCATAAGGTATCACTTATAGAGGGAATGTAAAAACCGTTACACTTGAACTGAATTACAAAACAGAACAGAGTCACACATGCAGAAAACACACTATGGCTGCTTAACGGGAAAAGTGAGGTGGGGTGATACATAAAACAAGGGTTTCAAATTAGCTCAGATACCGTTCCATAAACCCAATATGTAATAGACAAGACCTACTCCTTGCTCAGAGAACTGGACTCAACACGCCCTATTCACCGCACAAGAATATATCTGACTAGTAATAATCTTAAAACCTATGTATTGATATCTCTCTCTTAGTGTGTCAAGTGGGTGTAAAGCGGCATAAACACAGCAGTGAAAAGCAGCTAAACCCCATTATAAAAATAAATTACTTTGAAAAACCCATGAAACAAAGACAGTGAAAGAGAGCGAAATTCTTACACAATGCGTTCAGGGGCTGTGATGCAACCTGGATTGACCATATCTAGACCCACAGCTGGATGAGACATAAGGGTGGACACTCTTGGGGCTGAGAGGTTTGGTGAGGTTGGGTGAGCAAACGCAGACCCTTTAAAGTAATACTGCGTGGTACCCATCGCATGGGTCCCAAATCTCCATGTTCAAGGGCATCTTCCTACATCGAAAACATGCATGAGAAAACAAAAAGATGGTACACCATGTGATGGGGAAAGGTTTCTAATACGCACCTCATTTCTCTTCTCCTTGTGCCCGGGTTCGCCATTCCAGCCGCTTTACTAACAATCTCCCTACTTGGAGCATCAGCACCTTTAACCTCCTGTTCTGTACAGGTTGCAATTTGTCCTGAGGATGAACGGGTAGACGGGGAACCAGTGAGAGACTAGCTCTTGGTGTTGGGACAGGCACAGGTCACTCTATTTTCCCATCAGGAAGAAGAATGAACCACAGGCTCATCCTCCCCCCCGGAACCGGAACAGGGCCTGAAGCCATCCTGCGCTTTTGCGGCCAGCTCCCAAAAAAGCGAGTTGTAAAATGGAGCTTCAGGGCACTGCAATTCACAAACCTGCAGAGTTATAAATGATAACTCTCGTCCACAAATATATTGAGGGAAGGCAAAGAAGAGGATTTGAAATCAAGGCAGAATTGCAGGAAACAGATTTCAGGAGGTAGATTCGAATCGCCTTTAAAGCACATGAAAAGCGGCAAAACGTTGACAATGATGCCCTTGGCCAAAAAGGGCGTATGCGTTTTTTCCTGAATATATTCAGGAAAAAACGCATACGCCCTTTTTGGCCAACAAAGCAACCTGGAAAGGCAAATCAGCGCTACAAAGAAGACTCGCTACCCATCGGTCAAAAGGGCCATGCTGAAAAAAGTCTCAAAACCAGAAATGCAGGACAGGCCATGGAGAAATGGGAGCCTTGCTACACTGATGGGCGGGATGTAAATTGCCAACAGCCACTCTGGAGAAGTGTACGGTGTGTCCTGAAACATCTAAAAAACACAGCTTAGAGAGCATAGGGCACTTCCACTCATGGGGGTATAAATTGGGAAAATGAAAAATCAGCAAGACACAAGCACCCCAAAGTTTAGGGCTGCTCTGTTGACAAGGACCTCCACTTCATTCCACCTTCAATATCCCAGGAAAGAGAAAAATGGATAAAGAAGTTGTGGTCCTTATGTACAATGGAATATCACTCAGCCATGAAATCAATGTCATAAGGCTAGTAGCAGCATGATGAGTGGATTTAGGTACGGCGATTCTAAGTGAAATAAGTCACACAGAAAAGGACACTTCTCATAAGGTATCACTTATAGAGGGAATGTAAAAACCGTTACACTTGAACTGAATTACAAAACAGAACAGAGTCACACATGCAGAAAACACACTATGGCTGCTTAACGGGAAAAGTGAGGTGGGGTGATACATAAAACAAGGGTTTCAAATTAGCTCAGATACCGTTCCATAAACCCAATATGTAATAGACAAGACCTACTCCTTGCTCAGAGAACTGGACTCAACACGCCCTATTCACCGCACAAGAATATATCTGACTAGTAATAATCTTAAAACCTATGTATTGATATCTCTCTGTTAGTGTGTCAAGTGGGTGTAAAGCGGCATAAACACAGCAGTGAAAAGCAGCTAAACCCCATTATAAAAATAAATTACTTTGAAAAACCCATGAAACAAAGACAGTGAAAGAGAGCGAAATTCTTACACAATGCGTTCAGGGGCTGTGATGCAACCTGGATTGACCATATCTAGACCCACAGCTGGATGAGACATAAGGGTGGACACTCTTGGGGCTGAGAGGTTTGGTGAGGTTGGGTGAGCAAACGCAGACCCTTTAAAGTAATACTGCGTGGTACCCATCGCATGGGTCCCAAATCTCCATGTTCAAGGGCATCTTCCTACATCGAAAACATGCATGAGAAAACAAAAAGATGGTACACCATGTGATGGGGAAAGGTTTCTAATACGCACCTCATTTCTCTTCTCCTTGTGCCCGGGTTCGCCATTCCAGCCGCTTTACTAACAATCTCCCTACTTGGAGCATCAGCACCTTTAACCTCCTGTTCTGTACAGGTTGCAATTTGTCCTGAGGATGAACGGGTAGACGGGGAACCAGTGAGAGACTAGCTCTTGGTGTTGGGACAGGCACAGGTCACTCTATTTTCCCATCAGGAAGAAGAATGAACCACAGGCTCATCCTCCCCCCCGGAACCGGAACAGGGCCTGAAGCCATCCTGCGCTTTTGCGGCCAGCTCCCAAAAAAGCGAGTTGTAAAATGGAGCTTCAGGGCACTGCAATTCACAAACCTGCAGAGTTATAAATGATAACTCTCGTCCACAAATATATTGAGGGAAGGCAAAGAAGAGGATTTGAAATCAAGGCAGAATTGCAGGAAACAGATTTCAGGAGGTAGATTCGAATCGCCTTTAAAGCACATGAAAAGCAGCAAAACGTTGACAATGATGCCCTTGGCCAAAAAGGGCGTATGCGTTTTTTCCTGAATATATTCAGGAAAAAACGCATACGCCCTTTTTGGCCAACAAAGCAACCTGGAAAGGCAAATCAGCGCTACAAAGAAGACTCGCTACCCATCGGTCAAAAGGGCCATGCTGAAAAAAGTCTCAAAACCAGAAATGCAGGACAGGCCATGGAGAAATGGGAGCCTTGCTACACTGATGGGCGGGATGTAAATTGCCAACAGCCACTCTGGAGAAGTGTACGGTGTGTCCTGAAACATCTAAAAAACACAGCTTAGAGAGCATAGGGCACTTCCACTCATGGGGGTATAAATTGGGAAAATGAAAAATCAGCAAGACACAAGCACCCCAAAGTTTAGGGCTGCTCTGTTGACAAGGACCTCCACTTCATTCCACCTTCAATATCCCAGGAAAGAGAAAAATGGATAAAGAAGTTGTGGTCCTTATGTACAATGGAATATCACTCAGCCATGAAATCAATGTCATAAGGCTAGTAGCAGCATGATGAGTGGATTTAGGTACGGCGATTCTAAGTGAAATAAGTCACACAGAAAAGGACACTTCTCATAAGGTATCACTTATAGAGGGAAGGTAAAAACCGTTACACTTGAACTGAATTACAAAACAGAACAGAGTCACACATGCAGAAAACACACTATGGCTGCTTAACGGGAAAAGTGAGGTGGGGTGATACATAAAACAAGGGTTTCCAATTAGCTCAGATACCGTTCCATAAACCCAATATGTAATAGACAAGACCTACTCCTTGCTCAGAGAACTGGACTCAACACGCCCTATTCACCGCACAAGAATATATCTGACTAGTAATAATCTTAAAACCTACGTATTGATATCTCTCTCTTAGTGTGTCAAGTGGGTGTAAAGCGGCATAAACACAGCAGTGAAAAGCAGCTAAACCCCATTATAAAAATAAATTACTTTTACAAACCCATGAAACAAAGACAGTGAAAGAGAGCGAAATTCTTACACAATGCGTTCAGGGGCTGTGATGCAACCTGGATTGACCATATCTAGACCCACAGCTGGATGAGACATAAGGGTGGACACTCTTGGGGCTGAGAGGTTTGGTGAGGTTGGGTGAGCAAACGCAGACCCTTTAAAGTAATACTGCGTGGTACCCATCGCATGGGTCCCAAATCTCCAGGTTCAAGGGCATCTTCCTACATCGAAAACATGCATGAGAAAACAAAAAGATGGTACACCATGTGATGGGGAAAGGTTTCTAATACGCACCTCATTTCTCTTCTCCTTGTGCCCGGGTTCGCCATTCCAGCCGCTTTACTAACAATCTCCCTACTTGGAGCATCAGCACCTTTAACCTCCTGTTCTGTACAGGTTGCAATTTGTCCTGAGGATGAACGGGTAGACGGGGAACCAGTGAGAGACTAGCTCTTGGTGTTGGGACAGGCACAGGTCACTCTATTTTCCCATCAGGAAGAAGAATGAACCACAGGCTCATCCTCCCCCCCGGAACCGGAACAGGGCCTGAAGCCATCCTGCGCTTTTGCGGCCAGCTCCCAAAAAAGCGAGTTGTAAAATGGAGCTTCAGGGCACTGCAATTCACAAACCTGCAGAGTTATAAATGATAACTCTCGTCCACAAATATATTGAGGGAAGGCAAAGAAGAGGATTTGAAATCAAGGCAGAATTGCAGGAAACAGATTTCAGGAGGTAGATTCGAATCGCCTTTAAAGCACATGAAAAGCGGCAAAACGTTGACAATGATGCCCTTGGCCAAAAAGGGCGTATGCGTTTTTTCCTGAATATATTCAGGAAAAAACGCATACGCTCTTTTTGGCCAACAAAGCAACCTGGAAAGGCAAATCAGCGCTACAAAGAAGACTCGCTACCCATCGGTCAAAAGGGCCATGCTGAAAAAAGTCTCAAAACCAGAAATGCAGGACAGGCCATGGAGAAATGGGAGCCTTGCTACACTGATGGGCGGGATGTAAATTGCCAACAGCCACTCTGGAGAAGTGTACGGTGTGTCCTGAAACATCTAAAAAACACAGCTTAGAGAGCATAGGGCACTTCCACTCATGGGGGTATAAATTGGGAAAATGAAAAATCAGCAAGACACAAGCACCCCAAAGTTTAGGGCTGCTCTGTTGACAAGGACCTCCACTTCATTCCACCTTCAATATCCCAGGAAAGAGAAAAATGGATAAAGAAGTTGTGGTCCTTATGTACAATGGAATATCACTCAGCCATGAAATCAATGTCATAAGGCTAGTAGCAGCATGATGAGTGGATTTAGGTACGGCGATTCTAAGTGAAATAAGTCACACAGAAAAGGACACTTCTCATAAGGTATCACTTATAGAGGGAATGTAAAAACCGTTACACTTGAACTGAATTACAAAACAGAACAGAGTCACACATGCAGAAAACACACTATGGCTGCTTAACGGGAAAAGTGAGGTGGGGTGATACATAAAACAAGGGTTTCAAATTAGCTCAGATACCGTTCCATAAACCCAATATGTAATAGACAAGACCTACTCCTTGCTCAGAGAACTGGACTCAACACGCCCTATTCACCGCACAAGAATATATCTGACTAGTAATAATCTTAAAACCTATGTATTGATATCTCTCTGTTAGTGTGTCAAGTGGGTGTAAAGCGGCATAAACACAGCAGTGAAAAGCAGCTAAACCCCATTATAAAAATAAATTACTTTGAAAAACCCATGAAACAAAGACAGTGAAAGAGAGCGAAATTCTTACACAATGCGTTCAGGGGCTGTGATGCAACCTGGATTGACCATATCTAGACCCACAGCTGGATGAGACATAAGGGTGGACACTCTTGGGGCTGAGAGGTTTGGTGAGGTTGGGTGAGCAAACGCAGACCCTTTAAAGTAATACTGCGTGGTACCCATCGCATGGGTCCCAAATCTCCATGTTCAAGGGCATCTTCCTACATCGAAAACATGCATGAGAAAACAAAAAGATGGTACACCATGTGATGGGGAAAGGTTTCTAATACGCACCTCATTTCTCTTCTCCTTGTGCCCGGGTTCGCCATTCCAGCCGCTTTACTAACAATCTCCCTACTTGGAGCATCAGCACCTTTAACCTCCTGTTCTGTACAGGTTGCAATTTGTCCTGAGGATGAACGGGTAGACGGGGAACCAGTGAGAGACTAGCTCTTGGTGTTGGGACAGGCACAGGTCACTCTATTTTCCCATCAGGAAGAAGAATGAACCACAGGCTCATCCTCCCCCCCGGAACCGGAACAGGGCCTGAAGCCATCCTGCGCTTTTGCGGCCAGCTCCCAAAAAAGCGAGTTGTAAAATGGAGCTTCAGGGCACTGCAATTCACAAACCTGCAGAGTTATAAATGATAACTCTCGTCCACAAATATATTGAGGGAAGGCAAAGAAGAGGATTTGAAATCAAGGCAGAATTGCAGGAAACAGATTTCAGGAGGTAGATTCGAATCGCCTTTAAAGCACATGAAAAGCGGCAAAACGTTGACAATGATGCCCTTGGCCAAAAAGGGCGTATGCGTTTTGTCCTGAATATATTCAGGAAAAAACGCATACGCCCTTTTTGGCCAACAAAGCAACCTGGAAAGGCAAATCAGCGCTACAAAGAAGACTCGCTACCCATCGGTCAAAAGGGCCATGCTGAAAAAAGTCTCAAAACCAGAAATGCAGGACAGGCCATGGAGAAATGGGAGCCTTGCTACACTGATGGGCGGGATGTAAATTGCCAACAGCCACTCTGGAGAAGTGTACGGTGTGTCCTGAAACATCTAAACAACACAGCTTAGAGAGCATAGGGCACTTCCACTCATGGGGGTATAAATTGGGAAAATGAAAAATCAGCAAGACACAAGCACCCCAAAGTTTAGGGCTGCTCTGTTGACAAGGACCTCCACTTCATTCCACCTTCAATATCCCAGGAAAGAGAAAAATGGATAAAGAAGTTGTGGTCCTTATGTACAATGGAATATCACTCAGCCATGAAATCAATGTCATAAGGCTAGTAGCAGCATGATGAGTGGATTTAGGTACGGCGATTCTAAGTGAAATAAGTCACACAGAAAAGGACACTTCTCATAAGGTATCACTTATAGAGGGAAGGTAAAAACCGTTACACTTGAACTGAATTACAAAACAGAACAGAGTCACACATGCAGAAAACACACTATGGCTGCTTAACGGGAAAAGTGAGGTGGGGTGATACATAAAACAAGGGTTTCAAATTAGCTCAGATACCGTTCCATAAACCCAATATGTAATAGACAAGACCTACTCCTTGCTCAGAGAACTGGACTCAACACGCCCTATTCACCGCACAAGAATATATCTGACTAGTAATAATCTTAAAACCTATGTATTGATATCTCTCTCTTAGTGTGTCAAGTGGGTGTAAAGCGGCATAAACACAGCAGTGAAAAGCAGCTAAACCCCATTATAAAAATAAATTACTTTGAAAAACCCATGAAACAAAGACAGTGAAAGAGAGCGAAATTCTTACACAATGCGTTCAGGGGCTGTGATGCAACCTGGATTGACCATATCTAGACCCACAGCTGGATGAGACATAAGGGTGGACACTCTTGGGGCTGAGAGGTTTGGTGAGGTTGGGTGAGCAAACGCAGACCCTTTAAAGTAATACTGCGTGGTACCCATCGCATGGGTCCCAAATCTCCAGGTTCAAGGGCATCTTCCTACATCGAAAACATGCATGAGAAAACAAAAAGATGGTACACCATGTGATGGGGAAAGGTTTCTAATACGCACCTCATTTCTCTTCTCCTTGTGCCCGTGTTCGGCATTCCAGCCGCTTTACTAACAATCTCCCTACTTGGAGCATCAGCACCTTTAACCTCCTGTTCTGTACAGGTTGCAATTTGTCCTGAGGATGAACGGGTAGACGGGGAACCAGTGAGAGACTAGCTCTTGGTGTTGGGACAGGCACAGGTCACTCTATTTTCCCATCAGGAAGAAGAATGAACCACAGGCTCATCCTCCCCCCCGGAACCGGAACAGGGCCTGAAGCCATCCTGCGCTTTTGCGGCCAGCTCCCAAAAAAGCGAGTTGTAAAATGGAGCTTCAGGGCACTGCAATTCACAAACCTGCAGAGTTATAAATGATAACTCTCGTCCACAAATATATTGAGGGAAGGCAAAGAAGAGGATTTGAAATCAAGGCAGAATTGCAGGAAACAGATTTCAGGAGGTAGATTCGAATCGCCTTTAAAGCACATGAAAAGCGGCAAAACGTTGACAATGATGCCCTTGGCCAAAAAGGGCGTATGCGTTTTTTCCTGAATATATTCAGGAAAAAACGCATACGCCCTTTTTGGCCAACAAAGCAACCTGGAAAGGCAAATCAGCGCTACAAAGAAGACTCGCTACCCATCGGTCAAAAGGGCCATGCTGAAAAAAGTCTCAAAACCAGAAATGCAGGACAGGCCATGGAGAAATGGGAGCCTTGCTACACTGATGGGCGGGATGTAAATTGCCAACAGCCACTCTGGAGAAGTGTACGGTGTGTCCTGAAACATCTAAAAAACACAGCTTAGAGAGCATAGGGCACTTCCACTCATGGGGGTATAAATTGGGAAAATGAAAAATCAGCAAGACACAAGCACCCCAAAGTTTAGGGCTGCTCTGTTGACAAGGACCTCCACTTCATTCCACCTTCAATATCCCAGGAAAGAGAAAAATGGATAAAGAAGTTGTGGTCCTTATGTACAATGGAATATCACTCAGCCATGAAATCAATGTCATAAGGCTAGTAGCAGCATGATGAGTGGATTTAGGTACGGCGATTCTAAGTGAAATAAGTCACACAGAAAAGGACACTTCTCATAAGGTATCACTTATAGAGGGAATGTAAAAACCGTTACACTTGAACTGAATTACAAAACAGAACAGAGTCACACATGCAGAAAACACACTATGGCTGCTTAACGGGAAAAGTGAGGTGGGGTGATACATAAAACAAGGGTTTCAAATTAGCTCAGATACCGTTCCATAAACCCAATATGTAATAGACAAGACCTACTCCTTGCTCAGAGAACTGGACTCAACACGCCCTATTCACCGCACAAGAATATATCTGACTAGTAATAATCTTAAAACCTATGTATTGATATCTCTCTCTTAGTGTGTCAAGTGGGTGTAAAGCGGCATAAACACAGCAGTGAAAAGCAGCTAAACCCCATTATAAAAATAAATTACTTTGAAAAACCCATGAAACAAAGACAGTGAAAGAGAGCGAAATTCTTACACAATGCGTTCAGGGGCTGTGATGCAACCTGGATTGACCATATCTAGACCCACAGCTGGATGAGACATAAGGGTGGACACTCTTGGGGCTGAGAGGTTTGGTGAGGTTGGGTGAGCAAACGCAGACCCTTTAAAGTAATACTGCGTGGTACCCATCGCATGGGTCCCAAATCTCCATGTTCAAGGGCATCTTCCTACATCGAAAACATGCATGAGAAAACAAAAAGATGGTACACCATGTGATGGGGAAAGGTTTCTAATACGCACCTCATTTCTCTTCTCCTTGTGCCCGGGTTCGCCATTCCAGCCGCTTTACTAACAATCTCCCTACTTGGAGCATCAGCACCTTTAACCTCCTGTTCTGTACAGGTTGCAATTTGTCCTGAGGATGAACGGGTAGACGGGGAACCAGTGAGAGACTAGCTCTTGGTGT
Organism: Balaenoptera ricei; assembly: GCF_028023285.1. Taxonomy (NCBI): domain Eukaryota; kingdom Metazoa; phylum Chordata; class Mammalia; order Artiodactyla; family Balaenopteridae; genus Balaenoptera; species Balaenoptera ricei. Next base: position 209,729 of record NW_026777496.1, read on the forward strand.
TGGGACAGGCACAGGTCACTCTATTTTCCCATCAGGAAGAAGAATGAACCACAGGCTCATCCTCCCCCCCGGAACCAGAACAGGGCCTGAAGCCATCCTGCGCTTTTGCGGCCAGCTCCCAAAAAAGCGAGTTGTAAAATGGAGCTTCAGGGCACTGCAATTCACAAACCTGCAGAGTTATAAATGATAACTCTCGTCCACAAATATATTGAGGGAAGGCAAAGAAGAGGATTTGAAATCAAGGCAGAATTGCAGGAAACAGATTTCAGGAGGTAGATTCGAATCGCCTTTAAAGCACATGAAAAGCGGCAAAACGTTGACAATGATGCCCTTGGCCAAAAAGGGCGTATGCGTTTTTTCCTGAATATATTCAGGAAAAAACGCATACGCCCTTTTTGGCCAACAAAGCAACCTGGAAAGGCAAATCAGGGCTACAAAGAAGACTCGCTACCCATCGGTCAAAAGGGCCATGCTGAAAAAAGTCTCAAAACCAGAAATGCAGGACAGGCCATGGAGAAATGGGAGCCTTGCTACACTGATGGGCGGGATGTAAATTGCCAACAGCCACTCTGGAGAAGTGTACGGTGTGTCCTGAAACATCTAAAAAACACAGCTTAGAGAGCATAGGGCACTTCCACTCATGGGGGTATAAATTGGGAAAATGAAAAATCAGCAAGACACAAGCACCCCAAAGTTTAGGGCTGCTCTGTTGACAAGGACCTCCACTTCATTCCACCTTCAATATCCCAGGAAAGAGAAAAATGGATAAAGAAGTTGTGGTCCTTATGTACAATGGAATATCACTCAGCCATGAAATCAATGTCATAAGGCTAGTAGCAGCATGATGAGTGGATTTAGGTACGGCGAAACTAAGTGAAATAAGTCACACAGAAAAGGACACTTCTCATAAGGTATCACTTATAGAGGGAATGTAAAAACCGTTACACTTGAACTGAATTACAAAACAGAACAGAGTCACACATGCAGAAAACACACTATGGCTGCTTAACGGGAAAAGTGAGGTGGGGTGATACATAAAACAAGGGTTTCAAATTAGCTCAGATACCGTTCCATAAACCCAATATGTAATAGACAAGACCTACTCCTTGCTCAGAGAACTGGACTCAACACGCCCTATTCACCGCACAAGAATATATCTGACTAGTAATAATCTTAAAACCTATGTATTGATATCTCTCTGTTAGTGTGTCAAGTGGGTGTAAAGCGGCATAAACACAGCAGTGAAAAGCAGCTAAACCCCATTATAAAAATAAATTACTTTGAAAAACCCATGAAACAAAGACAGTGAAAGAGAGCGAAATTCTTACACAATGCGTTCAGGGGCTGTGATGCAACCTGGATTGACCATATCTAGACCCACAGCTGGATGAGACATAAGGGTGGACACTCTTGGGGCTGAGAGGTTTGGTGAGGTTGGGTGAGCAAACGCAGACCCTTTAAAGTAATACTGCGTGGTACCCATCGCATGGGTCCCAAATCTCCATGTTCAAGGGCATCTTCCTACATCGAAAACATGCATGAGAAAACAAAAAGATGGTACACCATGTGATGGGGAAAGGTTTCTAATACGCACCTCATTTCTCTTCTCCTTGTGCCCGGGTTCGCCATTCCAGCCGCTTTACTAACAATCTCCCTACTTGGAGCATCAGCACCTTTAACCTCCTGTTCTGTACAGGTTGCAATTTGTCCTGAGGATGAACGGGTAGACGGGGAACCAGTGAGAGACTAGCTCTTGGTGTTGGGACAGGCACAGGTCACTCTATTTTCCCATCAGGAAGAAGAATGAACCACAGGCTCATCCTCCCCCCCGGAACCGGAACAGGGCCTGAAGCCATCCTGCGCTTTTGCGGCCAGCTCCCAAAAAAGCGAGTTGTAAAATGGAGCTTCAGGGCACTGCAATTCACAAACCTGCAGAGTTATAAATGATAACTCTCGTCCACAAATATATTGAGGGAAGGCAAAGAAGAGGATTTGAAATCAAGGCAGAATTGCAGGAAACAGATTTCAGGAGCTAGATTCGAATCGCCTTTAAAGCACATGAAAAGCGGCAAAACGTTGACAATGATGCCCTTGGCCAAAAAGGGCGTATGCGTTTTTTCCTGAATATATTCAGGAAAAAACGCATACGCCCTTTTTGGCCAACAAAGCAACCTGGAAAGGCAAATCAGCGCTACAAAGAAGACTCGCTACCCATCGGTCAAAAGGGCCATGCTGAAAAAAGTCTCAAAACCAGAAATGCAGGACAGGCCATGGAGAAATGGGAGCCTTGCTATACTGATGGGCGGGATGTAAATTGCCAACAGCCACTCTGGAGAAGTGTACGGTGTGTCCTGAAACATCTAAAAAACACAGCTTAGAGAGCATAGGGCACTTCCACTCATGGGGGTATAAATTGGGAAAATGAAAAATCAGCAAGACACAAGCACCCCAAAGTTTAGGGCTGCTCTGTTGACAAGGACCTCCACTTCATTCCACCTTCAATATCCCAGGAAAGAGAAAAATGGATAAAGAAGTTGTGGTCCTTATGTACAATGGAATATCACTCAGCCATGAAATCAATGTCATAAGGCTAGTAGCAGCATGATGAGTGGATTTAGGTACGGCGATTCTAAGTGAAATAAGTCACACAGAAAAGGACACTTCTCATAAGGTATCACTTATAGAGGGAATGTAAAAACCGTTACACTTGAACTGAATTACAAAACAGAACAGAGTCACACATGCAGAAAACACACTATGGCTGCTTAACGGGAAAAGTGAGGTGGGGTGATACATAAAACAAGGGTTTCAAATTAGCTCAGATACCGTTCCATAAACCCAATATGTAATAGACAAGACCTACTCCTTGCTCAGAGAACTGGACTCAACACGCCCTATTCACCGCACAAGAATATATCTGACTAGTAATAATCTTAAAACCTATGTATTGATATCTCTCTCTTAGTGTGTCAAGTGGGTGTAAAGCGGCATAAACACAGCAGTGAAAAGCAGCTAAACCCCATTATAAAAATAAATTACTTTTACAAACCCATGAAACAAAGACAGTAAAAGAGAGAGAAATTCTTACACAATGCGTTCAGGGGCTGTGATGCAACCTGGATTGACCATATCTAGACCCACAGCTGGATGAGACATAAGGGTGGACACTCTTGGGGCTGAGAGGTTTGGTGAGGTTGGGTGAGCAAACGCAGACCCTTTAAAGTAATACTGCGTGGTACCCATCGCATGGGTCCCAAATCTCCATGTTCAAGGGCATCTTCCTACATCGAAAACATGCATGAGAAAACAAAAAGATGGTACACCATGTGATGGGGAAAGGTTTCTAAAACGCACCTCATTTCTCTTCTCCTTGTGCCCGGGTTCGCCATTCCAGCCGCTTTACTAACAATCTCCCTACTTGGAGCATCAGCACCTTTAACCTCCTGTTCTGTACAGGTTGCAATTTGTCCTGAGGATGAACGGGTAGACGGGGAACCAGTGAGAGACTAGCTCTTGGTGTTGGGACAGGCACAGGTGACTCTATTTTCCCATCAGGAAGAAGAATTAACCACAGGCTCATCCTCCCCCCCGGAACCAGAACAGGGCCTGAAGCCATCCTGCGCTTTTGCGGCCAGCTCCCAAAAAAGCGAGTTGTAAAATGGAGCTTCAGGGCACTGCAATTCACAAACCTGCAGAGTTATAAATGATAACTCTCGTCCACAAATATATTGAGGGAAGGCAAAGAAGAGGATTTGAAATCAAGGCAGAATTGCAGGAAACAGATTTCAGGAGGTAGATTCGAATCGCCTTTAAAGCACATGAAAAGCGGCAAAACGTTGACAATGATGCCCTTGGCCAAAAAGGGCGTATGCGTTTTTTCCTGAATATATTCAGGAAAAAACGCATACGCCCTTTTTGGCCAACAAAGCAACCTGGAAAGGCAAATCAGCGCTACAAAGAAGACTCGCTACCCATCGGTCAAAAGGGCCATGCTGAAAAAAGTCTCAAAACCAGAAATGCAGGACAGGCCATGGAGAAATGGGAGCCTTGCTACACTGATGGGCGGGATGTAAGTTGCCAACAGCCACTCTGGAGAAGTGTACGGTGTGTCCTGAAACATCTAAAAAACACAGCTTAGAGAGCATAGGGCACTTCCACTCATGGGGGTATAAATTGGGAAAATGAAAAATCAGCAAGACACAAGCACCCCAAAGTTTAGGGCTGCTCTGTTGACAAGGACCTCCACTTCATTCCACCTTCAATATCCCAGGAAAGAGAAAAATGGATAAAGAAGTTGTGGTCCTTATGTACAATGGAATATCACTCAGCCATGAAATCAATGTCATAAGGCTAGTAGCAGCATGATGAGTGGATTTAGGTACGGCGATTCTAAGTGAAATAAGTCACACAGAAAAGGACACTTCTCATAAGGTATCACTTATAGAGGGAATGTAAAAACCGTTACACTTGAACTGAATTACAAAACAGAACAGAGTCACACATGCAGAAAACACACTATGGCTGCTTAACGGGAAAAGTGAGGTGGGGTGATACATAAAACAAGGGTTTCAAATTAGCTCAGATACCGTTCCATAAACCCAATATGTAATAGACAAGACCTACTCCTTGCTCAGAGAACTGGACTCAACACGCCCTATTCACCGCACAAGAATATATCTGACTAGTAATAATCTTAAAACCTATGTATTGATATCTCTCTGTTAGTGTGTCAAGTGGGTGTAAAGCGGCATAAACACAGCAGTGAAAAGCAGCTAAACCCCATTATAAAAATAAATTACTTTGAAAAACCCATGAAACAAAGACAGTGAAAGAGAGCGAAATTCTTACACAATGCGTTCAGGGGCTGTGATGCAACCTGGATTGACCATATCTAGACCCACAGCTGGATGAGACATAAGGGTGGACACTCTTGGGGCTGAGAGGTTTGGTGAGGTTGGGTGAGCAAACGCAGACCCTTTAAAGTAATACTGCGTGGTACCCATCGCATGGGTCCCAAATCTCCATGTTCAAGGGCATCTTCCTACATCGAAAACATGCATGAGAAAACAAAAAGATGGTACACCATGTGATGGGGAAAGGTTTCTAATACGCACCTCATTTCTCTTCTCCTTGTGCCCGGGTTCGCCATTCCAGCCGCTTTACTAACAATCTCCCTACTTGGAGCATCAGCACCTTTAACCTCCTGTTCTGTACAGGTTGCAATTTGTCCTGAGGATGAACGGGTAGACGGGGAACCAGTGAGAGACTAGCTCTTGGTGTTGGGACAGGCACAGGTCACTCTATTTTCCCATCAGGAAGAAGAATGAACCACAGGCTCATCCTCCCCCCCGGAACCGGAACAGGGCCTGAAGCCATCCTGCGCTTTTGCGGCCAGCTCCCAAAAAAGCGAGTTGTAAAATGGAGCTTCAGGGCACTGCAATTCACAAACCTGCAGAGTTATAAATGATAACTCTCGTCCACAAATATATTGAGGGAAGGCAAAGAAGAGGATTTGAAATCAAGGCAGAATTGCAGGAAACAGATTTCAGGAGGTAGATTCGAATCGCCTTTAAAGCACATGAAAAGCGGCAAAACGTTGACAATGATGCCCTTGGCCAAAAAGGGCGTATGCGTTTTTTCCTGAATATATTCAGGAAAAAACGCATACGCCCTTTTTGGCCAACAAAGCAACCTGGAAAGGCAAATCAGCGCTACAAAGAAGACTCGCTACCCATCGGTCAAAAGGGCCATGCTGAAAAAAGTCTCAAAACCAGAAATGCAGGACAGGCCATGGAGAAATGGGAGCCTTGCTATACTGATGGGCGGGATGTAAATTGCCAACAGCCACTCTGGAGAAGTGTACGGTGTGTCCTGAAACATCTAAAAAACACAGCTTAGAGAGCATAGGGCACTTCCACTCATGGGGGTATAAATTGGGAAAATGAAAAATCAGCAGGACACAAGCACCCCAAAGTTTAGGGCTGCTCTGTTGACAAGGACCTCCACTTCATTCCACCTTCAATATCCCAGGAAAGAGAAAAATGGATAAAGAAGTTGTGGTCCTTATGTACAATGGAATATCACTCAGCCATGAAATCAATGTCATAAGGCTAGTAGCAGCATGATGAGTGGATTTAGGTACGGCGATTCTAAGTGAAATAAGTCACACAGAAAAGGACACTTCTCATAAGGTATCACTTATAGAGGGAATGTAAAAACCGTTACACTTGAACTGAATTACAAAACAGAACAGAGTCACACATGCAGAAAACACACTATGGCTGCTTAACGGGAAAGGTGAGGTGGGGTGATACATAAAACAAGGGTTTCAAATTAGCTCAGATACCGTTCCATAAACCCAATATGTAATAGACAAGACCTACTCCTTGCTCAGAGAACTGGACTCAACACGCCCTATTCACCGCACAAGAATATATCTGACTAGTAATAATCTTAAAACCTATGTATTGATATCTCTCTCTTAGTGTGTCAAGTGGGTGTAAAGCGGCATAAACACAGCAGTGAAAAGCAGCTAAACCCCATTATAAAAATAAATTACTTTGAAAAACCCATGAAACAAAGACAGTAAAAGAGAGCGAAATTCTTACACAATGCGTTCAGGGGCTGTGATGCAACCTGGATTGACCATATCTAGACCCACAGCTGGATGAGACATAAGGGTGGACACTCTTGGGGCTGAGAGGTTTGGTGAGGTTGGGTGAGCAAACGCAGACCCTTTAAAGTAATACTGCGTGGTACCCATCGCATGGGTCGCAAATCTCCATGTTCAAGGGCATCTTCCTACATCGAAAACATGCATGAGAAAACAAAAAGATGGTACACCATGTGATGGGGAAAGGTTTCTAAAACACACCTCATTTCTCTTCTCCTTGTGCCCGGGTTCGCCATTCCAGCCGCTTTACTAATAATCTCCCTACTTGGAGCATCAGCACCTTTAACCTCCTGTTCCGTACAGGTTGCAATTTGTCCTGAGGATGAACGGGTAGACGGGGAACCAGTGAGAGACTAGCTCTTGGTGTTGGGACAGGCACAGGTCACTCTATTTTCCCATCAGGAAGAAGAATGAACCACAGGCTCATCCTCCCCCCCGGAACCAGAACAGGGCCTGAAGCCATCCTGCGCTTTTGCGGCCAGCTCCCAAAAAAGCGAGTTGTAAAATTGAGCTTCAGGGCACTGCAATTCACAAACCTGCAGAGTTATAAATGATAACTCTCGTCCACAAATATATTGAGGGAAGGCAAAGAAGAGGATTTGAAATCAAGGCAGAATTGCAGGAAACAGATTTCAGGAGGTAGATTCGAATCGCCTTTAAAGCACATGAAAAGCAGCAAAAAGTTGACAATGATGCCCTTGGCCAAAAAGGGCGTATGCGTTTTTTCCTGAATATATTCAGGAAAAAACGCATACGCCCTTTTTGGCCAACAAAGCAACCTGGAAAGGCAAATCAGCGCTACAAAGAAGACTCGCTACCCATCGGTCAAAAGGGCCATGCTGAAAAAAGTCTCAAAACCAGAAATGCAGGACAGGCCATGGAGAAATGGGAGCCTTGCTATACTGATGGGCGGGATGTAAATTGCCAACAGCCACTCTGGAGAAGTGTACGGTGTGTCCTGAAACATCTAAAAAACACAGCTTAGAGAGCATAGGGCACTTCCACTCATGGGGGTATAAATTGGGAAAATGAAAAATCAGCAAGACACAAGCACCCCAAAGTTTAGGGCTGCTCTGTTGACAAGGACCTCCACTTCATTCCACCTTCAATATCCCAGGAAAGAGAAAAATGGATAAAGAAGTTGTGGTCCTTATGTACAATGGAATATCACTCAGCCATGAAATCAATGTCATAAGGCTAGTAGCAGCATGATGAGTGGATTTAGGTACGGCGATTCTAAGTGAAATAAGTCACACAGAAAAGGATACTTCTCATAAGGTATCACTTATAGAGGGAATGTAAAAACCGTTACACTTGAACTGAATTACAAAACAGAACAGAGTCACACATGCAGAAAACACACTATGGCTGCTTAACGGGAAAGGTGAGGTGGGGTGATACATAAAACAAGGGTTTCCAATTAGCTCAGATACCGTTCCATAAACCCAATATGTAATAGACAAGACCTACTCCTTGCTCAGAGAACTGGACTCAACACGCCCTATTCACCGCACAAGAATATATCTGACTAGTAATAATCTTAAAACCTATGTATTGATATCTCTCTCTTAGTGTGTCAAGTGGGTGTAAAGCGGCATAAACACAGCAGTGAAAAGCAGCTAAACCCCATTATAAAAATAAATTACTTTTACAAACCCATGAAACAAAGACAGTAAAAGAGAGAGAAATTCTTACACAATGCGTTCAGGGGCTGTGATGCAGCCTGGATTGACCATATCTAGACCCACAGCTGGATGAGACATAAGGGTGGACACTCTTGGGGCTGAGAGGTTTGGTGAGGTTGGGTGAGCAAACGCAGACCCTTTAAAGTAATACTGCGTGGTACCCATCGCATAGGTCCCAAATCTCCATGTTCAAGGGCATCTTCCTACATCGAAAACATGCATGAGAAAACAAAAAGATGGTACACCATGTGATGGGGAAAGGTTTCTAATACGCACCTCATTTCTCTTCTCCTTGTGCCCGGGTTCGCCATTCCAGCCGCTTTACTAACAATCTCCCTACTTGGAGCATCAGCACCTTTAACCTCCTGTTCTGTACAGGTTGCAATTTGTCCTGAGGATGAACGGGTAGACGGGGAACCAGTGAGAGACTAGCTCTTGGTGTTGGGACAGGCACAGGTCACTCTATTTTCCCATCAGGAAGAAGAATGAACCACAGGCTCATCCTCCCCCCCGGAACCGGAACAGGGCCTGAAGCCATCCTGCACTTTTGCGGCCAGCTCCCAAAAAAGCGAGTTGTAAAATGGAGCTTCAGGGCACTGCAATTCACAAACCTGCAGAGTTATAAATGATAACTCTCGTCCACAAATATATTGAGGGAAGGCAAAGAAGAGGATTTGAAATCAAGGCAGAATTGCAGGAAACAGATTTCAGGAGGTAGATTCGAATCGCCTTTAAAGCACATGAAAAGCGGCAAAACGTTGACAATGATGCCCTTGGCCAAAAAGGGCGTATGCGTTTTTTCCTGAATATATTCAGGAAAAAACGCATACGCCCTTTTTGGCCAACAAAGCAACCTGGAAAGGCAAATCAGCGCTACAAAGAAGACTCGCTACCCATCGGTCAAAAGGGCCATGCTGAAAAAAGTCTCAAAACCAGAAATGCAGGACAGGCCATGGAGAAATGGGAGCCTTGCTACACTGATGGGCGGGATGTAAATTGCCAACAGCCACTCTGGAGAAGAGTACGGTGTGTCCTGAAACATCTAAAAAACACAGCTTAGAGAGCATAGGGCACTTCCACTCATGGGGGTATAAATTGGGAAAATGAAAAATCAGCAAGACACAAGCACCCCAAAGTTTAGGGCTGCTCTGTTGACAAGGACCTCCACTTCATTCCACCTTCAATATCCCAGGAAAGAGAAAAATGGATAAAGTAGTTGTGGTCCTTATGTACAATGGAATATCACTCAGCCATGAAATCAATGTCATAAGGCTAGTAGCAGCATGATGAGTGGATTTAGGTACGGCGATTCTAAGTGAAATAAGTCACACAGAAAAGGACACTTCTCATAAGGTATCACTTATAGAGGGAATGTAAAAACCGTTACACTTGAACTGAATTACAAAACAGAACAGAGTCACACATGCAGAAAACACACTATGGCTGCTTAACGGGAAAAGTGAGGTGGGGTGATACATAAAACAAGGGTTTCAAATTAGCTCAGATACCGTTCCATAAACCCAATATGTAATAGACAAGACCTACTCCTTGCTCAGAGAACTGGACTCAACACGCCCTATTCACCGCACAAGAATATATCTGACTAGTAATAATCTTAAAACCTATGTATTGATATCTCTCTGTTAGTGTGTCAAGTGGGTGTAAAGCGGCATAAACACAGCAGTGAAAAGCAGCTAAACCCCATTATAAAAATAAATTACTTTGAAAAACCCATGAAACAAAGACAGTGAAAGAGAGCGAAATTCTTACACAATGCGTTCAGGGGCTGTGATGCAACCTGGATTGACCATATCTAGACCCACAGCTGGATGAGACATAAGGGTGGACACTCTTGGGGCTGAGAGGTTTGGTGAGGTTGGGTGAGCAAACGCAGACCCTTTAAAGTAATACTGCGTGGTACCCATCGCATGGGTCCCAAATCTCCATGTTCAAGGGCATCTTCCTACATCGAAAACATGCATGAGAAAACAAAAAGATGGTACACCATGTGATGGGGAAAGGTTTCTAATACGCACCTCATTTCTCTTCTCCTTGTGCCCGGGTTCGCCATTCCAGCCGCTTTACTAACAATCTCCCTACTTGGAGCATCAGCACCTTTAACCTCCTGTTCTGTACAGGTTGCAATTTGTCCTGAGGATGAACGGGTAGACGGGGAACCAGTGAGAGACTAGCTCTTGGTGTTGGGACAGGCACAGGTCACTCTATTTTCCCATCAGGAAGAAGAATGAACCACAGGCTCATCCTCCCCCCCGGAACCGGAACAGGGCCTGAAGCCATCCTGCGCTTTTGCGGCCAGCTCCCAAAAAAGCGAGTTGTAAAATGGAGCTTCAGGGCACTGCAATTCACAAACCTGCAGAGTTATAAATGATAACTCTCGTCCACAAATATATTGAGGGAAGGCAAAGAAGAGGATTTGAAATCAAGGCAGAATTGCAGGAAACAGATTTCAGGAGGTAGATTCGAATCGCCTTTAAAGCACATGAAAAGCGGCAAAACGTTGACAATGATGCCCTTGGCCAAAAAGGGCGTATGCGTTTTTTCCTGAATATATTCAGGAAAAAACGCATACGCCCTTTTTGGCCAACAAAGCAACCTGGAAAGGCAAATCAGCGCTACAAAGAAGACTCGCTACCCATCGGTCAAAAGGGCCATGCTGAAAAAAGTCTCAAAACCAGAAATGCAGGACAGGCCATGGAGAAATGGGAGCCTTGCTATACTGATGGGCGGGATGTAAATTGCCAACAGCCACTCTGGAGAAGTGTACGGTGTGTCCTGAAACATCTAAAAAACACAGCTTAGAGAGCATAGGGCACTTCCACTCATGGGGGTATAAATTGGGAAAATGAAAAATCAGCAAGACACAAGCACCCCAAAGTTTAGGGCTGCTCTGTTGACAAGGACCTCCACTTCATTCCACCTTCAATATCCCAGGAAAGAGAAAAATGGATAAAGAAGTTGTGGTCCTTATGTACAATGGAATATCACTCAGCCATGAAATCAATGTCATAAGGCTAGTAGCAGCATGATGAGTGGATTTAGGTACGGCGATTCTAAGTGAAATAAGTCACACAGAAAAGGACACTTCTCATAAGGTATCACTTATAGAGGGAATGTAAAAACCGTTACACTTGAACTGAATTACAAAACAGAACAGAGTCACACATGCAGAAAACACACTATGGCTGCTTAACGGGAAAAGTGAGGTGGGGTGATACATAAAACAAGGGTTTCCAATTAGCTCAGATACCGTTCCATAAACCCAATATGTAATAGACAAGACCTACTCCTTGCTCAGAGAACTGGACTCAACACGCCCTATTCACCGCACAAGAATATATCTGACTAGTAATAATCTTAAAACCTATGTATTGATATCTCTCTCTTAGTGTGTCAAGTGGGTGTAAAGCGGCATAAACACAGCAGTGAAAAGCAGCTAAACCCCATTATAAAAATAAATTACTTTTACAAACCCATGAAACAAAGACAGTAAAAGAGAGAGAAATTCTTACACAATGCGTTCAGGGGCTGTGATGCAAGCTGGATTGACCATATCTAGACCCACAGCTGGATGAGACATAAGGGTGGACACTCTTGGGGCTGAGAGGTTTGGTGAGGTTGGGTGAGCAAACGCAGACCCTTTAAAGTAATACTGCGTGGTACCCATCGCATGGGTCCCAAATCTCCATGTTCAAGGGCATCTTCCTACATCGAAAACATGCATGAGAAAACAAAAAGATGGTACACCATGTGATGGGGAAAGGTTTCTAAAACGCACCTCATTTCTCTTCTCCTTGTGCCCGGGTTCGCCATTCCAGCCGCTTTACTAACAATCTCCCTACTTGGAGCATCAGCACCTTTAACCTCCTGTTCTGTACAGGTTGCAATTTGTCCTGAGGATGAACGGGTAGACGGGGAACCAGTGAGAGACTAGCTCTTGGTGTTGGGACAGGCACAGGTCACTCTATTTTCCCATCAGGAAGAAGAATGAACCACAGGCTCATCCTCCCCCCCGGAACCAGAACAGGGCCTGAAGCCATCCTGCGCTTTTGCGGCCAGCTCCCAAAAAAGCGAGTTGTAAAATGGAGCTTCAGGGCACTGCAATTCACAAACCTGCAGAGTTATAAATGATAACTCTCGTCCACAAATATATTGAGGGAAGGCAAAGAAGAGGATTTGAAATCAAGGCAGAATTGCAGGAAACAGATTTCAGGAGGTAGATTCGAATCGCCTTTAAAGCACATGAAAAGCGGCAAAACGTTGACAATGATGCCCTTGGCCAAAAAGGGCGTATGCGTTTTTTCCTGAATATATTCAGGAAAAAACGCATACGCCCTTTTTGGCCAACAAAGCAACCTGGAAAGGCAAATCAGCGCTACAAAGAAGACTCGCTACCCATCGGTCAAAAGGGCCATGCTGAAAAAAGTCTCAAAACCAGAAATGCAGGACAGGCCATGGAGAAATGGGAGCCTTGCTACACTGATGGGCGGGATGTAAATTGCCAACAGCCACTCTGGAGAAGTGTACGGTGTGTCCTGAAACATCTAAAAAACACAGCTTAGAGAGCATAGGGCACTTCCACTCATGGGGGTATAAATTGGGAAAATGAAAAATCAGCAAGACACAAGCACCCCAAAGTTTAGGGCTGCTCTGTTGACAAGGACCTCCACTTCATTCCACCTTCAATATCCCAGGAAAGAGAAAAATGGATAAAGAAGTTGTGGTCCTTATGTACAATGGAATATCACTCAGCCATGAAATCAATGTCATAAGGCTAGTAGCAGCATGATGAGTGGATTTAGGTACGGCGATTCTAAGTGAAATAAGTCACACAGAAAAGGACACTTCTCATAAGGTATCACTTATAGAGGGAATGTAAAAACCGTTACACTTGAACTGAATTACAAAACAGAACAGAGTCACACATGCAGAAAACACACTATGGCTGCTTAACGGGAAAAGTGAGGTGGGGTGATACATAAAACAAGGGTTTCAAATTAGCTCAGATACCGTTCCATAAACCCAATATGTAATAGACAAGACCTACTCCTTGCTCAGAGAACTGGACTCAACACGCCCTATTCACCGCACAAGAATATATCTGACTAGTAATAATCTTAAAACCTATGTATTGATATCTCTCTGTTAGTGTGTCAAGTGGGTGTAAAGCGGCATAAACACAGCAGTGAAAAGCAGCTAAACCCCATTATAAAAATAAATTACTTTGAAAAACCCATGAAACAAAGACAGTGAAAGAGAGCGAAATTCTTACACAATGCGTTCAGGGGCTGTGATGCAACCTGGATTGACCATATCTAGACCCACAGCTGGATGAGACATAAGGGTGGACACTCTTGGGGCTGAGAGGTTTGGTGAGGTTGGGTGAGCAAACGCAGACCCTTTAAAGTAATACTGCGTGGTACCCATCGCATGGGTCCCAAATCTCCATGTTCAAGGGCATCTTCCTACATCGAAAACATGCATGAGAAAACAAAAAGATGGTACACCATGTGATGGGGAAAGGTTTCTAATACGCACCTCATTTCTCTTCTCCTTGTGCCCGGGTTCGCCATTCCAGCCGCTTTACTAACAATCTCCCTACTTGGAGCATCAGCACCTTTAACCTCCTGTTCTGTACAGGTTGCAATTTGTCCTGAGGATGAACGGGTAGACGGGGAACCAGTGAGAGACTAGCTCTTGGTGTTGGGACAGGCACAGGTCACTCTATTTTCCCATCAGGAAGAAGAATGAACCACAGGCTCATCCTCCCCCCCGGAACCGGAACAGGGCCTGAAGCCATCCTGCGCTTTTGCGGCCAGCTCCCAAAAAAGCGAGTTGTAAAATGGAGCTTCAGGGCACTGCAATTCACAAACCTGCAGAGTTATAAATGATAACTCTCGTCCACAAATATATTGAGGGAAGGCAAAGAAGAGGATTTGAAATCAAGGCAGAATTGCAGGAAACAGATTTCAGGAGGTAGATTCGAATCGCCTTTAAAGCACATGAAAAGCGGCAAAACGTTGACAATGATGCCCTTGGCCAAAAAGGGCGTATGCGTTTTTTCCTGAATATATTCAGGAAAAAACGCATACGCCCTTTTTGGCCAACAAAGCAACCTGGAAAGGCAAATCAGCGCTACAAAGAAGACTCGCTACCCATCGGTCAAAAGGGCCATGCTGAAAAAAGTCTCAAAACCAGAAATGCAGGACAGGCCATGGAGAAATGGGAGCCTTGCTATACTGATGGGCGGGATGTAAATTGCCAACAGCCACTCTGGAGAAGTGTACGGTGTGTCCTGAAACATCTAAAAAACACAGCTTAGAGAGCATAGGGCACTTCCACTCATGGGGGTATAAATTGGGAAAATGAAAAATCAGCAAGACACAAGCACCCCAAAGTTTAGGGCTGCTCTGTTGACAAGGACCTCCACTTCATTCCACCTTCAATATCCCAGGAAAGAGAAAAATGGATAAAGAAGTTGTGGTCCTTATGTACAATGGAATATCACTCAGCCATGAAATCAATGTCATAAGGCTAGTAGCAGCATGATGAGTGGATTTAGGTACGGCGATTCTAAGTGAAATAAGTCACACAGAAAAGGACACTTCTCATAAGGTATCACTTATAGAGGGAATGTAAAAACCGTTACACTTGAACTGAATTACAAAACAGAACAGAGTCACACATGCAGAAAACACACTATGGCTGCTTAACGGGAAAAGTGAGGTGGGGTGATACATAAAACAAGGGTTTCAAATTAGCTCAGATACCGTTCCATAAACCCAATATGTAATAGACAAGACCTACTCCTTGCTCAGAGAACTGGACTCAACACGCCCTATTCACCGCACAAGAATATATCTGACTAGTAATAATCTTAAAACCTATGTATTGATATCTCTCTGTTAGTGTGTCAAGTGGGTGTAAAGCGGCATAAACACAGCAGTGAAAAGCAGCTAAACCCCATTATAAAAATAAATTACTTTGGAAAACCCATGAAACAAAGACAGTGAAAGAGAGCGAAATTCTTACACAATGCGTTCAGGGGCTGTGATGCAACCTGGATTGACCATATCTAGACCCACAGCTGGATGAGACATAAGGGTGGACACTCTTGGGGCTGAGAGGTTTGGTGAGGTTGGGTGAGCAAACGCAGACCCTTTAAAGTAATACTGCGTGGTACCCATCGCATGGGTCCCAAATCTCCATGTTCAAGGGCATCTTCCTACATCGAAAACATGCATGAGAAAACAAAAAGATGGTACACCATGTGATGGGGAAAGGTTTCTAATACGCACCTCATTTCTCTTCTCCTTGTGCCCGGGTTCGCCATTCCAGCCGCTTTACTAACAATCTCCCTACTTGGAGCATCAGCACCTTTAACCTCCTGTTCTGTACAGGTTGCAATTTGTCCTGAGGATGAACGGGTAGACGGGGAACCAGTGAGAGACTAGCTCTTGGTGTTGGGACAGGCACAGGTCACTCTATTTTCCCATCAGGAAGAAGAATGAACCACAGGCTCATCCTCCCCCCCGGAACCGGAACAGGGCCTGAAGCCATCCTGCGCTTTTGCGGCCAGCTCCCAAAAAAGCGAGTTGTAAAATGGAGCTTCAGGGCACTGCAATTCACAAACCTGCAGAGTTATAAATGATAACTCTCGTCCACAAATATATTGAGGGAAGGCAAAGAAGAGGATTTGAAATCAAGGCAGAATTGCAGGAAACAGATTTCAGGAGGTAGATTCGAATCGCCTTTAAAGCACATGAAAAGCGGCAAAACGTTGACAATGATGCCCTTGGCCAAAAAGGGCGTATGCGTTTTTTCCTGAATATATTCAGGAAAAAACGCATACGCCCTTTTTGGCCAACAAAGCAACCTGGAAAGGCAAATCAGCGCTACAAAGAAGACTCGCTACCCATCGGTCAAAAGGGCCATGCTGAAAAAAGTCTCAAAACCAGAAATGCAGGACAGGCCATGGAGAAATGGGAGCCTTGCTATACTGATGGGCGGGATGTAAATTGCCAACAGCCACTCTGGAGAAGTGTACGGTGTGTCCTGAAACATCTAAAAAACACAGCTTAGAGAGCATAGGGCACTTCCACTCATGGGGGTATAAATTGGGAAAATGAAAAATCAGCAAGACACAAGCACCCCAAAGTTTAGGGCTGCTCTGTTGACAAGGACCTCCACTTCATTCCACCTTCAATATCCCAGGAAAGAGAAAAATGGATAAAGAAGTTGTGGTCCTTATGTACAATGGAATATCACTCAGCCATGAAATCAATGTCATAAGGCTAGTAGCAGCATGATGAGTGGATTTAGGTACGGCGATTCTAAGTGAAATAAGTCACACAGAAAAGGACACTTCTCATAAGGTATCACTTATAGAGGGAATGTAAAAACCGTTACACTTGAACTGAATTACAAAACAGAACAGAGTCACACATGCAGAAAACACACTATGGCTGCTTAACGGGAAAAGTGAGGTGGGGTGATACATAAAACAAGGGTTTCAAATTAGCTCAGATACCGTTCCATAAACCCAATATGTAATAGACAAGACCTACTCCTTGCTCAGAGAACTGGACTCAACACGCCCTATTCACCGCACAAGAATATATCTGACTAGTAATAATCTTAAAACCTATGTATTGATATCTCTCTGTTAGTGTGTCAAGTGGGTGTAAAGCGGCATAAACACAGCAGTGAAAAGCAGCTAAACCCCATTATAAAAATAAATTACTTTGGAAAACCCATGAAACAAAGACAGTGAAAGAGAGCGAAATTCTTACACAATGCGTTCAGGGGCTGTGATGCAACCTGGATTGACCATATCTAGACCCACAGCTGGATGAGACATAAGGGTGGACACTCTTGGGGCTGAGAGGTTTGGTGAGGTTGGGTGAGCAAACGCAGACCCTTTAAAGTAATACTGCGTGGTACCCATCGCATGGGTCCCAAATCTCCATGTTCAAGGGCATCTTCCTACATCGAAAACATGCATGAGAAAACAAAAAGATGGTACACCATGTGATGGGGAAAGGTTTCTAATACGCACCTCATTTCTCTTCTCCTTGTGCCCGGGTTCGCCATTCCAGCCGCTTTACTAACAATCTCCCTACTTGGAGCATCAGCACCTTTAACCTCCTGTTCTGTACAGGTTGCAATTTGTCCTGAGGATGAACGGGTAGACGGGGAACCAGTGAGAGACTAGCTCTTGGTGTTGGGACAGGCACAGGTCACTCTATTTTCCCATCAGGAAGAAGAATGAACCACAGGCTCATCCTCCCCCCCGGAACCGGAACAGGGCCTGAAGCCATCCTGCGCTTTTGCGGCCAGCTCCCAAAAAAGCGAGTTGTAAAATGGAGCTTCAGGGCACTGCAATTCACAAACCTGCAGAGTTATAAATGATAACTCTCGTCCACAAATATATTGAGGGAAGGCAAAGAAGAGGATTTGAAATCAAGGCAGAATTGCAGGAAACAGATTTCAGGAGGTAGATTCGAATCGCCTTTAAAGCACATGAAAAGCAGCAAAACGTTGACAATGATGCCCTTGGCCAAAAAGGGCGTATGCGTTTTTTCCTGAATATATTCAGGAAAAAACGCATACGCCCTTTTTGGCCAACCAAGCAACCTGGAAAGGCAAATCAGCGCTACAAAGAAGACTCGCTACCCATCGGTCAAAAGGGCCATGCTGAAAAAAGTCTCAAAACCAGAAATGCAGGACAGGCCATGGAGAAATGGGAGCCTTGCTACACTGATGGGCGGGATGTAAATTGCCAACAGCCACTCTGGAGAAGTGTACGGTGTGTCCTGAAACATCTAAAAAACACAGCTTAGAGAGCATAGGGCACTTCCACTCATGGGGGTATAAATTGGGAAAATGAAAAATCAGCAAGACACAAGCACCCCAAAGTTTAGGGCTGCTCTGTTGACAAGGACCTCCACTTCATTCCACCTTCAATATCCCAGGAAAGAGAAAAATGGATAAAGAAGTTGTGGTCCTTATGTACAATGGAATATCACTCAGCCATGAAATCAATGTCATAAGGCTAGTAGCAGCATGATGAGTGGATTTAGGTACGGCGATTCTAAGTGAAATAAGTCACACAGAAAAGGACACTTCTCATAAGGTATCACTTATAGAGGGAATGTAAAAACCGTTACACTTGAACTGAATTACAAAACAGGACAGAGTCACACATGCAGAAAACAAACTATGGCTGCTTAACGGGAAAGGTGAGGTGGGGTGATACATAAAACAAGGGTTTCAAATTAGCTCAGATACCGTTCCATAAACCCAATATGTAATAGACAAGACCTACTCCTTGCTCAGAGAACTGGACTCAACACGCCCTATTCACCGCACAAGAATATATCTGACTAGTAATAATCTTAAAACCTATGTATTGATATCTCTCTCTTAGTGTGTCAAGTGGGTGTAAAGCGGCATAAACACAGCAGTGAAAAGCAGCTAAACCCCATTATAAAAATAAATTACTTTTACAAACCCATGAAACAAAGACAGTAAAAGAGAGAGAAATTCTTACACAATGCGTTCAGGGGCTGTGATGCAACCTGGATTGACCATATCTAGACCCACAGCTGGATGAGACATAAGGGTGGACACTCTTGGGGCTGAGAGGTTTGGTGAGGTTGGGTGAGCAAACGCAGACCCTTTAAAGTAATACTGCGTGGTACCCATCGCATGGGTCGCAAATCTCCATGTTCAAGGGCATCTTCCTACATCGAAAACATGCATGAGAAAACAAAAAGATGGTACACCATGTGATGGGGAAAGGTTTCTAAAACACACCTCATTTCTCTTCTCCTTGTGCCCGGGTTCGCCATTCCAGCCGCTTTACTAATAATCTCCCTACTTGGAGCATCAGCACCTTTAACCTCCTGTTCCGTACAGGTTGCAATTTGTCCTGAGGATGAACGGGTAGACGGGGAACCAGTGAGAGACTAGCTCTTGGTGTTGGGACAGGCACAGGTCACTCTATTTTCCCATCAGGAAGAAGAATTAACCACAGGCTCATCCTCCCCCCCGGAACCAGAACAGGGCCTGAAGCCATCCTGCGCTTTTGCGGCCAGCTCCCAAAAAAGCGAGTTGTAAAATGGAGCTTCAGGGCACTGCAATTCACAAACCTGCAGAGTTATAAATGATAACTCTCGTCCACAAATATATTGAGGGAAGGCAAAGAAGAGGATTTGAAATCAAGGCAGAATTGCAGGAAACAGATTTCAGGAGGTAGATTCGAATCGCCTTTAAAGCACATGAAAAGCAGCAAAACGTTGACAATGATGCCCTTGGCCAAAAAGGGCGTATGCGTTTTTACCTGAATATATTCAGGAAAAAACGCATACGCCCTTTTTGGCCAACCAAGCAACCTGGAAAGGCAAATCAGCGCTACAAAGAAGACTCGCTACCCATCGGTCAAAAGGGCCATGCTGAAAATAGTCTCAAAACCAGAAATGCAGGACAGGCCATGGAGAAATGGGAGCCTTGCTACACTGATGGGCGGGATGTAAATTGCCAACAGCCACTCTGGAGAAGTGTACGGTGTGTCCTGAAACATCTAAAAAACACAGCTTAGAGAGCATAGGGCACTTCCACTCATGGGGGTATAAATTGGGAAAATGAAAAATCAGCAAGACACAAGCACCCCAAAGTTTAGGGCTGCTCTGTTGACAAGGACCTCCACTTCATTCCACCTTCAATATCCCAGGAAAGAGAAAAATGGATAAAGAAGTTGTGGTCCTTATGTACAATGGAATATCACTCAGCCATGAAATCAATGTCATAAGGCTAGTAGCAGCATGATGAGTGGATTTAGGTACGGCGATTCTAAGTGAAATAAGTCACACAGAAAAGGATACTTCTCATAAGGTATCACTTATAGAGGGAATGTAAAAACCGTTACACTTGAACTGAATTACAAAACAGAACAGAGTCACACATGCAGAAAACACACTATGGCTGCTTAACGGGAAAGGTGAGGTGGGGTGATACATAAAACAAGGGTTTCCAATTAGCTCAGATACCGTTCCATAAACCCAATATGTAATAGACAAGACCTACTCCTTGCTCAGAGAACTGGACTCAACACGCCCTATTCACCGCACAAGAATATATCTGACTAGTAATAATCTTAAAACCTATGTATTGATATCTCTCTGTTAGTGTGTCAAGTGGGTGTAAAGCGGCATAAACACAGCAGTGAAAAGCAGCTAAACCCCATTATAAAAATAAATTACTTTTACAAACCCATGAAACAAAGACAGTAAAAGAGAAAGAAATTCTTACACAATGCGTTCAGGGGCTGTGATGCAGCCTGGATTGACCATATCTAGACCCACAGCTGGATGAGACATAAGGGTGGACACTCTTGGGGCTGAGAGGTTTGGTGAGGTTGGGTGAGCAAACGCAGACCCTTTAAAGTAATACTGCGTGGTACCCATCGCATGGGTCCCAAATCTCCATGTTCAAGGGCATCTTCCTACATCGAAAACATGCATGAGAAAACAAAAAGATGGTACACCATGTGATGGGGAAAGGTTTCTAATACGCACCTCATTTCTCTTCTCCTTGTGCCCGGGTTCGCCATTCCAGCCGCTTTACTAACAATCTCCCTACTTGGAGCATCAGCACCTTTAACCTCCTGTTCTGTACAGGTTGCAATTTGTCCTGAGGATGAACGGGTAGACGGGGAACCAGTGAGAGACTAGCTCTTGGTGTTGGGACAGGCACAGGTCACTCTATTTTCCCATCAGGAAGAAGAATGAACCACAGGCTCATCCTCCCCCCCGGAACCGGAACAGGGCCTGAAGCCATCCTGCACTTTTGCGGCCAGCTCCCAAAAAAGCGAGTTGTAAAATGGAGCTTCAGGGCACTGCAATTCACAAACCTGCAGAGTTATAAATGATAACTCTCGTCCACAAATATATTGAGGGAAGGCAAAGAAGAGGATTTGAAATCAAGGCAGAATTGCAGGAAACAGATTTCAGGAGGTAGATTCGAATCGCCTTTAAAGCACATGAAAAGCGGCAAAACGTTGACAATGATGCCCTTGGCCAAAAAGGGCGCATGCGTTTTTTCCTGAATATATTCAGGAAAAAACGCATACGCCCTTTTTGGCCAACAAAGCAACCTGGAAAGGCAAATCAGCGCTACAAAGAAGACTCGCTACCCATCGGTCAAAAGGGCCATGCTGAAAAAAGTCTCAAAACCAGAAATGCAGGACAGGCCATGGAGAAATGGGAGCCTTGCTACACTGATGGGCGGGATGTAAATTGCCAACAGCCACTCTGGAGAAGAGTACGGTGTGTCCTGAAACATCTAAAAAACACAGCTTAGAGAGCATAGGGCACTTCCACTCATGGGGGTATAAATTGGGAAAATGAAAAATCAGCAAGACACAAGCACCCCAAAGTTTAGGGCTGCTCTGTTGACAAGGACCTCCACTTCATTCCACCTTCAATATCCCAGGAAAGAGAAAAATGGATAAAGAAGTTGTGGTCCTTATGTACAATGGAATATCACTCAGCCATGAAATCAATGTCATAAGGCTAGTAGCAGCATGATGAGTGGATTTAGGTACGGCGATTCTAAGTGAAATAAGTCACACAGAAAAGGACACTTCTCATAAGGTATCACTTATAGAGGGAATGTAAAAACCGTTACACTTGAACTGAATTACAAAACAGAACAGAGTCACACATGCAGAAAACACACTATGGCTGCTTAACGGGAAAAGTGAGGTGGGGTGATACATAAAACAAGGGTTTCAAATTAGCTCAGATACCGTTCCATAAACCCAATATGTAATAGACAAGACCTACTCCTTGCTCAGAGAACTGGACTCAACACGCCCTATTCACCGCACAAGAATATATCTGACTAGTAATAATCTTAAAACCTATGTATTGATATCTCTCTGTTAGTGTGTCAAGTGGGTGTAAAGCGGCATAAACACAGCAGTGAAAAGCAGCTAAACCCCATTATAAAAATAAATTACTTTGAAAAACCCATGAAACAAAGACAGTGAAAGAGAGCGAAATTCTTACACAATGCGTTCAGGGGCTGTGATGCAACCTGGATTGACCATATCTAGACCCACAGCTGGATGAGACATAAGGGTGGACACTCTTGGGGCTGAGAGGTTTGGTGAGGTTGGGTGAGCAAACGCAGACCCTTTAAAATAATACTGCGTGGTACCCATCGCATGGGTCCCAAATCTCCATGTTCAAGGGCATCTTCCTACATCGAAAACATGCATGAGAAAACAAAAAGATGGTACACCATGTGATGGGGAAAGGTTTCTAATACGCACCTCATTTCTCTTCTCCTTGTGCCCGGGTTCGCCATTCCAGCCGCTTTACTAACAATCTCCCTACTTGGAGCATCAGCACCTTTAACCTCCTGTTCTGTACAGGTTGCAATTTGTCCTGAGGATGAACGGGTAGACGGGGAACCAGGGAGAGACTAGCTCTTGGTGTTGGGACAGGCACAGGTCACTCTATTTTCCCATCAGGAAGAAGAATTAACCACAGGCTCATCCTCCCCCCCGGAACCGGAACAGGGCCTGAAGCCATCCTGCGCTTTTGCGGCCAGCTCCCAAAAAAGCGAGTTGTAAAATGGAGCTTCAGGGCACTGCAATTCACAAACCTGCAGAGTTATAAATGATAACTCTCGTCCACAAATATATTGAGGGAAGGCAAAGAAGAGGATTTGAAATCAAGGCAGAATTGCAGGAAACAGATTTCAGGAGGTAGATTCGAATCGCCTTTAAAGCACATGAAAAGCGGCAAAACGTTGACAATGATGCCCTTGGCCAAAAAGGGCGTATGCGTTTTTTCCTGAATATATTCAGGAAAAAACGCATACGCCCTTTTTGGCCAACAAAGCAACCTCGAAAGGCAAATCAGCGCTACAAAGAAGACTCGCTACCCATCGGTCAAAAGGGCCATGCTGAAAAAAGTCTCAAAACCAGAAATGCAGGACAGGCCATGGAGAAATGGGAGCCTTGCTACACTGATGGGCGGGATGTAAATTGCCAACAGCCACTCTGGAGAAGTGTACGGTGTGTTCTGAAACATCTAAAAAACACAGCTTAGAGAGCATAGGGCACTTCCACTCATGGGGGTATAAATTGGGAAAATGAAAAATCAGCAAGACACAAGCACCCCAAAGTTTAGGGCTGCTCTGTTGACAAGGACCTCCACTTCATTCCACCTTCAATATCCCAGGAAAGAGAAAAATGGATAAAGAAGTTGTGGTCCTTATGTACAATGGAATATCACTCAGCCATGAAATCAATGTCATAAGGCTAGTAGCAGCATGATGAGTGGATTTAGGTACGGCGATTCTAAGTGAAATAAGTCACACAGAAAAGGACACTTCTCATAAGGTATCACTTATAGAGGGAATGTAAAAACCGTTACACTTGAACTGAATTACAAAACAGAACAGAGTCACACATGCAGAAAACACACTATGGCTGCTTAACGGGAAAAGTGAGGTGGGGTGATACATAAAACAAGGGTTTCAAATTAGCTCAGATACCGTTCCATAAACCCAATATGTAATAGACAAGACCTACTCCTTGCTCAGAGAACTGGACTCAACACGCCCTATTCACCGCACAAGAATATATCTGACTAGTAATAATCTTAAAACCTATGTATTGATATCTCTCTGTTAGTGTGTCAAGTGGGTGTAAAGCGGCATAAACACAGCAGTGAAAAGCAGCTAAACCCCATTATAAAAATAAATTACTTTGAAAAACCCATGAAACAAAGACAGTGAAAGAGAGCGAAATTCTTACACAATGCGTTCAGGGGCTGTGATGCAACCTGGATTGACCATATCTAGACCCACAGCTGGATGAGACATAAGGGTGGACACTCTTGGGGCTGAGAGGTTTGGTGAGGTTGGGTGAGCAAACGCAGACCCTTTAAAGTAATACTGCGTGGTACCCATCGCATGGGTCCCAAATCTCCATGTTCAAGGGCATCTTCCTACATCGAAAACATGCATGAGAAAACAAAAAGATGGTACACCATGTGATGGGGAAAGGTTTCTAACACGCACCTCATTTCTCTTCTCCTTGTGCCCGGGTTCGCCATTCCAGCCGCTTTACTAACAATCTCCCTACTTGGAGCATCAGCACCTTTAACCTCCTGTTCCGTACAGGTTGCAATTTGTCCTGAGGATGAACGGGTAGACGGGGAACCAGTGAGAGACTAGCTCTTGGTGTTGGGACAGGCACAGGTCACTCTATTTTCCCATCAGGAAGAAGAATGAACCACAGGCTCATCCTCCCCCCCGGAACCGGAACAGGGCCTGAAGCCATCCTGCGCTTTTGCGGCCAGCTCCCAAAAAAGCGAGTTGTAAAATGGAGCTTCAGGGCACTGCAATTCACAAACCTGCAGAGTTATAAATGATAACTCTCGTCCACAAATATATTGAGGGAAGGCAAAGAAGAGGATTTGAAATCAAGGCAGAATTGCAGGAAACAGATTTCAGGAGGTAGATTCGAATCGCCTTTAAAGCACATGAAAAGCGGCAAAACGTTGACAATGATGCCCTTGGCCAAAAAGGGCGTATGCGTTTTTTCCTGAATATATTCAGGAAAAAACGCATACGCCCTTTTTGGCCAACAAAGCAACCTGGAAAGGCAAATCAGCGCTACAAAGAAGACTCGCTACCCATCGGTCAAAAGGGCCATGCTGAAAAGAGTCTCAAAACCAGAAATGCAGGACAGGCCATGGAGAAATGGGAGCCTTGCTACACTGATGGGCGGGATGTAAATTGCCAACAGCCACTCTGGAGAAGTGTACGGTGTGTCCTGAAACATCTAAAAAACACAGCTTAGAGAGCATAGGGCACTTCCACTCATGGGGGTATAAATTGGGAAAATGAAAAATCAGCAAGACACAAGCACCCCAAAGTTTAGGGCTGCTCTGTTGACAAGGACCTCCACTTCATTCCACCTTCAATATCCCAGGAAAGAGAAAAATGGATAAAGAAGTTGTGGTCCTTATGTACAATGGAATATCACTCAGCCATGAAATCAATGTCATAAGGCTAGTAGCAGCATGATGAGTGGATTTAGGTACGGCGATTCTAAGTGAAATAAGTCACACAGAAAAGGACACTTCTCATAAGGTATCACTTATAGAGGGAATGTAAAAACCGTTACACTTGAACTGAATTACAAAACAGAACAGAGTCACACATGCAGAAAACACACTATGGCTGCTTAACGGGAAAAGTGAGGTGGGGTGATACATAAAACAAGGGTTTCAAATTAGCTCAGATACCGTTCCATAAACCCAATATGTAATAGACAAGACCTACTCCTTGCTCAGAGAACTGGACTCAACACGCCCTATTCACCGCACAAGAATATATCTGACTAGTAATAATCTTAAAACCTATGTATTGATATCTCTCTCTTAGTGTGTCAAGTGGGTGTAAAGCGGCATAAACACAGCAGTGAAAAGCAGCTAAACCCCATTATAAAAATAAATTACTTTGAAAAACCCATGAAACAAAGACAGTGAAAGAGAGCGAAATTCTTACACAATGCGTTCAGGGGCTGTGATGCAACCTGGATTGACCATATCTAGACCCACAGCTGGATGAGACATAAGGGTGGACACTCTTGGGGCTGAGAGGTTTGGTGAGGTTGGGTGAGCAAACGCAGACCCTTTAAAGTAATACTGCGTGGTACCCATCGCATGGGTCCCAAATCTCCATGTTCAAGGGCATCTTCCTACATCGAAAACATGCATGAGAAAACAAAAAGATGGTACACCATGTGATGGGGAAAGGTTTCTAATACGCACCTCATTTCTCTTCTCCTTGTGCCCGGGTTCGCCATTCCAGCCGCTTTACTAACAATCTCCCTACTTGGAGCATCAGCACCTTTAACCTCCTGTTCTGTACAGGTTGCAATTTGTCCTGAGGATGAACGAGTAGACGGGGAACCAGTGAGAGACTAGCTCTTGGTGTTGGGACAGGCACAGGTCACTCTATTTTCCCATCAGGAAGAAGAATGAACCACAGGCTCATCCTCCCCCCCGGAACCGGAACAGGGCCTGAAGCCATCCTGCACTTTTGCGGCCAGCTCCCAAAAAAGCGAGTTGTAAAATGGAGCTTCAGGGCACTGCAATTCACAAACCTGCAGAGTTATAAATGATAACTCTCGTCCACAAATATATTGAGGGAAGGCAAAGAAGAGGATTTGAAATCAAGGCAGAATTGCAGGAAACAGATTTCAGGAGGTAGATTCGAATCGCCTTTAAAGCACATGAAAAGCGGCAAAACGTTGACAATGATGCCCTTGGCCAAAAAGGGCGTATGCGTTTTGTCCTGAATATATTCAGGAAAAAACGCATACGCCCTTTTTGGCCAACAAAGCAACCTGGAAAGGCAAATCAGCGCTACAAAGAAGACTCGCTACCCATCGGTCAAAAGGGCCATGCTGAAAAAAGTCTCAAAACCAGAAATGCAGGACAGGCCATGGAGAAATGGGAGCCTTGCTACACTGATGGGCGGGATGTAAATTGCCAACAGCCACTCTGGAGAAGTGTACGGTGTGTCCTGAAACATCTAAAAAACACAGCTTAGAGAGCATAGGGCACTTCCACTCATGGGGGTATAAATTGGGAAAATGAAAAATCAGCAAGACACAAGCACCCCAAAGTTTAGGGCTGCTCTGTTGACAAGGACCTCCACTTCATTCCACCTTCAATATCCCAGGAAAGAGAAAAATGGATAAAGAAGTTGTGGTCCTTATGTACAATGGAATATCACTCAGCCATGAAATCAATGTCATAAGGCTAGTAGCAGCATGATGAGTGGATTTAGGTACGGCGATTCTAAGTGAAATAAGTCACACAGAAAAGGACACTTCTCATAAGGTATCACTTATAGAGGGAATGTAAAAACCGTTACACTTGAACTGAATTACAAAACAGAACAGAGTCACACATGCAGAAAACACACTATGGCTGCTTAACGGGAAAAGTGAGGTGGGGTGATACATAAAACAAGGGTTTCAAATTAGCTCAGATACCGTTCCATAAACCCAATATGTAATAGACAAGACCTACTCCTTGCTCAGAGAACTGGACTCAACACGCCCTATTCACCGCACAAGAATATATCTGACTAGTAATAATCTTAAAACCTATGTATTGATATCTCTCTGTTAGTGTGTCAAGTGGGTGTAAAGCGGCATAAACACAGCAGTGAAAAGCAGCTAAACCCCATTATAAAAATAAATTACTTTGAAAAACCCATGAAACAAAG
Organism: Balaenoptera ricei; assembly: GCF_028023285.1. Classification (NCBI taxonomy): domain Eukaryota; kingdom Metazoa; phylum Chordata; class Mammalia; order Artiodactyla; family Balaenopteridae; genus Balaenoptera; species Balaenoptera ricei. The sequence goes on from NW_026777496.1 coordinate 237,431, forward strand.
ACAGTGAAAGAGAGCGAAATTCTTACACAATGCGTTCAGGGGCTGTGATGCAACCTGGATTGACCATATCTAGACCCACAGCTGGATGAGACATAAGGGTGGACACTCTTGGGGCTGAGAGGTTTGGTGAGGTTGGGTGAGCAAACGCAGACCCTTTAAAGTAATACTGCGTGGTACCCATCGCATGGGTCCCAAATCTCCATGTTCAAGGGCATCTTCCTACATCGAAAACATGCATGAGAAAACAAAAAGATGGTACACCATGTGATGGGGAAAGGTTTCTAATACGCACCTCATTTCTCTTCTCCTTGTGCCCGGGTTCGCCATTCCAGCCGCTTTACTAACAATCTCCCTACTTGGAGCATCAGCACCTTTAACCTCCTGTTCTGTACAGGTTGCAATTTGTCCTGAGGATGAACGGGTAGACGGGGAACCAGTGAGAGACTAGCTCTTGGTGTTGGGACAGGCACAGGTCACTCTATTTTCCCATCAGGAAGAAGAATGAACCACAGGCTCATCCTCCCCCCCGGAACCGGAACAGGGCCTGAAGCCATCCTGCGCTTTTGCGGCCAGCTCCCAAAAAAGCGAGTTGTAAAATGGAGCTTCAGGGCACTGCAATTCACAAACCTGCAGAGTTATAAATGATAACTCTCGTCCACAAATATATTGAGGGAAGGCAAAGAAGAGGATTTGAAATCAAGGCAGAATTGCAGGAAACAGATTTCAGGAGGTAGATTCGAATCGCCTTTAAAGCACATGAAAAGCGGCAAAACGTTGACAATGATGCCCTTGGCCAAAAAGGGCGTATGCGTTTTTTCCTGAATATATTCAGGAAAAAACGCATACGCCCTTTTTGGCCAACAAAGCAACCTGGAAAGGCAAATCAGCGCTACAAAGAAGACTCGCTACCCATCGGTCAAAAGGGCCATGCTGAAAAGAGTCTCAAAACCAGAAATGCAGGACAGGCCATGGAGAAATGGGAGCCTTGCTACACTGATGGGCGGGATGTAAATTGCCAACAGCCACTCTGGAGAAGTGTACGGTGTGTCCTGAAACATCTAAAAAACACAGCTTAGAGAGCATAGGGCACTTCCACTCATGGGGGTATAAATTGGGAAAATGAAAAATCAGCAAGACACAAGCACCCCAAAGTTTAGGGCTGCTCTGTTGACAAGGACCTCCACTTCATTCCACCTTCAATATCCCAGGAAAGAGAAAAATGGATAAAGAAGTTGTGGTCCTTATGTACAATGGAATATCACTCAGCCATGAAATCAATGTCATAAGGCTAGTAGCAGCATGATGAGTGGATTTAGGTACGGCGATTCTAAGTGAAATAAGTCACACAGAAAAGGACACTTCTCATAAGGTATCACTTATAGAGGGAATGTAAAAACCGTTACACTTGAACTGAATTACAAAACAGAACAGAGTCACACATGCAGAAAACACACTATGGCTGCTTAACGGGAAAAGTGAGGTGGGGTGATACATAAAACAAGGGTTTCAAATTAGCTCAGATACCGTTCCATAAACCCAATATGTAATAGACAAGACCTACTCCTTGCTCAGAGAACTGGACTCAACACGCCCTATTCACCGCACAAGAATATATCTGACTAGTAATAATCTTAAAACCTATGTATTGATATCTCTCTGTTAGTGTGTCAAGTGGGTGTAAAGCGGCATAAACACAGCAGTGAAAAGCAGCTAAACCCCATTATAAAAATAAATTACTTTGAAAAACCCATGAAACAAAGACAGTGAAAGAGAGCGAAATTCTTACACAATGCGTTCAGGGGCTGTGATGCAACCTGGATTGACCATATCTAGACCCACAGCTGGATGAGACATAAGGGTGGACACTCTTGGGGCTGAGAGGTTTGGTGAGGTTGGGTGAGCAAACGCAGACCCTTTAAAGTAATACTGCGTGGTACCCATCGCATGGGTCCCAAATCTCCATGTTCAAGGGCATCTTCCTACATCGAAAACATGCATGAGAAAACAAAAAGATGGTACACCATGTGATGGGGAAAGGTTTCTAACACGCACCTCATTTCTCTTCTCCTTGTGCCCGGGTTCGCCATTCCAGCCGCTTTACTAACAATCTCCCTACTTGGAGCATCAGCACCTTTAACCTCCTGTTCCGTACAGGTTGCAATTTGTCCTGAGGATGAACGGGTAGACGGGGAACCAGTGAGAGACTAGCTCTTGGTGTTGGGACAGGCACAGGTCACTCTATTTTCCCATCAGGAAGAAGAATGAACCACAGGCTCATCCTCCCCCCCGGAACCGGAACAGGGCCTGAAGCCATCCTGCGCTTTTGCGGCCAGCTCCCAAAAAAGCGAGTTGTAAAATGGAGCTTCAGGGCACTGCAATTCACAAACCTGCAGAGTTATAAATGATAACTCTCGTCCACAAATATATTGAGGGAAGGCAAAGAAGAGGATTTGAAATCAAGGCAGAATTGCAGGAAACAGATTTCAGGAGGTAGATTCGAATCGCCTTTAAAGCACATGAAAAGCGGCAAAACGTTGACAATGATGCCCTTGGCCAAAAAGGGCGTATGCGTTTTTTCCTGAATATATTCAGGAAAAAACGCATACGCCCTTTTTGGCCAACAAAGCAACCTGGAAAGGCAAATCAGCGCTACAAAGAAGACTCGCTACCCATCGGTCAAAAGGGCCATGCTGAAAAGAGTCTCAAAACCAGAAATGCAGGACAGGCCATGGAGAAATGGGAGCCTTGCTACACTGATGGGCGGGATGTAAATTGCCAACAGCCACTCTGGAGAAGTGTACGGTGTGTCCTGAAACATCTAAAAAACACAGCTTAGAGAGCATAGGGCACTTCCACTCATGGGGGTATAAATTGGGAAAATGAAAAATCAGCAAGACACAAGCACCCCAAAGTTTAGGGCTGCTCTGTTGACAAGGACCTCCACTTCATTCCACCTTCAATATCCCAGGAAAGAGAAAAATGGATAAAGAAGTTGTGGTCCTTATGTACAATGGAATATCACTCAGCCATGAAATCAATGTCATAAGGCTAGTAGCAGCATGATGAGTGGATTTAGGTACGGCGATTCTAAGTGAAATAAGTCACACAGAAAAGGACACTTCTCATAAGGTATCACTTATAGAGGGAATGTAAAAACCGTTACACTTGAACTGAATTACAAAACAGAACAGAGTCACACATGCAGAAAACACACTATGGCTGCTTAACGGGAAAAGTGAGGTGGGGTGATACATAAAACAAGGGTTTCAAATTAGCTCAGATACCGTTCCATAAACCCAATATGTAATAGACAAGACCTACTCCTTGCTCAGAGAACTGGACTCAACACGCCCTATTCACCGCACAAGAATATATCTGACTAGTAATAATCTTAAAACCTATGTATTGATATCTCTCTCTTAGTGTGTCAAGTGGGTGTAAAGCGGCATAAACACAGCAGTGAAAAGCAGCTAAACCCCATTATAAAAATAAATTACTTTGAAAAACCCATGAAACAAAGACAGTGAAAGAGAGCGAAATTCTTACACAATGCGTTCAGGGGCTGTGATGCAACCTGGATTGACCATATCTAGACCCACAGCTGGATGAGACATAAGGGTGGACACTCTTGGGGCTGAGAGGTTTGGTGAGGTTGGGTGAGCAAACGCAGACCCTTTAAAGTAATACTGCGTGGTACCCATCGCATGGGTCCCAAATCTCCATGTTCAAGGGCATCTTCCTACATCGAAAACATGCATGAGAAAACAAAAAGATGGTACACCATGTGATGGGGAAAGGTTTCTAATACGCACCTCATTTCTCTTCTCCTTGTGCCCGGGTTCGCCATTCCAGCCGCTTTACTAACAATCTCCCTACTTGGAGCATCAGCACCTTTAACCTCCTGTTCTGTACAGGTTGCAATTTGTCCTGAGGATGAACGAGTAGACGGGGAACCAGTGAGAGACTAGCTCTTGGTGTTGGGACAGGCACAGGTCACTCTATTTTCCCATCAGGAAGAAGAATGAACCACAGGCTCATCCTCCCCCCCGGAACCGGAACAGGGCCTGAAGCCATCCTGCACTTTTGCGGCCAGCTCCCAAAAAAGCGAGTTGTAAAATGGAGCTTCAGGGCACTGCAATTCACAAACCTGCAGAGTTATAAATGATAACTCTCGTCCACAAATATATTGAGGGAAGGCAAAGAAGAGGATTTGAAATCAAGGCAGAATTGCAGGAAACAGATTTCAGGAGGTAGATTCGAATCGCCTTTAAAGCACATGAAAAGCGGCAAAACGTTGACAATGATGCCCTTGGCCAAAAAGGGCGTATGCGTTTTGTCCTGAATATATTCAGGAAAAAACGCATACGCCCTTTTTGGCCAACAAAGCAACCTGGAAAGGCAAATCAGCGCTACAAAGAAGACTCGCTACCCATCGGTCAAAAGGGCCATGCTGAAAAAAGTCTCAAAACCAGAAATGCAGGACAGGCCATGGAGAAATGGGAGCCTTGCTACACTGATGGGCGGGATGTAAATTGCCAACAGCCACTCTGGAGAAGTGTACGGTGTGTCCTGAAACATCTAAAAAACACAGCTTAGAGAGCATAGGGCACTTCCACTCATGGGGGTATAAATTGGGAAAATGAAAAATCAGCAAGACACAAGCACCCCAAAGTTTAGGGCTGCTCTGTTGACAAGGACCTCCACTTCATTCCACCTTCAATATCCCAGGAAAGAGAAAAATGGATAAAGAAGTTGTGGTCCTTATGTACAATGGAATATCACTCAGCCATGAAATCAATGTCATAAGGCTAGTAGCAGCATGATGAGTGGATTTAGGTACGGCGATTCTAAGTGAAATAAGTCACACAGAAAAGGACACTTCTCATAAGGTATCACTTATAGAGGGAATGTAAAAACCGTTACACTTGAACTGAATTACAAAACAGAACAGAGTCACACATGCAGAAAACACACTATGGCTGCTTAACGGGAAAAGTGAGGTGGGGTGATACATAAAACAAGGGTTTCAAATTAGCTCAGATACCGTTCCATAAACCCAATATGTAATAGACAAGACCTACTCCTTGCTCAGAGAACTGGACTCAACACGCCCTATTCACCGCACAAGAATATATCTGACTAGTAATAATCTTAAAACCTATGTATTGATATCTCTCTGTTAGTGTGTCAAGTGGGTGTAAAGCGGCATAAACACAGCAGTGAAAAGCAGCTAAACCCCATTATAAAAATAAATTACTTTGAAAAACCCATGAAACAAAGACAGTGAAAGAGAGCGAAATTCTTACACAATGCGTTCAGGGGCTGTGATGCAACCTGGATTGACCATATCTAGACCCACAGCTGGATGAGACATAAGGGTGGACACTCTTGGGGCTGAGAGGTTTGGTGAGGTTGGGTGAGCAAACGCAGACCCTTTAAAGTAATACTGCGTGGTACCCATCGCATGGGTCCCAAATCTCCATGTTCAAGGGCATCTTCCTACATCGAAAACATGCATGAGAAAACAAAAAGATGGTACACCATGTGATGGGGAAAGGTTTCTAATACGCACCTCATTTCTCTTCTCCTTGTGCCCGGGTTCGCCATTCCAGCCGCTTTACTAACAATCTCCCTACTTGGAGCATCAGCACCTTTAACCTCCTGTTCTGTACAGGTTGCAATTTGTCCTGAGGATGAACGGGTAGACGGGGAACCAGTGAGAGACTAGCTCTTGGTGTTGGGACAGGCACAGGTCACTCTATTTTCCCATCAGGAAGAAGAATGAACCACAGGCTCATCCTCCCCCCCGGAACCGGAACAGGGCCTGAAGCCATCCTGCGCTTTTGCGGCCAGCTCCCAAAAAAGCGAGTTGTAAAATGGAGCTTCAGGGCACTGCAATTCACAAACCTGCAGAGTTATAAATGATAACTCTCGTCCACAAATATATTGAGGGAAGGCAAAGAAGAGGATTTGAAATCAAGGCAGAATTGCAGGAAACAGATTTCAGGAGGTAGATTCGAATCGCCTTTAAAGCACATGAAAAGCGGCAAAACGTTGACAATGATGCCCTTGGCCAAAAAGGGCGTATGCGTTTTTTCCTGAATATATTCAGGAAAAAACGCATACGCCCTTTTTGGCCAACAAAGCAACCTGGAAAGGCAAATCAGCGCTACAAAGAAGACTCGCTACCCATCGGTCAAAAGGGCCATGCTGAAAAGAGTCTCAAAACCAGAAATGCAGGACAGGCCATGGAGAAATGGGAGCCTTGCTACACTGATGGGCGGGATGTAAATTGCCAACAGCCACTCTGGAGAAGTGTACGGTGTGTCCTGAAACATCTAAAAAACACAGCTTAGAGAGCATAGGGCACTTCCACTCATGGGGGTATAAATTGGGAAAATGAAAAATCAGCAAGACACAAGCACCCCAAAGTTTAGGGCTGCTCTGTTGACAAGGACCTCCACTTCATTCCACCTTCAATATCCCAGGAAAGAGAAAAATGGATAAAGAAGTTGTGGTCCTTATGTACAATGGAATATCACTCAGCCATGAAATCAATGTCATAAGGCTAGTAGCAGCATGATGAGTGGATTTAGGTACGGCGATTCTAAGTGAAATAAGTCACACAGAAAAGGACACTTCTCATAAGGTATCACTTATAGAGGGAATGTAAAAACCGTTACACTTGAACTGAATTACAAAACAGAACAGAGTCACACATGCAGAAAACACACTATGGCTGCTTAACGGGAAAAGTGAGGTGGGGTGATACATAAAACAAGGGTTTCAAATTAGCTCAGATACCGTTCCATAAACCCAATATGTAATAGACAAGACCTACTCCTTGCTCAGAGAACTGGACTCAACACGCCCTATTCACCGCACAAGAATATATCTGACTAGTAATAATCTTAAAACCTATGTATTGATATCTCTCTCTTAGTGTGTCAAGTGGGTGTAAAGCGGCATAAACACAGCAGTGAAAAGCAGCTAAACCCCATTATAAAAATAAATTACTTTGAAAAACCCATGAAACAAAGACAGTGAAAGAGAGCGAAATTCTTACACAATGCGTTCAGGGGCTGTGATGCAACCTGGATTGACCATATCTAGACCCACAGCTGGATGAGACATAAGGGTGGACACTCTTGGGGCTGAGAGGTTTGGTGAGGTTGGGTGAGCAAACGCAGACCCTTTAAAGTAATACTGCGTGGTACCCATCGCATGGGTCCCAAATCTCCATGTTCAAGGGCATCTTCCTACATCGAAAACATGCATGAGAAAACAAAAAGATGGTACACCATGTGATGGGGAAAGGTTTCTAATACGCACCTCATTTCTCTTCTCCTTGTGCCCGGGTTCGCCATTCCAGCCGCTTTACTAACAATCTCCCTACTTGGAGCATCAGCACCTTTAACCTCCTGTTCTGTACAGGTTGCAATTTGTCCTGAGGATGAACGGGTAGACGGGGAACCAGTGAGAGACTAGCTCTTGGTGTTGGGACAGGCACAGGTCACTCTATTTTCCCATCAGGAAGAAGAATGAACCACAGGCTCATCCTCCCCCCCGGAACCGGAACAGGGCCTGAAGCCATCCTGCGCTTTTGCGGCCAGCTCCCAAAAAAGCGAGTTGTAAAATGGAGCTTCAGGGCACTGCAATTCACAAACCTGCAGAGTTATAAATGATAACTCTCGTCCACAAATATATTGAGGGAAGGCAAAGAAGAGGATTTGAAATCAAGGCAGAATTGCAGGAAACAGATTTCAGGAGGTAGATTCGAATCGCCTTTAAAGCACATGAAAAGCGGCAAAACGTTGACAATGATGCCCTTGGCCAAAAAGGGCGTATGCGTTTTTTCCTGAATATATTCAGGAAAAAACGCATACGCCCTTTTTGGCCAACAAAGCAACCTGGAAAGGCAAATCAGCGCTACAAAGAAGACTCGCTACCCATCGGTCAAAAGGGCCATGCTGAAAAGAGTCTCAAAACCAGAAATGCAGGACAGGCCATGGAGAAATGGGAGCCTTGCTACACTGATGGGCGGGATGTAAATTGCCAACAGCCACTCTGGAGAAGTGTACGGTGTGTCCTGAAACATCTAAAAAACACAGCTTAGAGAGCATAGGGCACTTCCACTCATGGGGGTATAAATTGGGAAAATGAAAAATCAGCAAGACACAAGCACCCCAAAGTTTAGGGCTGCTCTGTTGACAAGGACCTCCACTTCATTCCACCTTCAATATCCCAGGAAAGAGAAAAATGGATAAAGAAGTTGTGGTCCTTATGTACAATGGAATATCACTCAGCCATGAAATCAATGTCATAAGGCTAGTAGCAGCATGATGAGTGGATTTAGGTACGGCGATTCTAAGTGAAATAAGTCACACAGAAAAGGACACTTCTCATAAGGTATCACTTATAGAGGGAATGTAAAAACCGTTACACTTGAACTGAATTACAAAACAGAACAGAGTCACACATGCAGAAAACACACTATGGCTGCTTAACGGGAAAAGTGAGGTGGGGTGATACATAAAACAAGGGTTTCAAATTAGCTCAGATACCGTTCCATAAACCCAATATGTAATAGACAAGACCTACTCCTTGCTCAGAGAACTGGACTCAACACGCCCTATTCACCGCACAAGAATATATCTGACTAGTAATAATCTTAAAACCTATGTATTGATATCTCTCTCTTAGTGTGTCAAGTGGGTGTAAAGCGGCATAAACACAGCAGTGAAAAGCAGCTAAACCCCATTATAAAAATAAATTACTTTGAAAAACCCATGAAACAAAGACAGTGAAAGAGAGCGAAATTCTTACACAATGCGTTCAGGGGCTGTGATGCAACCTGGATTGACCATATCTAGACCCACAGCTGGATGAGACATAAGGGTGGACACTCTTGGGGCTGAGAGGTTTGGTGAGGTTGGGTGAGCAAACGCAGACCCTTTAAAGTAATACTGCGTGGTACCCATCGCATGGGTCCCAAATCTCCATGTTCAAGGGCATCTTCCTACATCGAAAACAAGCATGAGAAAACAAAAAGATGGTACACCATGTGATGGGGAAAGGTTTCTAATACGCACCTCATTTCTCTTCTCCTTGTGCCCGGGTTCGCCATTCCAGCCGCTTTACTAACAATCTCCCTACTTGGAGCATCAGCACCTTTAACCTCCTGTTCTGTACAGGTTGCAATTTGTCCTGAGGATGAACGGGTAGACGGGGAACCAGTGAGAGACTAGCTCTTGGTGTTGGGACAGGCACAGGTCACTCTATTTTCCCATCAGGAAGAAGAATGAACCACAGGCTCATCCTCCCCCCCGGAACCGGAACAGGGCCTGAAGCCATCCTGCGCTTTTGCGGCCAGCTCCCAAAAAAGCGAGTTGTAAAATGGAGCTTCAGGGCACTGCAATTCACAAACCTGCAGAGTTATAAATGATAACTCTCGTCCACAAATATATTGAGGGAAGGCAAAGAAGAGGATTTGAAATCAAGGCAGAATTGCAGGAAACAGATTTCAGGAGGTAGATTCGAATCGCCTTTAAAGCACATGAAAAGCGGCAAAACGTTGACAATGATGCCCTTGGCCAAAAAGGGCGTATGCGTTTTTTCCTGAATATATTCAGGAAAAAACGCATACGCCCTTTTTGGCCAACAAAGCAACCTGGAAAGGCAAATCAGCGCTACAAAGAAGACTCGCTACCCATCGGTCAAAAGGGCCATGCTGAAAAGAGTCTCAAAACCAGAAATGCAGGACAGGCCATGGAGAAATGGGAGCCTTGCTACACTGATGGGCGGGATGTAAATTGCCAACAGCCACTCTGGAGAAGTGTACGGTGTGTCCTGAAACATCTAAAAAACACAGCTTAGAGAGCATAGGGCACTTCCACTCATGGGGGTATAAATTGGGAAAATGAAAAATCAGCAAGACACAAGCACCCCAAAGTTTAGGGCTGCTCTGTTGACAAGGACCTCCACTTCATTCCACCTTCAATATCCCAGGAAAGAGAAAAATGGATAAAGAAGTTGTGGTCCTTATGTACAATGGAATATCACTCAGCCATGAAATCAATGTCATAAGGCTAGTAGCAGCATGATGAGTGGATTTAGGTACGGCGATTCTAAGTGAAATAAGTCACACAGAAAAGGACACTTCTCATAAGGTATCACTTATAGAGGGAATGTAAAAACCGTTACACTTGAACTGAATTACAAAACAGAACAGAGTCACACATGCAGAAAACACACTATGGCTGCTTAACGGGAAAAGTGAGGTGGGGTGATACATAAAACAAGGGTTTCAAATTAGCTCAGATACCGTTCCATAAACCCAATATGTAATAGACAAGACCTACTCCTTGCTCAGAGAACTGGACTCAACACGCGCTATTCACCGCACAAGAATATATCTGATTAGTAATAATCTTAAAACCTATGTATTGATATCTCTCTCTTAGTGTGTCAAGTGGGTGTAAAGCGGCATAAACACAGCAGTGAAAAGCAGCTAAACCCCATTATAAAAATAAATTACTTTGAAAAACCCATGAAACAAAGACAGTGAAAGAGAGCGAAATTCTTACACAATGCGTTCAGGGGCTGTGATGCAACCTGGATTGACCATATCTAGACCCACAGCTGGATGAGACATAAGGGTGGACACTCTTGGGGCTGAGAGGTTTGGTGAGGTTGGGTGAGCAAACGCAGACCCTTTAAAGTAATACTGCGTGGTACCCATCGCATGGGTCCCAAATCTCCATGTTCAAGGGCATCTTCCTACATCGAAAACATGCATGAGAAAACAAAAAGATGGTACACCATGTGATGGGGAAAGGTTTCTAATACGCACCTCATTTCTCTTCTCCTTGTGCCCGGGTTCGCCATTCCAGCCGCTTTACTAACAATCTCCCTACTTGGAGCATCAGCACCTTTAACCTCCTGTTCTGTACAGGTTGCAATTTGTCCTGAGGATGAACGAGTAGACGGGGAACCAGTGAGAGACTAGCTCTTGGTGTTGGGACAGGCACAGGTCACTCTATTTTCCCATCAGGAAGAAGAATGAACCACAGGCTCATCCTCCCCCCCGGAACCGGAACAGGGCCTGAAGCCATCCTGCACTTTTGCGGCCAGCTCCCAAAAAAGCGAGTTGTAAAATGGAGCTTCAGGGCACTGCAATTCACAAACCTGCAGAGTTATAAATGATAACTCTCGTCCACAAATATATTGAGGGAAGGCAAAGAAGAGGATTTGAAATCAAGGCAGAATTGCAGGAAACAGATTTCAGGAGGTAGATTCGAATCGCCTTTAAAGCACATGAAAAGCGGCAAAACGTTGACAATGATGCCCTTGGCCAAAAAGGGCGTATGCGTTTTTTCCTGAATATATTCAGGAAAAAACGCATACGCCCTTTTTGGCCAACAAAGCAACCTGGAAAGGCAAATCAGCGCTACAAAGAAGACTCGCTACCCATCGGTCAAAAGGGCCATGCTGAAAAGAGTCTCAAAACCAGAAATGCAGGACAGGCCATGGAGAAATGGGAGCCTTGCTACACTGATGGGCGGGATGTAAATTGCCAACAGCCACTCTGGAGAAGTGTACGGTGTGTCCTGAAACATCTAAAAAACACAGCTTAGAGAGCATAGGGCACTTCCACTCATGGGGGTATAAATTGGGAAAATGAAAAATCAGCAAGACACAAGCACCCCAAAGTTTAGGGCTGCTCTGTTGACAAGGACCTCCACTTCATTCCACCTTCAATATCCCAGGAAAGAGAAAAATGGATAAAGAAGTTGTGGTCCTTATGTACAATGGAATATCACTCAGCCATGAAATCAATGTCATAAGGCTAGTAGCAGCATGATGAGTGGATTTAGGTACGGCGATTCTAAGTGAAATAAGTCACACAGAAAAGGACACTTCTCATAAGGTATCACTTATAGAGGGAATGTAAAAACCGTTACACTTGAACTGAATTACAAAACAGAACAGAGTCACACATGCAGAAAACACACTATGGCTGCTTAACGGGAAAAGTGAGGTGGGGTGATACATAAAACAAGGGTTTCAAATTAGCTCAGATACCGTTCCATAAACCCAATATGTAATAGACAAGACCTACTCCTTGCTCAGAGAACTGGACTCAACACGCCCTATTCACCGCACAAGAATATATCTGACTAGTAATAATCTTAAAACCTATGTATTGATATCTCTCTCTTAGTGTGTCAAGTGGGTGTAAAGCGGCATAAACACAGCAGTGAAAAGCAGCTAAACCCCATTATAAAAATAAATTACTTTGAAAAACCCATGAAACAAAGACAGTGAAAGAGAGCGAAATTCTTACACAATGCGTTCAGGGGCTGTGATGCAACCTGGATTGACCATATCTAGACCCACAGCTGGATGAGACATAAGGGTGGACACTCTTGGGGCTGAGAGGTTTGGTGAGGTTGGGTGAGCAAACGCAGACCCTTTAAAGTAATACTGCGTGGTACCCATCGCATGGGTCCCAAATCTCCATGTTCAAGGGCATCTTCCTACATCGAAAACATGCATGAGAAAACAAAAAGATGGTACACCATGTGATGGGGAAAGGTTTCTAATACGCACCTCATTTCTCTTCTCCTTGTGCCCGGGTTCGCCATTCCAGCCGCTTTACTAACAATCTCCCTACTTGGAGCATCAGCACCTTTAACCTCCTGTTCTGTACAGGTTGCAATTTGTCCTGAGGATGAACGGGTAGACGGGGAACCAGTGAGAGACTAGCTCTTGGTGTTGGGACAGGCACAGGTCACTCTATTTTCCCATCAGGAAGAAGAATGAACCACAGGCTCATCCTCCCCCCCGGAACCGGAACAGGGCCTGAAGCCATCCTGCGCTTTTGCGGCCAGCTCCCAAAAAAGCGAGTTGTAAAATGGAGCTTCAGGGCACTGCAATTCACAAACCTGCAGAGTTATAAATGATAACTCTCGTCCACAAATATATTGAGGGAAGGCAAAGAAGAGGATTTGAAATCAAGGCAGAATTGCAGGAAACAGATTTCAGGAGGTAGATTCGAATCGCCTTTAAAGCACATGAAAAGCGGCAAAACGTTGACAATGATGCCCTTGGCCAAAAAGGGCGTATGCGTTTTTTCCTGAATATATTCAGGAAAAAACGCATACGCCCTTTTTGGCCAACAAAGCAACCTGGAAAGGCAAATCAGCGCTACAAAGAAGACTCGCTACCCATCGGTCAAAAGGGCCATGCTGAAAAGAGTCTCAAAACCAGAAATGCAGGACAGGCCATGGAGAAATGGGAGCCTTGCTACACTGATGGGCGGGATGTAAATTGCCAACAGCCACTCTGGAGAAGTGTACGGTGTGTCCTGAAACATCTAAAAAACACAGCTTAGAGAGCATAGGGCACTTCCACTCATGGGGGTATAAATTGGGAAAATGAAAAATCAGCAAGACACAAGCACCCCAAAGTTTAGGGCTGCTCTGTTGACAAGGACCTCCACTTCATTCCACCTTCAATATCCCAGGAAAGAGAAAAATGGATAAAGAAGTTGTGGTCCTTATGTACAATGGAATATCACTCAGCCATGAAATCAATGTCATAAGGCTAGTAGCAGCATGATGAGTGGATTTAGGTACGGCGATTCTAAGTGAAATAAGTCACACAGAAAAGGACACTTCTCATAAGGTATCACTTATAGAGGGAATGTAAAAACCGTTACACTTGAACTGAATTACAAAACAGAACAGAGTCACACATGCAGAAAACACACTATGGCTGCTTAACGGGAAAAGTGAGGTGGGGTGATACATAAAACAAGGGTTTCAAATTAGCTCAGATACCGTTCCATAAACCCAATATGTAATAGACAAGACCTACTCCTTGCTCAGAGAACTGGACTCAACACGCGCTATTCACCGCACAAGAATATATCTGATTAGTAATAATCTTAAAACCTATGTATTGATATCTCTCTCTTAGTGTGTCAAGTGGGTGTAAAGCGGCATAAACACAGCAGTGAAAAGCAGCTAAACCCCATTATAAAAATAAATTACTTTGAAAAACCCATGAAACAAAGACAGTGAAAGAGAGCGAAATTCTTACACAATGCGTTCAGGGGCTGTGATGCAACCTGGATTGACCATATCTAGACCCACAGCTGGATGAGACATAAGGGTGGACACTCTTGGGGCTGAGAGGTTTGGTGAGGTTGGGTGAGCAAACGCAGACCCTTTAAAGTAATACTGCGTGGTACCCATCGCATGGGTCCCAAATCTCCATGTTCAAGGGCATCTTCCTACATCGAAAACATGCATGAGAAAACAAAAAGATGGTACACCATGTGATGGGGAAAGGTTTCTAATACGCACCTCATTTCTCTTCTCCTTGTGCCCGGGTTCGCCATTCCAGCCGCTTTACTAACAATCTCCCTACTTGGAGCATCAGCACCTTTAACCTCCTGTTCTGTACAGGTTGCAATTTGTCCTGAGGATGAACGAGTAGACGGGGAACCAGTGAGAGACTAGCTCTTGGTGTTGGGACAGGCACAGGTCACTCTATTTTCCCATCAGGAAGAAGAATGAACCACAGGCTCATCCTCCCCCCCGGAACCGGAACAGGGCCTGAAGCCATCCTGCACTTTTGCGGCCAGCTCCCAAAAAAGCGAGTTGTAAAATGGAGCTTCAGGGCACTGCAATTCACAAACCTGCAGAGTTATAAATGATAACTCTCGTCCACAAATATATTGAGGGAAGGCAAAGAAGAGGATTTGAAATCAAGGCAGAATTGCAGGAAACAGATTTCAGGAGGTAGATTCGAATCGCCTTTAAAGCACATGAAAAGCGGCAAAACGTTGACAATGATGCCCTTGGCCAAAAAGGGCGTATGCGTTTTGTCCTGAATATATTCAGGAAAAAACGCATACGCCCTTTTTGGCCAACAAAGCAACCTGGAAAGGCAAATCAGCGCTACAAAGAAGACTCGCTACCCATCGGTCAAAAGGGCCATGCTGAAAAAAGTCTCAAAACCAGAAATGCAGGACAGGCCATGGAGAAATGGGAGCCTTGCTACACTGATGGGCGGGATGTAAATTGCCAACAGCCACTCTGGAGAAGTGTACGGTGTGTCCTGAAACATCTAAAAAACACAGCTTAGAGAGCATAGGGCACTTCCACTCATGGGGGTATAAATTGGGAAAATGAAAAATCAGCAAGACACAAGCACCCCAAAGTTTAGGGCTGCTCTGTTGACAAGGACCTCCACTTCATTCCACCTTCAATATCCCAGGAAAGAGAAAAATGGATAAAGAAGTTGTGGTCCTTATGTACAATGGAATATCACTCAGCCATGAAATCAATGTCATAAGGCTAGTAGCAGCATGATGAGTGGATTTAGGTACGGCGATTCTAAGTGAAATAAGTCACACAGAAAAGGACACTTCTCATAAGGTATCACTTATAGAGGGAATGTAAAAACCGTTACACTTGAACTGAATTACAAAACAGAACAGAGTCACACATGCAGAAAACACACTATGGCTGCTTAACGGGAAAAGTGAGGTGGGGTGATACATAAAACAAGGGTTTCAAATTAGCTCAGATACCGTTCCATAAACCCAATATGTAATAGACAAGACCTACTCCTTGCTCAGAGAACTGGACTCAACACGCCCTATTCACCGCACAAGAATATATCTGACTAGTAATAATCTTAAAACCTATGTATTGATATCTCTCTGTTAGTGTGTCAAGTGGGTGTAAAGCGGCATAAACACAGCAGTGAAAAGCAGCTAAACCCCATTATAAAAATAAATTACTTTGAAAAACCCATGAAACAAAGACAGTGAAAGAGAGCGAAATTCTTACACAATGCGTTCAGGGGCTGTGATGCAACCTGGATTGACCATATCTAGACCCACAGCTGGATGAGACATAAGGGTGGACACTCTTGGGGCTGAGAGGTTTGGTGAGGTTGGGTGAGCAAACGCAGACCCTTTAAAGTAATACTGCGTGGTACCCATCGCATGGGTCCCAAATCTCCATGTTCAAGGGCATCTTCCTACATCGAAAACATGCATGAGAAAACAAAAAGATGGTACACCATGTGATGGGGAAAGGTTTCTAATACGCACCTCATTTCTCTTCTCCTTGTGCCCGGGTTCGCCATTCCAGCCGCTTTACTAACAATCTCCCTACTTGGAGCATCAGCACCTTTAACCTCCTGTTCTGTACAGGTTGCAATTTGTCCTGAGGATGAACGGGTAGACGGGGAACCAGTGAGAGACTAGCTCTTGGTGTTGGGACAGGCACAGGTCACTCTATTTTCCCATCAGGAAGAAGAATGAACCACAGGCTCATCCTCCCCCCCGGAACCGGAACAGGGCCTGAAGCCATCCTGCGCTTTTGCGGCCAGCTCCCAAAAAAGCGAGTTGTAAAATGGAGCTTCAGGGCACTGCAATTCACAAACCTGCAGAGTTATAAATGATAACTCTCGTCCACAAATATATTGAGGGAAGGCAAAGAAGAGGATTTGAAATCAAGGCAGAATTGCAGGAAACAGATTTCAGGAGGTAGATTCGAATCGCCTTTAAAGCACATGAAAAGCGGCAAAACGTTGACAATGATGCCCTTGGCCAAAAAGGGCGTATGCGTTTTTTCCTGAATATATTCAGGAAAAAACGCATACGCCCTTTTTGGCCAACAAAGCAACCTGGAAAGGCAAATCAGCGCTACAAAGAAGACTCGCTACCCATCGGTCAAAAGGGCCATGCTGAAAAGAGTCTCAAAACCAGAAATGCAGGACAGGCCATGGAGAAATGGGAGCCTTGCTACACTGATGGGCGGGATGTAAATTGCCAACAGCCACTCTGGAGAAGTGTACGGTGTGTCCTGAAACATCTAAAAAACACAGCTTAGAGAGCATAGGGCACTTCCACTCATGGGGGTATAAATTGGGAAAATGAAAAATCAGCAAGACACAAGCACCCCAAAGTTTAGGGCTGCTCTGTTGACAAGGACCTCCACTTCATTCCACCTTCAATATCCCAGGAAAGAGAAAAATGGATAAAGAAGTTGTGGTCCTTATGTACAATGGAATATCACTCAGCCATGAAATCAATGTCATAAGGCTAGTAGCAGCATGATGAGTGGATTTAGGTACGGCGATTCTAAGTGAAATAAGTCACACAGAAAAGGACACTTCTCATAAGGTATCACTTATAGAGGGAATGTAAAAACCGTTACACTTGAACTGAATTACAAAACAGAACAGAGTCACACATGCAGAAAACACACTATGGCTGCTTAACGGGAAAAGTGAGGTGGGGTGATACATAAAACAAGGGTTTCAAATTAGCTCAGATACCGTTCCATAAACCCAATATGTAATAGACAAGACGTACTCCTTGCTCAGAGAACTGGACTCAACACGCCCTATTCACCGCACAAGAATATATCTGACTAGTAATAATCTTAAAACCTATGTATTGATATCTCTCTGTTAGTGTGTCAAGTGGGTGTAAAGCGGCATAAACACAGCAGTGAAAAGCAGCTAAACCCCATTATAAAAATAAATTACTTTGAAAAACCCATGAAACAAAGACAGTGAAAGAGAGCGAAATTCTTACACAATGCGTTCAGGGGCTGTGATGCAACCTGGATTGACCATATCTAGACCCACAGCTGGATGAGACATAAGGGTGGACACTCTTGGGGCTGAGAGGTTTGGTGAGGTTGGGTGAGCAAACGCAGACCCTTTAAAGTAATACTGCGTGGTACCCATCGCATGGGTCCCAAATCTCCATGTTCAAGGGCATCTTCCTACATCGAAAACAAGCATGAGAAAACAAAAAGATGGTACACCATGTGATGGGGAAAGGTTTCTAATACGCACCTCATTTCTCTTCTCCTTGTGCCCGGGTTCGCCATTCCAGCCGCTTTACTAACAATCTCCCTACTTGGAGCATCAGCACCTTTAACCTCCTGTTCTGTACAGGTTGCAATTTGTCCTGAGGATGAACGGGTAGACGGGGAACCAGTGAGAGACTAGCTCTTGGTGTTGGGACAGGCACAGGTCACTCTATTTTCCCATCAGGAAGAAGAATGAACCACAGGCTCATCCTCCCCCCCGGAACCGGAACAGGGCCTGAAGCCATCCTGCGCTTTTGCGGCCAGCTCCCAAAAAAGCGAGTTGTAAAATGGAGCTTCAGGGCACTGCAATTCACAAACCTGCAGAGTTATAAATGATAACTCTCGTCCACAAATATATTGAGGGAAGGCAAAGAAGAGGATTTGAAATCAAGGCAGAATTGCAGGAAACAGATTTCAGGAGGTAGATTCGAATCGCCTTTAAAGCACATGAAAAGCGGCAAAACGTTGACAATGATGCCCTTGGCCAAAAAGGGCGTATGCGTTTTTTCCTGAATATATTCAGGAAAAAACGCATACGCCCTTTTTGGCCAACAAAGCAACCTGGAAAGGCAAATCAGCGCTACAAAGAAGACTCGCTACCCATCGGTCAAAAGGGCCATGCTGAAAAGAGTCTCAAAACCAGAAATGCAGGACAGGCCATGGAGAAATGGGAGCCTTGCTACACTGATGGGCGGGATGTAAATTGCCAACAGCCACTCTGGAGAAGTGTACGGTGTGTCCTGAAACATCTAAAAAACACAGCTTAGAGAGCATAGGGCACTTCCACTCATGGGGGTATAAATTGGGAAAATGAAAAATCAGCAAGACACAAGCACCCCAAAGTTTAGGGCTGCTCTGTTGACAAGGACCTCCACTTCATTCCACCTTCAATATCCCAGGAAAGAGAAAAATGGATAAAGAAGTTGTGGTCCTTATGTACAATGGAATATCACTCAGCCATGAAATCAATGTCATAAGGCTAGTAGCAGCATGATGAGTGGATTTAGGTACGGCGATTCTAAGTGAAATAAGTCACACAGAAAAGGACACTTCTCATAAGGTATCACTTATAGAGGGAATGTAAAAACCGTTACACTTGAACTGAATTACAAAACAGAACAGAGTCACACATGCAGAAAACACACTATGGCTGCTTAACGGGAAAAGTGAGGTGGGGTGATACATAAAACAAGGGTTTCAAATTAGCTCAGATACCGTTCCATAAACCCAATATGTAATAGACAAGACCTACTCCTTGCTCAGAGAACTGGACTCAACACGCGCTATTCACCGCACAAGAATATATCTGATTAGTAATAATCTTAAAACCTATGTATTGATATCTCTCTCTTAGTGTGTCAAGTGGGTGTAAAGCGGCATAAACACAGCAGTGAAAAGCAGCTAAACCCCATTATAAAAATAAATTACTTTGAAAAACCCATGAAACAAAGACAGTGAAAGAGAGCGAAATTCTTACACAATGCGTTCAGGGGCTGTGATGCAACCTGGATTGACCATATCTAGACCCACAGCTGGATGAGACATAAGGGTGGACACTCTTGGGGCTGAGAGGTTTGGTGAGGTTGGGTGAGCAAACGCAGACCCTTTAAAGTAATACTGCGTGGTACCCATCGCATGGGTCCCAAATCTCCATGTTCAAGGGCATCTTCCTACATCGAAAACATGCATGAGAAAACAAAAAGATGGTACACCATGTGATGGGGAAAGGTTTCTAATACGCACCTCATTTCTCTTCTCCTTGTGCCCGGGTTCGCCATTCCAGCCGCTTTACTAACAATCTCCCTACTTGGAGCATCAGCACCTTTAACCTCCTGTTCTGTACAGGTTGCAATTTGTCCTGAGGATGAACGAGTAGACGGGGAACCAGTGAGAGACTAGCTCTTGGTGTTGGGACAGGCACAGGTCACTCTATTTTCCCATCAGGAAGAAGAATGAACCACAGGCTCATCCTCCCCCCCGGAACCGGAACAGGGCCTGAAGCCATCCTGCACTTTTGCGGCCAGCTCCCAAAAAAGCGAGTTGTAAAATGGAGCTTCAGGGCACTGCAATTCACAAACCTGCAGAGTTATAAATGATAACTCTCGTCCACAAATATATTGAGGGAAGGCAAAGAAGAGGATTTGAAATCAAGGCAGAATTGCAGGAAACAGATTTCAGGAGGTAGATTCGAATCGCCTTTAAAGCACATGAAAAGCGGCAAAACGTTGACAATGATGCCCTTGGCCAAAAAGGGCGTATGCGTTTTGTCCTGAATATATTCAGGAAAAAACGCATACGCCCTTTTTGGCCAACAAAGCAACCTGGAAAGGCAAATCAGCGCTACAAAGAAGACTCGCTACCCATCGGTCAAAAGGGCCATGCTGAAAAAAGTCTCAAAACCAGAAATGCAGGACAGGCCATGGAGAAATGGGAGCCTTGCTACACTGATGGGCGGGATGTAAATTGCCAACAGCCACTCTGGAGAAGTGTACGGTGTGTCCTGAAACATCTAAAAAACACAGCTTAGAGAGCATAGGGCACTTCCACTCATGGGGGTATAAATTGGGAAAATGAAAAATCAGCAAGACACAAGCACCCCAAAGTTTAGGGCTGCTCTGTTGACAAGGACCTCCACTTCATTCCACCTTCAATATCCCAGGAAAGAGAAAAATGGATAAAGAAGTTGTGGTCCTTATGTACAATGGAATATCACTCAGCCATGAAATCAATGTCATAAGGCTAGTAGCAGCATGATGAGTGGATTTAGGTACGGCGATTCTAAGTGAAATAAGTCACACAGAAAAGGACACTTCTCATAAGGTATCACTTATAGAGGGAATGTAAAAACCGTTACACTTGAACTGAATTACAAAACAGAACAGAGTCACACATGCAGAAAACACACTATGGCTGCTTAACGGGAAAAGTGAGGTGGGGTGATACATAAAACAAGGGTTTCAAATTAGCTCAGATACCGTTCCATAAACCCAATATGTAATAGACAAGACCTACTCCTTGCTCAGAGAACTGGACTCAACACGCCCTATTCACCGCACAAGAATATATCTGACTAGTAATAATCTTAAAACCTATGTATTGATATCTCTCTGTTAGTGTGTCAAGTGGGTGTAAAGCGGCATAAACACAGCAGTGAAAAGCAGCTAAACCCCATTATAAAAATAAATTACTTTGAAAAACCCATGAAACAAAGACAGTGAAAGAGAGCGAAATTCTTACACAATGCGTTCAGGGGCTGTGATGCAACCTGGATTGACCATATCTAGACCCACAGCTGGATGAGACATAAGGGTGGACACTCTTGGGGCTGAGAGGTTTGGTGAGGTTGGGTGAGCAAACGCAGACCCTTTAAAGTAATACTGCGTGGTACCCATCGCATGGGTCCCAAATCTCCATGTTCAAGGGCATCTTCCTACATCGAAAACATGCATGAGAAAACAAAAAGATGGTACACCATGTGATGGGGAAAGGTTTCTAATACGCACCTCATTTCTCTTCTCCTTGTGCCCGGGTTCGCCATTCCAGCCGCTTTACTAACAATCTCCCTACTTGGAGCATCAGCACCTTTAACCTCCTGTTCTGTACAGGTTGCAATTTGTCCTGAGGATGAACGGGTAGACGGGGAACCAGTGAGAGACTAGCTCTTGGTGTTGGGACAGGCACAGGTCACTCTATTTTCCCATCAGGAAGAAGAATGAACCACAGGCTCATCCTCCCCCCCGGAACCGGAACAGGGCCTGAAGCCATCCTGCGCTTTTGCGGCCAGCTCCCAAAAAAGCGAGTTGTAAAATGGAGCTTCAGGGCACTGCAATTCACAAACCTGCAGAGTTATAAATGATAACTCTCGTCCACAAATATATTGAGGGAAGGCAAAGAAGAGGATTTGAAATCAAGGCAGAATTGCAGGAAACAGATTTCAGGAGGTAGATTCGAATCGCCTTTAAAGCACATGAAAAGCGGCAAAACGTTGACAATGATGCCCTTGGCCAAAAAGGGCGTATGCGTTTTTTCCTGAATATATTCAGGAAAAAACGCATACGCCCTTTTTGGCCAACAAAGCAACCTGGAAAGGCAAATCAGCGCTACAAAGAAGACTCGCTACCCATCGGTCAAAAGGGCCATGCTGAAAAGAGTCTCAAAACCAGAAATGCAGGACAGGCCATGGAGAAATGGGAGCCTTGCTACACTGATGGGCGGGATGTAAATTGCCAACAGCCACTCTGGAGAAGTGTACGGTGTGTCCTGAAACATCTAAAAAACACAGCTTAGAGAGCATAGGGCACTTCCACTCATGGGGGTATAAATTGGGAAAATGAAAAATCAGCAAGACACAAGCACCCCAAAGTTTAGGGCTGCTCTGTTGACAAGGACCTCCACTTCATTCCACCTTCAATATCCCAGGAAAGAGAAAAATGGATAAAGAAGTTGTGGTCCTTATGTACAATGGAATATCACTCAGCCATGAAATCAATGTCATAAGGCTAGTAGCAGCATGATGAGTGGATTTAGGTACGGCGATTCTAAGTGAAATA
This sequence comes from Balaenoptera ricei, assembly GCF_028023285.1. Lineage (NCBI taxonomy): Eukaryota > Metazoa > Chordata > Mammalia > Artiodactyla > Balaenopteridae > Balaenoptera > Balaenoptera ricei. The sequence goes on from NW_026777496.1 coordinate 259,890, forward strand.
AGTCACACAGAAAAGGACACTTCTCATAAGGTATCACTTATAGAGGGAATGTAAAAACCGTTACACTTGAACTGAATTACAAAACAGAACAGAGTCACACATGCAGAAAACACACTATGGCTGCTTAACGGGAAAAGTGAGGTGGGGTGATACATAAAACAAGGGTTTCAAATTAGCTCAGATACCGTTCCATAAACCCAATATGTAATAGACAAGACCTACTCCTTGCTCAGAGAACTGGACTCAACACGCCCTATTCACCGCACAAGAATATATCTGACTAGTAATAATCTTAAAACCTATGTATTGATATCTCTCTGTTAGTGTGTCAAGTGGGTGTAAAGCGGCATAAACACAGCAGTGAAAAGCAGCTAAACCCCATTATAAAAATAAATTACTTTGAAAAACCCATGAAACAAAGACAGTGAAAGAGAGCGAAATTCTTACACAATGCGTTCAGGGGCTGTGATGCAACCTGGATTGACCATATCTAGACCCACAGCTGGATGAGACATAAGGGTGGACACTCTTGGGGCTGAGAGGTTTGGTGAGGTTGGGTGAGCAAACGCAGACCCTTTAAAGTAATACTGCGTGGTACCCATCGCATGGGTCCCAAATCTCCATGTTCAAGGGCATCTTCCTACATCGAAAACAAGCATGAGAAAACAAAAAGATGGTACACCATGTGATGGGGAAAGGTTTCTAATACGCACCTCATTTCTCTTCTCCTTGTGCCCGGGTTCGCCATTCCAGCCGCTTTACTAACAATCTCCCTACTTGGAGCATCAGCACCTTTAACCTCCTGTTCTGTACAGGTTGCAATTTGTCCTGAGGATGAACGGGTAGACGGGGAACCAGTGAGAGACTAGCTCTTGGTGTTGGGACAGGCAGAGGTCACTCTATTTTCCCATCAGGAAGAAGAATGAACCACAGGCTCATCCTCCCCCCCGGAACCGGAACAGGGCCTGAAGCCATCCTGCGCTTTTGCGGCCAGCTCCCAAAAAAGCGAGTTGTAAAATGGAGCTTCAGGGCACTGCAATTCACAAACCTGCAGAGTTATAAATGATAACTCTCGTCCACAAATATATTGAGGGAAGGCAAAGAAGAGGATTTGAAATCAAGGCAGAATTGCAGGAAACAGATTTCAGGAGGTAGATTCGAATCGCCTTTAAAGCACATGAAAAGCGGCAAAACGTTGACAATGATGCCCTTGGCCAAAAAGGGCGTATGCGTTTTTTCCTGAATATATTCAGGAAAAAACGCATACGCCCTTTTTGGCCAACAAAGCAACCTGGAAAGGCAAATCAGCGCTACAAAGAAGACTCGCTACCCATCGGTCAAAAGGGCCATGCTGAAAAGAGTCTCAAAACCAGAAATGCAGGACAGGCCATGGAGAAATGGGAGCCTTGCTACACTGATGGGCGGGATGTAAATTGCCAACAGCCACTCTGGAGAAGTGTACGGTGTGTCCTGAAACATCTAAAAAACACAGCTTAGAGAGCATAGGGCACTTCCACTCATGGGGGTATAAATTGGGAAAATGAAAAATCAGCAAGACACAAGCACCCCAAAGTTTAGGGCTGCTCTGTTGACAAGGACCTCCACTTCATTCCACCTTCAATATCCCAGGAAAGAGAAAAATGGATAAAGAAGTTGTGGTCCTTATGTACAATGGAATATCACTCAGCCATGAAATCAATGTCATAAGGCTAGTAGCAGCATGATGAGTGGATTTAGGTACGGCGATTCTAAGTGAAATAAGTCACACAGAAAAGGACACTTCTCATAAGGTATCACTTATAGAGGGAATGTAAAAACCATTACACTTGAACTGAATTACAAAACAGAACAGAGTCACACATGCAGAAAACACACTATGGCTGCTTAACGGGAAAAGTGAGGTGGGGTGATACATAAAACAAGGGTTTCCAATTAGCTCAGATACCGTTCCATAAACCCAATATGTAATAGACAAGACCTACTCCTTGCTCAGAGAACTGGACTCAACACGCCCTATTCACCGCACAAGAATATATCTGACTAGTAATAATCTTAAAACCTATGTATTGATATCTCTCTCTTAGTGTGTCAAGTGGGTGTAAAGCGGCATAAACACAGCAGTGAAAAGCAGCTAAACCCCATTATAAAAATAAATTACTTTGAAAAACCCATGAAACAAAGACAGTGAAAGAGAGCGAAATTCTTACACAATGCGTTCAGGGGCTGTGATGCAACCTGGATTGACCATATCTAGACCCACAGCTGGATGAGACATAAGGGTGGACACTCTTGGGGCTGAGAGGTTTGGTGAGGTTGGGTGAGCAAACGCAGACCCTTTAAAGTAATACTGCGTGGTACCCATCGCATGGGTCCCAAATCTCCATGTTCAAGGGCATCTTCCTACATCGAAAACATGCATGAGAAAACAAAAAGATGGTACACCATGTGATGGGGAAAGGTTTCTAATACGCACCTCATTTCTCTTCTCCTTGTGCCCGGGTTCGCCATTCCAGCCGCTTTACTAACAATCTCCCTACTTGGAGCATCAGCACCTTTAACCTCCTGTTCTGTACAGGTTGCAATTTGTCCTGAGGATGAACGAGTAGACGGGGAACCAGTGAGAGACTAGCTCTTGGTGTTGGGACAGGCACAGGTCACTCTATTTTCCCATCAGGAAGAAGAATGAACCACAGGCTCATCCTCCCCCCCGGAACCGGAACAGGGCCTGAAGCCATCCTGCACTTTTGCGGCCAGCTCCCAAAAAAGCGAGTTGTAAAATGGAGCTTCAGGGCACTGCAATTCACAAACCTGCAGAGTTATAAATGATAACTCTCGTCCACAAATATATTGAGGGAAGGCAAAGAAGAGGATTTGAAATCAAGGCAGAATTGCAGGAAACAGATTTCAGGAGGTAGATTCGAATCGCCTTTAAAGCACATGAAAAGCGGCAAAACGTTGACAATGATGCCCTTGGCCAAAAAGGGCGTATGCGTTTTGTCCTGAATATATTCAGGAAAAAACGCATACGCCCTTTTTGGCCAACAAAGCAACCTGGAAAGGCAAATCAGCGCTACAAAGAAGACTCGCTACCCATCGGTCAAAAGGGCCATGCTGAAAAAAGTCTCAAAACCAGAAATGCAGGACAGGCCATGGAGAAATGGGAGCCTTGCTACACTGATGGGCGGGATGTAAATTGCCAACAGCCACTCTGGAGAAGTGTACGGTGTGTCCTGAAACATCTAAAAAACACAGCTTAGAGAGCATAGGGCACTTCCACTCATGGGGGTATAAATTGGGAAAATGAAAAATCAGCAAGACACAAGCACCCCAAAGTTTAGGGCTGCTCTGTTGACAAGGACCTCCACTTCATTCCACCTTCAATATCCCAGGAAAGAGAAAAATGGATAAAGAAGTTGTGGTCCTTATGTACAATGGAATATCACTCAGCCATGAAATCAATGTCATAAGGCTAGTAGCAGCATGATGAGTGGATTTAGGTACGGCGATTCTAAGTGAAATAAGTCACACAGAAAAGGACACTTCTCATAAGGTATCACTTATAGAGGGAATGTAAAAACCGTTACACTTGAACTGAATTACAAAACAGAACAGAGTCACACATGCAGAAAACACACTATGGCTGCTTAACGGGAAAAGTGAGGTGGGGTGATACATAAAACAAGGGTTTCAAATTAGCTCAGATACCGTTCCATAAACCCAATATGTAATAGACAAGACCTACTCCTTGCTCAGAGAACTGGACTCAACACGCCCTATTCACCGCACAAGAATATATCTGACTAGTAATAATCTTAAAACCTATGTATTGATATCTCTCTGTTAGTGTGTCAAGTGGGTGTAAAGCGGCATAAACACAGCAGTGAAAAGCAGCTAAACCCCATTATAAAAATAAATTACTTTGAAAAACCCATGAAACAAAGACAGTGAAAGAGAGCGAAATTCTTACACAATGCGTTCAGGGGCTGTGATGCAACCTGGATTGACCATATCTAGACCCACAGCTGGATGAGACATAAGGGTGGACACTCTTGGGGCTGAGAGGTTTGGTGAGGTTGGGTGAGCAAACGCAGACCCTTTAAAGTAATACTGCGTGGTACCCATCGCATGGGTCCCAAATCTCCATGTTCAAGGGCATCTTCCTACATCGAAAACATGCATGAGAAAACAAAAAGATGGTACACCATGTGATGGGGAAAGGTTTCTAATACGCACCTCATTTCTCTTCTCCTTGTGCCCGGGTTCGCCATTCCAGCCGCTTTACTAACAATCTCCCTACTTGGAGCATCAGCACCTTTAACCTCCTGTTCTGTACAGGTTGCAATTTGTCCTGAGGATGAACGGGTAGACGGGGAACCAGTGAGAGACTAGCTCTTGGTGTTGGGACAGGCACAGGTCACTCTATTTTCCCATCAGGAAGAAGAATGAACCACAGGCTCATCCTCCCCCCCGGAACCGGAACAGGGCCTGAAGCCATCCTGCGCTTTTGCGGCCAGCTCCCAAAAAAGCGAGTTGTAAAATGGAGCTTCAGGGCACTGCAATTCACAAACCTGCAGAGTTATAAATGATAACTCTCGTCCACAAATATATTGAGGGAAGGCAAAGAAGAGGATTTGAAATCAAGGCAGAATTGCAGGAAACAGATTTCAGGAGGTAGATTCGAATCGCCTTTAAAGCACATGAAAAGCGGCAAAACGTTGACAATGATGCCCTTGGCCAAAAAGGGCGTATGCGTTTTTTCCTGAATATATTCAGGAAAAAACGCATACGCCCTTTTTGGCCAACAAAGCAACCTGGAAAGGCAAATCAGCGCTACAAAGAAGACTCGCTACCCATCGGTCAAAAGGGCCATGCTGAAAAAAGTCTCAAAACCAGAAATGCAGGACAGGCCATGGAGAAATGGGAGCCTTGCTACACTGATGGGCGGGATGTAAATTGCCAACAGCCACTCTGGAGAAGTGTACGGTGTGTCCTGAAACATCTAAAAAACACAGCTTAGAGAGCATAGGGCACTTCCACTCATGGGGGTATAAATTGGGAAAATGAAAAATCAGCAAGACACAAGCACCCCAAAGTTTAGGGCTGCTCTGTTGACAAGGACCTCCACTTCATTCCACCTTCAATATCCCAGGAAAGAGAAAAATGGATAAAGAAGTTGTGGTCCTTATGTACAATGGAATATCACTCAGCCATGAAATCAATGTCATAAGGCTAGTAGCAGCATGATGAGTGGATTTAGGTACGGCGATTCTAAGTGAAATAAGTCACACAGAAAAGGACACTTCTCATAAGGTATCACTTATAGAGGGAAGGTAAAAACCGTTACACTTGAACTGAATTACAAAACAGAACAGAGTCACACATGCAGAAAACACACTATGGCTGCTTAACGGGAAAAGTGAGGTGGGGTGATACATAAAACAAGGGTTTCAAATTAGCTCAGATACCGTTCCATAAACCCAATATGTAATAGACAAGACCTACTCCTTGCTCAGAGAACTGGACTCAACACGCCCTATTCACCGCACAAGAATATATCTGACTAGTAATAATCTTAAAACCTATGTATTGATATCTCTCTGTTAGTGTGTCAAGTGGGTGTAAAGCGGCATAAACACAGCAGTGAAAAGCAGCTAAACCCCATTATAAAAATAAATTACTTTGAAAAACCCATGAAACAAAGACAGTGAAAGAGAGCGAAATTCTTACACAATGCGTTCAGGGGCTGTGATGCAACCTGGATTGACCATATCTAGACCCACAGCTGGATGAGACATAAGGGTGGACACTCTTGGGGCTGAGAGGTTTGGTGAGGTTGGGTGAGCAAACGCAGACCCTTTAAAGTAATACTGCGTGGTACCCATCGCATGGGTCCCAAATCTCCATGTTCAAGGGCATCTTCCTACATCGAAAACAAGCATGAGAAAACAAAAAGATGGTACACCATGTGATGGGGAAAGGTTTCTAATACGCACCTCATTTCTCTTCTCCTTGTGCCCGGGTTCGCCATTCCAGCCGCTTTACTAACAATCTCCCTACTTGGAGCATCAGCACCTTTAACCTCCTGTTCTGTACAGGTTGCAATTTGTCCTGAGGATGAACGGGTAGACGGGGAACCAGTGAGAGACTAGCTCTTGGTGTTGGGACAGGCACAGGTCACTCTATTTTCCCATCAGGAAGAAGAATGAACCACAGGCTCATCCTCCCCCCCGGAACCGGAACAGGGCCTGAAGCCATCCTGCGCTTTTGCGGCCAGCTCCCAAAAAAGCGAGTTGTAAAATGGAGCTTCAGGGCACTGCAATTCACAAACCTGCAGAGTTATAAATGATAACTCTCGTCCACAAATATATTGAGGGAAGGCAAAGAAGAGGATTTGAAATCAAGGCAGAATTGCAGGAAACAGATTTCAGGAGGTAGATTCGAATCGCCTTTAAAGCACATGAAAAGCGGCAAAACGTTGACAATGATGCCCTTGGCCAAAAAGGGCGTATGCGTTTTTTCCTGAATATATTCAGGAAAAAACGCATACGCCCTTTTTGGCCAACAAAGCAACCTGGAAAGGCAAATCAGCGCTACAAAGAAGACTCGCTACCCATCGGTCAAAAGGGCCATGCTGAAAAAAGTCTCAAAACCAGAAATGCAGGACAGGCCATGGAGAAATGGGAGCCTTGCTACACTGATGGGCGGGATGTAAATTGCCAACAGCCACTCTGGAGAAGTGTACGGTGTGTCCTGAAACATCTAAAAAACACAGCTTAGAGAGCATAGGGCACTTCCACTCATGGGGGTATAAATTGGGAAAATGAAAAATCAGCAAGACACAAGCACCCCAAAGTTTAGGGCTGCTCTGTTGACAAGGACCTCCACTTCATTCCACCTTCAATATCCCAGGAAAGAGAAAAATGGATAAAGAAGTTGTGGTCCTTATGTACAATGGAATATCACTCAGCCATGAAATCAATGTCATAAGGCTAGTAGCAGCATGATGAGTGGATTTAGGTACGGCGATTCTAAGTGAAATAAGTCACACAGAAAAGGACACTTCTCATAAGGTATCACTTATAGAGGGAAGGTAAAAACCGTTACACTTGAACTGAATTACAAAACAGAACAGAGTCACACATGCAGAAAACACACTATGGCTGCTTAACGGGAAAAGTGAGGTGGGGTGATACATAAAACAAGGGTTTCAAATTAGCTCAGATACCGTTCCATAAACCCAATATGTAATAGACAAGACCTACTCCTTGCTCAGAGAACTGGACTCAACACGCCCTATTCACCGCACAAGAATATATCTGACTAGTAATAATCTTAAAACCTATGTATTGATATCTCTCTCTTAGTGTGTCAAGTGGGTGTAAAGCGGCATAAACACAGCAGTGAAAAGCAGCTAAACCCCATTATAAAAATAAATTACTTTGAAAAACCCATGAAACAAAGACAGTGAAAGAGAGCGAAATTCTTACACAATGCGTTCAGGGGCTGTGATGCAACCTGGATTGACCATATCTAGACCCACAGCTGGATGAGACATAAGGGTGGACACTCTTGGGGCTGAGAGGTTTGGTGAGGTTGGGTGAGCAAACGCAGACCCTTTAAAGTAATACTGCGTGGTACCCATCGCATGGGTCCCAAATCTCCAGGTTCAAGGGCATCTTCCTACATCGAAAACATGCATGAGAAAACAAAAAGATGGTACACCATGTGATGGGGAAAGGTTTCTAATACGCACCTCATTTCTCTTCTCCTTGTGCCCGGGTTCGCCATTCCAGCCGCTTTACTAACAATCTCCCTACTTGGAGCATCAGCACCTTTAACCTCCTGTTCTGTACAGGTTGCAATTTGTCCTGAGGATGAACGGGTAGACGGGGAACCAGTGAGAGACTAGCTCTTGGTGTTGGGACAGGCACAGGTCACTCTATTTTCCCATCAGGAAGAAGAATGAACCACAGGCTCATCCTCCCCCCCGGAACCGGAACAGGGCCTGAAGCCATCCTGCGCTTTTGCGGCCAGCTCCCAAAAAAGCGAGTTGTAAAATGGAGCTTCAGGGCACTGCAATTCACAAACCTGCAGAGTTATAAATGATAACTCTCGTCCACAAATATATTGAGGGAAGGCAAAGAAGAGGATTTGAAATCAAGGCAGAATTGCAGGAAACAGATTTCAGGAGGTAGATTCGAATCGCCTTTAAAGCACATGAAAAGCGGCAAAACGTTGACAATGATGCCCTTGGCCAAAAAGGGCGTATGCGTTTTTTCCTGAATATATTCAGGAAAAAACGCATACGCCCTTTTTGGCCAACAAAGCAACCTGGAAAGGCAAATCAGCGCTACAAAGAAGACTCGCTACCCATCGGTCAAAAGGGCCATGCTGAAAAGAGTCTCAAAACCAGAAATGCAGGACAGGCCATGGAGAAATGGGAGCCTTGCTACACTGATGGGCGGGATGTAAATTGCCAACAGCCACTCTGGAGAAGTGTACGGTGTGTCCTGAAACATCTAAAAAACACAGCTTAGAGAGCATAGGGCACTTCCACTCATGGGGGTATAAATTGGGAAAATGAAAAATCAGCAAGACACAAGCACCCCAAAGTTTAGGGCTGCTCTGTTGACAAGGACCTCCACTTCATTCCACCTTCAATATCCCAGGAAAGAGAAAAATGGATAAAGAAGTTGTGGTCCTTATGTACAATGGAATATCACTCAGCCATGAAATCAATGTCATAAGGCTAGTAGCAGCATGATGAGTGGATTTAGGTACGGCGATTCTAAGTGAAATAAGTCACACAGAAAAGGACACTTCTCATAAGGTATCACTTATAGAGGGAATGTAAAAACCGTTACACTTGAACTGAATTACAAAACAGAACAGAGTCACACATGCAGAAAACACACTATGGCTGCTTAACGGGAAAAGTGAGGTGGGGTGATACATAAAACAAGGGTTTCAAATTAGCTCAGATACCGTTCCATAAACCCAATATGTAATAGACAAGACCTACTCCTTGCTCAGAGAACTGGACTCAACACGCCCTATTCACCGCACAAGAATATATCTGACTAGTAATAATCTTAAAACCTATGTATTGATATCTCTCTGTTAGTGTGTCAAGTGGGTGTAAAGCGGCATAAACACAGCAGTGAAAAGCAGCTAAACCCCATTATAAAAATAAATTACTTTGAAAAACCCATGAAACAAAGACAGTGAAAGAGAGCGAAATTCTTACACAATGCGTTCAGGGGCTGTGATGCAACCTGGATTGACCATATCTAGACCCACAGCTGGATGAGACATAAGGGTGGACACTCTTGGGGCTGAGAGGTTTGGTGAGGTTGGGTGAGCAAACGCAGACCCTTTAAAGTAATACTGCGTGGTACCCATCGCATGGGTCCCAAATCTCCATGTTCAAGGGCATCTTCCTACATCGAAAACAAGCATGAGAAAACAAAAAGATGGTACACCATGTGATGGGGAAAGGTTTCTAATACGCACCTCATTTCTCTTCTCCTTGTGCCCGGGTTCGCCATTCCAGCCGCTTTACTAACAATCTCCCTACTTGGAGCATCAGCACCTTTAACCTCCTGTTCCGTACAGGTTGCAATTTGTCCTGAGGATGAACGAGTAGACGGGGAACCAGTGAGAGACTAGCTCTTGGTGTTGGGACAGGCACAGGTCACTCTATTTTCCCATCAGGAAGAAGAATTAACCACAGGCTCATCCTCCCCCCCGGAACCGGAACAGGGCCTGAAGCCATCCTGCGCTTTTGCGGCCAGCTCCCAAAAAAGCGAGTTGTAAAATGGAGCTTCAGGGCACTGCAATTCACAAACCTGCAGAGTTATAAATGATAACTCTCGTCCACAAATATATTGAGGGAAGGCAAAGAAGAGGATTTGAAATCAAGGCAGAATTGCAGGAAACAGATTTCAGGAGGTAGATTCGAATCGCCTTTAAAGCACATGAAAAGCGGCAAAACGTTGACAATGATGCCCTTGGCCAAAAAGGGCGTATGCGTTTTGTCCTGAATATATTCAGGAAAAAACGCATACGCCCTTTTTGGCCAACAAAGCAACCTGGAAAGGCAAATCAGCGCTACAAAGAAGACTCGCTACCCATCGGTCAAAAGGGCCATGCTGAAAAAAGTCTCAAAACCAGAAATGCAGGACAGGCCATGGAGAAATGGGAGCCTTGCTACACTGATGGGCGGGATGTAAATTGCCAACAGCCACTCTGGAGAAGTGTACGGTGTGTCCTGAAACATCTAAAAAACACAGCTTAGAGAGCATAGGGCACTTCCACTCATGGGGGTATAAATTGGGAAAATGAAAAATCAGCAAGACACAAGCACCCCAAAGTTTAGGGCTGCTCTGTTGACAAGGACCTCCACTTCATTCCACCTTCAATATCCCAGGAAAGAGAAAAATGGATAAAGAAGTTGTGGTCCTTATGTACAATGGAATATCACTCAGCCATGAAATCAATGTCATAAGGCTAGTAGCAGCATGATGAGTGGATTTAGGTACGGCGATTCTAAGTGAAATAAGTCACACAGAAAAGGACACTTCTCATAAGGTATCACTTATAGAGGGAATGTAAAAACCATTACACTTGAACTGAATTACAAAACAGAACAGAGTCACACATGCAGAAAACACACTATGGCTGCTTAACGGGAAAAGTGAGGTGGGGTGATACATAAAACAAGGGTTTCAAATTAGCTCAGATACCGTTCCATAAACCCAATATGTAATAGACAAGACCTACTCCTTGCTCAGAGAACTGGACTCAACACGCCCTATTCACCGCACAAGAATATATCTGACTAGTAATAATCTTAAAACCTATGTATTGATATCTCTCTGTTAGTGTGTCAAGTGGGTGTAAAGCAGCATAAACACAGCAGTGAAAAGCAGCTAAACCCCATTATAAAAATAAATTACTTTGAAAAACCCATGAAACAAAGACAGTGAAAGAGAGCGAAATTCTTACACAATGCGTTCAGGGGCTGTGATGCAACCTGGATTGACCATATCTAGACCCACAGCTGGATGAGACATAAGGGTGGACACTCTTGGGGCTGAGAGGTTTGGTGAGGTTGGGTGAGCAAACGCAGACCCTTTAAAGTAATACTGCGTGGTACCCATCGCATGGGTCCCAAATCTCCATGTTCAAGGGCATCTTCCTACATCGAAAACATGCATGAGAAAACAAAAAGATGGTACACCATGTGATGGGGAAAGGTTTCTAATACGCACCTCATTTCTCTTCTCCTTGTGCCCGGGTTCGCCATTCCAGCCGCTTTACTAACAATCTCCCTACTTGGAGCATCAGCACCTTTAACCTCCTGTTCTGTACAGGTTGCAATTTGTCCTGAGGATGAACGGGTAGACGGGGAACCAGTGAGAGACTAGCTCTTGGTGTTGGGACAGGCACAGGTCACTCTATTTTCCCATCAGGAAGAAGAATGAACCACAGGCTCATCCTCCCCCCCGGAACCGGAACAGGGCCTGAAGCCATCCTGCGCTTTTGCGGCCAGCTCCCAAAAAAGCGAGTTGTAAAATGGAGCTTCAGGGCACTGCAATTCACAAACCTGCAGAGTTATAAATGATAACTCTCGTCCACAAATATATTGAGGGAAGGCAAAGAAGAGGATTTGAAATCAAGGCAGAATTGCAGGAAACAGATTTCAGGAGGTAGATTCGAATCGCCTTTAAAGCACATGAAAAGCGGCAAAACGTTGACAATGATGCCCTTGGCCAAAAAGGGCGTATGCGTTTTTTCCTGAATATATTCAGGAAAAAACGCATACGCCCTTTTTGGCCAACAAAGCAACCTGGAAAGGCAAATCAGCGCTACAAAGAAGACTCGCTACCCATCGGTCAAAAGGGCCATGCTGAAAAAAGTCTCAAAACCAGAAATGCAGGACAGGCCATGGAGAAATGGGAGCCTTGCTACACTGATGGGCGGGATGTAAATTGCCAACAGCCACTCTGGAGAAGTGTACGGTGTGTCCTGAAACATCTAAAAAACACAGCTTAGAGAGCATAGGGCACTTCCACTCATGGGGGTATAAATTGGGAAAATGAAAAATCAGCAAGACACAAGCACCCCAAAGTTTAGGGCTGCTCTGTTGACAAGGACCTCCACTTCATTCCACCTTCAATATCCCAGGAAAGAGAAAAATGGATAAAGAAGTTGTGGTCCTTATGTACAATGGAATATCACTCAGCCATGAAATCAATGTCATAAGGCTAGTAGCAGCATGATGAGTGGATTTAGGTACGGCGATTCTAAGTGAAATAAGTCACACAGAAAAGGACACTTCTCATAAGGTATCACTTATAGAGGGAAGGTAAAAACCGTTACACTTGAACTGAATTACAAAACAGAACAGAGTCACACATGCAGAAAACACACTATGGCTGCTTAACGGGAAAAGTGAGGTGGGGTGATACATAAAACAAGGGTTTCAAATTAGCTCAGATACCGTTCCATAAACCCAATATGTAATAGACAAGACCTACTCCTTGCTCAGAGAACTGGACTCAACACGCCCTATTCACCGCACAAGAATATATCTGACTAGTAATAATCTTAAAACCTATGTATTGATATCTCTCTCTTAGTGTGTCAAGTGGGTGTAAAGCGGCATAAACACAGCAGTGAAAAGCAGCTAAACCCCATTATAAAAATAAATTACTTTGAAAAACCCATGAAACAAAGACAGTGAAAGAGAGCGAAATTCTTACACAATGCGTTCAGGGGCTGTGATGCAACCTGGATTGACCATATCTAGACCCACAGCTGGATGAGACATAAGGGTGGACACTCTTGGGGCTGAGAGGTTTGGTGAGGTTGGGTGAGCAAACGCAGACCCTTTAAAGTAATACTGCGTGGTACCCATCGCATGGGTCCCAAATCTCCAGGTTCAAGGGCATCTTCCTACATCGAAAACATGCATGAGAAAACAAAAAGATGGTACACCATGTGATGGGGAAAGGTTTCTAATACGCACCTCATTTCTCTTCTCCTTGTGCCCGGGTTCGCCATTCCAGCCGCTTTACTAACAATCTCCCTACTTGGAGCATCAGCACCTTTAACCTCCTGTTCTGTACAGGTTGCAATTTGTCCTGAGGATGAACGGGTAGACGGGGAACCAGTGAGAGACTAGCTCTTGGTGTTGGGACAGGCACAGGTCACTCTATTTTCCCATCAGGAAGAAGAATGAACCACAGGCTCATCCTCCCCCCCGGAACCGGAACAGGGCCTGAAGCCATCCTGCGCTTTTGCGGCCAGCTCCCAAAAAAGCGAGTTGTAAAATGGAGCTTCAGGGCACTGCAATTCACAAACCTGCAGAGTTATAAATGATAACTCTCGTCCACAAATATATTGAGGGAAGGCAAAGAAGAGGATTTGAAATCAAGGCAGAATTGCAGGAAACAGATTTCAGGAGGTAGATTCGAATCGCCTTTAAAGCACATGAAAAGCGGCAAAACGTTGACAATGATGCCCTTGGCCAAAAAGGGCGTATGCGTTTTTTCCTGAATATATTCAGGAAAAAACGCATACGCCCTTTTTGGCCAACAAAGCAACCTGGAAAGGCAAATCAGCGCTACAAAGAAGACTCGCTACCCATCGGTCAAAAGGGCCATGCTGAAAAGAGTCTCAAAACCAGAAATGCAGGACAGGCCATGGAGAAATGGGAGCCTTGCTACACTGATGGGCGGGATGTAAATTGCCAACAGCCACTCTGGAGAAGTGTACGGTGTGTCCTGAAACATCTAAAAAACACAGCTTAGAGAGCATAGGGCACTTCCACTCATGGGGGTATAAATTGGGAAAATGAAAAATCAGCAAGACACAAGCACCCCAAAGTTTAGGGCTGCTCTGTTGACAAGGACCTCCACTTCATTCCACCTTCAATATCCCAGGAAAGAGAAAAATGGATAAAGAAGTTGTGGTCCTTATGTACAATGGAATATCACTCAGCCATGAAATCAATGTCATAAGGCTAGTAGCAGCATGATGAGTGGATTTAGGTACGGCGATTCTAAGTGAAATAAGTCACACAGAAAAGGACACTTCTCATAAGGTATCACTTATAGAGGGAATGTAAAAACCGTTACACTTGAACTGAATTACAAAACAGAACAGAGTCACACATGCAGAAAACACACTATGGCTGCTTAACGGGAAAAGTGAGGTGGGGTGATACATAAAACAAGGGTTTCAAATTAGCTCAGATACCGTTCCATAAACCCAATATGTAATAGACAAGAACTACTCCTTGCTCAGAGAACTGGACTCAACACGCCCTATTCACCGCACAAGAATATATCTGACTAGTAATAATCTTAAAACCTATGTATTGATATCTCTCTGTTAGTGTGTCAAGTGGGTGTAAAGCGGCATAAACACAGCAGTGAAAAGCAGCTAAACCCCATTATAAAAATAAATTACTTTGAAAAACCCATGAAACAAAGACAGTGAAAGAGAGCGAAATTCTTACACAATGCGTTCAGGGGCTGTGATGCAACCTGGATTGACCATATCTAGACCCACAGCTGGATGAGACATAAGGGTGGACACTCTTGGGGCTGAGAGGTTTGGTGAGGTTGGGTGAGCAAACGCAGACCCTTTAAAGTAATACTGCGTGGTACCCATCGCATGGGTCCCAAATCTCCATGTTCAAGGGCATCTTCCTACATCGAAAACAAGCATGAGAAAACAAAAAGATGGTACACCATGTGATGGGGAAAGGTTTCTAATACGCACCTCATTTCTCTTCTCCTTGTGCCCGGGTTCGCCATTCCAGCCGCTTTACTAACAATCTCCCTACTTGGAGCATCAGCACCTTTAACCTCCTGTTCCGTACAGGTTGCAATTTGTCCTGAGGATGAACGAGTAGACGGGGAACCAGTGAGAGACTAGCTCTTGGTGTTGGGACAGGCACAGGTCACTCTATTTTCCCATCAGGAAGAAGAATTAACCACAGGCTCATCCTCCCCCCCGGAACCGGAACAGGGCCTGAAGCCATCCTGCGCTTTTGCGGCCAGCTCCCAAAAAAGCGAGTTGTAAAATGGAGCTTCAGGGCACTGCAATTCACAAACCTGCAGAGTTATAAATGATAACTCTCGTCCACAAATATATTGAGGGAAGGCAAAGAAGAGGATTTGAAATCAAGGCAGAATTGCAGGAAACAGATTTCAGGAGGTAGATTCGAATCGCCTTTAAAGCACATGAAAAGCGGCAAAACGTTGACAATGATGCCCTTGGCCAAAAAGGGCGTATGCGTTTTGTCCTGAATATATTCAGGAAAAAACGCATACGCCCTTTTTGGCCAACAAAGCAACCTGGAAAGGCAAATCAGCGCTACA
This sequence comes from Balaenoptera ricei, assembly GCF_028023285.1. Classification (NCBI taxonomy): domain Eukaryota; kingdom Metazoa; phylum Chordata; class Mammalia; order Artiodactyla; family Balaenopteridae; genus Balaenoptera; species Balaenoptera ricei. The sequence goes on from NW_026777496.1 coordinate 275,285, forward strand.
AAGAAGACTCGCTACCCATCGGTCAAAAGGGCCATGCTGAAAAGAGTCTCAAAACCAGAAATGCAGGACAGGCCATGGAGAAATGGGAGCCTTGCTACACTGATGGGCGGGATGTAAATTGCCAACAGCCACTCTGGAGAAGTGTACGGTGTGTCCTGAAACATCTAAAAAACACAGCTTAGAGAGCATAGGGCACTTCCACTCATGGGGGTATAAATTGGGAAAATGAAAAATCAGCAAGACACAAGCACCCCAAAGTTTAGGGCTGCTCTGTTGACAAGGACCTCCACTTCATTCCACCTTCAATATCCCAGGAAAGAGAAAAATGGATAAAGAAGTTGTGGTCCTTATGTACAATGGAATATCACTCAGCCATGAAATCAATGTCATAAGGCTAGTAGCAGCATGATGAGTGGATTTAGGTACGGCGATTCTAAGTGAAATAAGTCACACAGAAAAGGACACTTCTCATAAGGTATCACTTATAGAGGGAATGTAAAAACCATTACACTTGAACTGAATTACAAAACAGAACAGAGTCACACATGCAGAAAACACACTATGGCTGCTTAACGGGAAAAGTGAGGTGGGGTGATACATAAAACAAGGGTTTCAAATTAGCTCAGATACCGTTCCATAAACCCAATATGTAATAGACAAGACCTACTCCTTGCTCAGAGAACTGGACTCAACACGCCCTATTCACCGCACAAGAATATATCTGACTAGTAATAATCTTAAAACCTATGTATTGATATCTCTCTGTTAGTGTGTCAAGTGGGTGTAAAGCAGCATAAACACAGCAGTGAAAAGCAGCTAAACCCCATTATAAAAATAAATTACTTTGAAAAACCCATGAAACAAAGACAGTGAAAGAGAGCGAAATTCTTACACAATGCGTTCAGGGGCTGTGATGCAACCTGGATTGACCATATCTAGACCCACAGCTGGATGAGACATAAGGGTGGACACTCTTGGGGCTGAGAGGTTTGGTGAGGTTGGGTGAGCAAACGCAGACCCTTTAAAGTAATACTGCGTGGTACCCATCGCATGGGTCCCAAATCTCCATGTTCAAGGGCATCTTCCTACATCGAAAACATGCATGAGAAAACAAAAAGATGGTACACCATGTGATGGGGAAAGGTTTCTAATACGCACCTCATTTCTCTTCTCCTTGTGCCCGGGTTCGCCATTCCAGCCGCTTTACTAACAATCTCCCTACTTGGAGCATCAGCACCTTTAACCTCCTGTTCCGTACAGGTTGCAATTTGTCCTGAGGATGAACGAGTAGACGGGGAACCAGTGAGAGACTAGCTCTTGGTGTTGGGACAGGCACAGGTCACTCTATTTTCCCATCAGGAAGAAGAATTAACCACAGGCTCATCCTCCCCCCCGGAACCGGAACAGGGCCTGAAGCCATCCTGCGCTTTTGCGGCCAGCTCCCAAAAAAGCGAGTTGTAAAATGGAGCTTCAGGGCACTGCAATTCACAAACCTGCAGAGTTATAAATGATAACTCTCGTCCACAAATATATTGAGGGAAGGCAAAGAAGAGGATTTGAAATCAAGGCAGAATTGCAGGAAACAGATTTCAGGAGGTAGATTCGAATCGCCTTTAAAGCACATGAAAAGCGGCAAAACGTTGACAATGATGCCCTTGGCCAAAAAGGGCGTATGCGTTTTGTCCTGAATATATTCAGGAAAAAACGCATACGCCCTTTTTGGCCAACAAAGCAACCTGGAAAGGCAAATCAGCGCTACAAAGAAGACTCGCTACCCATCGGTCAAAAGGGCCATGCTGAAAAAAGTCTCAAAACCAGAAATGCAGGACAGGCCATGGAGAAATGGGAGCCTTGCTACACTGATGGGCGGGATGTAAATTGCCAACAGCCACTCTGGAGAAGTGTACGGTGTGTCCTGAAACATCTAAAAAACACAGCTTAGAGAGCATAGGGCACTTCCACTCATGGGGGTATAAATTGGGAAAATGAAAAATCAGCAAGACACAAGCACCCCAAAGTTTAGGGCTGCTCTGTTGACAAGGACCTCCACTTCATTCCACCTTCAATATCCCAGGAAAGAGAAAAATGGATAAAGAAGTTGTGGTCCTTATGTACAATGGAATATCACTCAGCCATGAAATCAATGTCATAAGGCTAGTAGCAGCATGATGAGTGGATTTAGGTACGGCGATTCTAAGTGAAATAAGTCACACAGAAAAGGACACTTCTCATAAGGTATCACTTATAGAGGGAATGTAAAAACCGTTACACTTGAACTGAATTACAAAACAGAACAGAGTCACACATGCAGAAAACACACTATGGCTGCTTAACGGGAAAAGTGAGGTGGGGTGATACATAAAACAAGGGTTTCAAATTAGCTCAGATACCGTTCCATAAACCCAATATGTAATAGACAAGACCTACTCCTTGCTCAGAGAACTGGACTCAACACGCCCTATTCACCGCACAAGAATATATCTGACTAGTAATAATCTTAAAACCTATGTATTGATATCTCTCTGTTAGTGTGTCAAGTGGGTGTAAAGCGGCATAAACACAGCAGTGAAAAGCAGCTAAACCCCATTATAAAAATAAATTACTTTGAAAAACCCATGAAACAAAGACAGTGAAAGAGAGCGAAATTCTTACACAATGCGTTCAGGGGCTGTGATGCAACCTGGATTGACCATATCTAGACCCACAGCTGGATGAGACATAAGGGTGGACACTCTTGGGGCTGAGAGGTTTGGTGAGGTTGGGTGAGCAAACGCAGACCCTTTAAAGTAATACTGCGTGGTACCCATCGCATGGGTCCCAAATCTCCATGTTCAAGGGCATCTTCCTACATCGAAAACATGCATGAGAAAACAAAAAGATGGTACACCATGTGATGGGGAAAGGTTTCTAACACGCACCTCATTTCTCTTCTCCTTGTGCCCGGGTTCGCCATTCCAGCCGCTTTACTAACAATCTCCCTACTTGGAGCATCAGCACCTTTAACCTCCTGTTCCGTACAGGTTGCAATTTGTCCTGAGGATGAACGGGTAGACGGGGAACCAGTGAGAGACTAGCTCTTGGTGTTGGGACAGGCACAGGTCACTCTATTTTCCCATCAGGAAGAAGAATGAACCACAGGCTCATCCTCCCCCCCGGAACCGGAACAGGGCCTGAAGCCATCCTGCGCTTTTGCGGCCAGCTCCCAAAAAAGCGAGTTGTAAAATGGAGCTTCAGGGCACTGCAATTCACAAACCTGCAGAGTTATAAATGATAACTCTCGTCCACAAATATATTGAGGGAAGGCAAAGAAGAGGATTTGAAATCAAGGCAGAATTGCAGGAAACAGATTTCAGGAGGTAGATTCGAATCGCCTTTAAAGCACATGAAAAGCGGCAAAACGTTGACAATGATGCCCTTGGCCAAAAAGGGCGTATGCGTTTTTTCCTGAATATATTCAGGAAAAAACGCATACGCCCTTTTTGGCCAACAAAGCAACCTGGAAAGGCAAATCAGCGCTACAAAGAAGACTCGCTACCCATCGGTCAAAAGGGCCATGCTGAAAAGAGTCTCAAAACCAGAAATGCAGGACAGGCCATGGAGAAATGGGAGCCTTGCTACACTGATGGGCGGGATGTAAATTGCCAACAGCCACTCTGGAGAAGTGTACGGTGTGTCCTGAAACATCTAAAAAACACAGCTTAGAGAGCATAGGGCACTTCCACTCATGGGGGTATAAATTGGGAAAATGAAAAATCAGCAAGACACAAGCACCCCAAAGTTTAGGGCTGCTCTGTTGACAAGGACCTCCACTTCATTCCACCTTCAATATCCCAGGAAAGAGAAAAATGGATAAAGAAGTTGTGGTCCTTATGTACAATGGAATATCACTCAGCCATGAAATCAATGTCATAAGGCTAGTAGCAGCATGATGAGTGGATTTAGGTACGACGATTCTAAGTGAAATAAGTCACACAGAAAAGGACACTTCTCATAAGGTATCACTTATAGAGGGAATGTAAAAACCGTTACACTTGAACTGAATTACAAAACAGAACAGAGTCACACATGCAGAAAACACACTATGGCTGCTTAACGGGAAAAGTGAGGTGGGGTGATACATAAAACAAGGGTTTCAAATTAGCTCAGATACCGTTCCATAAACCCAATATGTAATAGACAAGACCTACTCCTTGCTCAGAGAACTGGACTCAACACGCCCTATTCACCGCACAAGAATATATCTGACTAGTAATAATCTTAAAACCTATGTATTGATATCTCTCTGTTAGTGTGTCAAGTGGGTGTAAAGCGGCATAAACACAGCAGTGAAAAGCAGCTAAACCCCATTATAAAAATAAATTACTTTGAAAAACCCATGAAACAAAGACAGTGAAAGAGAGCGAAATTCTTACACAATGCGTTCAGGGGCTGTGATGCAACCTGGATTGACCATATCTAGACCCACAGCTGGATGAGACATAAGGGTGGACACTCTTGGGGCTGAGAGGTTTGGTGAGGTTGGGTGAGCAAACGCAGACCCTTTAAAGTAATACTGCGTGGTACCCATCGCATGGGTCCCAAATCTCCATGTTCAAGGGCATCTTCCTACATCGAAAACATGCATGAGAAAACAAAAAGATGGTACACCATGTGATGGGGAAAGGTTTCTAATACGCACCTCATTTCTCTTCTCCTTGTGCCCGGGTTCGCCATTCCAGCCGCTTTACTAACAATCTCCCTACTTGGAGCATCAGCACCTTTAACCTCCTGTTCCGTACAGGTTGCAATTTGTCCTGAGGATGAACGAGTAGACGGGGAACCAGTGAGAGACTAGCTCTTGGTGTTGCGACAGGCACAGGTCACTCTATTTTCCCATCAGGAAGAAGAATTAACCACAGGCTCATCCTCCCCCCCGGAACCGGAACAGGGCCTGAAGCCATCCTGCGCTTTTGCGGCCAGCTCCCAAAAAAGCGAGTTGTAAAATGGAGCTTCAGGGCACTGCAATTCACAAACCTGCAGAGTTATAAATGATAACTCTCGTCCACAAATATATTGAGGGAAGGCAAAGAAGAGGATTTGAAATCAAGGCAGAATTGCAGGAAACAGATTTCAGGAGGTAGATTCGAATCGCCTTTAAAGCACATGAAAAGCGGCAAAACGTTGACAATGATGCCCTTGGCAAAAAAGGGCGTATGCGTTTTGTCCTGAATATATTCAGGAAAAAACGCATACGCCCTTTTTGGCCAACAAAGCAACCTGGAAAGGCAAATCAGCGCTACAAAGAAGACTCGCTACCCATCGGTCAAAAGGGCCATGCTGAAAAAAGTCTCAAAACCAGAAATGCAGGACAGGCCATGGAGAAATGGGAGCCTTGCTACACTGATGGGCGGGATGTAAATTGCCAACAGCCACTCTGGAGAAGTGTACGGTGTGTCCTGAAACATCTAAAAAACACAGCTTAGAGAGCATAGGGCACTTCCACTCATGGGGGTATAAATTGGGAAAATGAAAAATCAGCAAGACACAAGCACCCCAAAGTTTAGGGCTGCTCTGTTGACAAGGACCTCCACTTCATTCCACCTTCAATATCCCAGGAAAGAGAAAAATGGATAAAGAAGTTGTGGTCCTTATGTACAATGGAATATCACTCAGCCATGAAATCAATGTCATAAGGCTAGTAGCAGCATGATGAGTGGATTTAGGTACGGCGATTCTAAGTGAAATAAGTCACACAGAAAAGGACACTTCTCATAAGGTATCACTTATAGAGGGAATGTAAAAACCGTTACACTTGAACTGAATTACAAAACAGAACAGAGTCACACATGCAGAAAACACACTATGGCTGCTTAACGGGAAAAGTGAGGTGGGGTGATACATAAAACAAGGGTTTCAAATTAGCTCAGATACCGTTCCATAAACCCAATATGTAATAGACAAGACCTACTCCTTGCTCAGAGAACTGGACTCAACACGCCCTATTCACCGCACAAGAATATATCTGACTAGTAATAATCTTAAAACCTATGTATTGATATCTCTCTGTTAGTGTGTCAAGTGGGTGTAAAGCGGCATAAACACAGCAGTGAAAAGCAGCTAAACCCCATTATAAAAATAAATTACTTTGAAAAACCCATGAAACAAAGACAGTGAAAGAGAGCGAAATTCTTACACAATGCGTTCAGGGGCTGTGATGCAACCTGGATTGACCATATCTAGACCCACAGCTGGATGAGACATAAGGGTGGACACTCTTGGGGCTGAGAGGTTTGGTGAGGTTGGGTGAGCAAACGCAGACCCTTTAAAGTAATACTGCGTGGTACCCATCGCATGGGTCCCAAATCTCCATGTTCAAGGGCATCTTCCTACATCGAAAACATGCATGAGAAAACAAAAAGATGGTACACCATGTGATGGGGAAAGGTTTCTAACACGCACCTCATTTCTCTTCTCCTTGTGCCCGGGTTCGCCATTCCAGCCGCTTTACTAACAATCTCCCTACTTGGAGCATCAGCACCTTTAACCTCCTGTTCCGTACAGGTTGCAATTTGTCCTGAGGATGAACGGGTAGACGGGGAACCAGTGAGAGACTAGCTCTTGGTGTTGGGACAGGCACAGGTCACTCTATTTTCCCATCAGGAAGAAGAATGAACCACAGGCTCATCCTCCCCCCCGGAACCGGAACAGGGCCTGAAGCCATCCTGCGCTTTTGCGGCCAGCTCCCTAAAAAGCGAGTTGTAAAATGGAGCTTCAGGGCACTGCAATTCACAAACCTGCAGAGTTATAAATGATAACTCTCGACCACAAATATATTGAGGGAAGGCAAAGAAGAGGATTTGAAATCAAGGCAGAATTGCAGGAAACAGATTTCAGGAGGTAGATTCGAATCGCCTTTAAAGCACATGAAAAGCGGCAAAACGTTGACAATGATGCCCTTGGCCAAAAAGGGCGTATGCGTTTTGTCCTGAATATATTCAGGAAAAAACGCATACGCCCTTTTTGGCCAACAAAGCAACCTGGAAAGGCAAATCAGCGCTACAAAGAAGACTCGCTACCCATCGGTCAAAAGGGCCATGCTGAAAAGAGTCTCAAAACCAGAAATGCAGGACAGGCCATGGAGAAATGGGAGCGTTGCTACACTGATGGGCGGGATGTAAATTGCCAACAGCCACTCTGGAGAAGTGTACGGTGTGTCCTGAAACATCTAAAAAACACAGCTTAGAGAGCATAGGGCACTTCCACTCATGGGGGTATAAATTGGGAAAATGAAAAATCAGCAAGACACAAGCACCCCAAAGTTTAGGGCTGCTCTGTTGACAAGGACCTCCACTTCATTCCACCTTCAATATCCCAGGAAAGAGAAAAATGGATAAAGAAGTTGTGGTCCTTATGTACAATGGAATATCACTCAGCCATGAAATCAATGTCATAAGGCTAGTAGCAGCATGATGAGTGGATTTAGGTACGGCGATTCTAAGTGAAATAAGTCACACAGAAAAGGACACTTCTCATAAGGTATCACTTATAGAGGGAATGTAAAAACCGTTACACTTGAACTGAATTACAAAACAGAACAGAGTCACACATGCAGAAAACACACTATGGCTGCTTAACGGGAAAAGTGAGGTGGGGTGATACATAAAACAAGGGTTTCAAATTAGCTCAGATACCGTTCCATAAACCCAATATGTAATAGACAAGACCTACTCCTTGCTCAGAGAACTGGACTCAACACGCCCTATTCACCGCACAAGAATATATCTGACTAGTAATAATCTTAAAACCTATGTATTGATATCTCTCTGTTAGTGTGTCAAGTGGGTGTAAAGCGGCATAAACACAGCAGTGAAAAGCAGCTAAACCCCATTATAAAAATAAATTACTTTGAAAAACCCATGAAACAAAGACAGTGAAAGAGAGCGAAATTCTTACACAATGCGTTCAGGGGCTGTGATGCAACCTGGATTGACCATATCTAGACCCACAGCTGGATGAGACATAAGGGTGGACACTCTTGGGGCTGAGAGGTTTGGTGAGGTTGGGTGAGCAAACGCAGACCCTTTAAAGTAATACTGCGTGGTACCCATCGCATGGGTCCCAAATCTCCATGTTCAAGGGCATCTTCCTACATCGAAAACATGCATGAGAAAACAAAAAGATGGTACACCATGTGATGGGGAAAGGTTTCTAACACGCACCTCATTTCTCTTCTCCTTGTGCCCGGGTTCGCCATTCCAGCCGCTTTACTAACAATCTCCCTACTTGGAGCATCAGCACCTTTAACCTCCTGTTCCGTACAGGTTGCAATTTGTCCTGAGGATGAACGGGTAGACGGGGAACCAGTGAGAGACTAGCTCTTGGTGTTGGGACAGGCACAGGTCACTCTATTTTCCCATCAGGAAGAAGAATGAACCACAGGCTCATCCTCCCCCCCGGAACCGGAACAGGGCCTGAAGCCATCCTGCGCTTTTGCGGCCAGCTCCCTAAAAAGCGAGTTGTAAAATGGAGCTTCAGGGCACTGCAATTCACAAACCTGCAGAGTTATAAATGATAACTCTCGACCACAAATATATTGAGGGAAGGCAAAGAAGAGGATTTGAAATCAAGGCAGAATTGCAGGAAACAGATTTCAGGAGGTAGATTCGAATCGCCTTTAAAGCACATGAAAAGCGGCAAAACGTTGACAATGATGCCCTTGGCCAAAAAGGGCGTATGCGTTTTGTCCTGAATATATTCAGGAAAAAACGCATACGCCCTTTTTGGCCAACAAAGCAACCTGGAAAGGCAAATCAGCGCTACAAAGAAGACTCGCTACCCATCGGTCAAAAGGGCCATGCTGAAAAGAGTCTCAAAACCAGAAATGCAGGACAGGCCATGGAGAAATGGGAGCGTTGCTACACTGATGGGCGGGATGTAAATTGCCAACAGCCACTCTGGAGAAGTGTACGGTGTGTCCTGAAACATCTAAAAAACACAGCTTAGAGAGCATAGGGCACTTCCACTCATGGGGGTATAAATTGGGAAAATGAAAAATCAGCAAGACACAAGCACCCCAAAGTTTAGGGCTGCTCTGTTGACAAGGACCTCCACTTCATTCCACCTTCAATATCCCAGGAAAGAGAAAAATGGATAAAGAAGTTGTGGTCCTTATGTACAATGGAATATCACTCAGCCATGAAATCAATGTCATAAGGCTAGTAGCAGCATGATGAGTGGATTTAGGTACGGCGATTCTAAGTGAAATAAGTCACACAGAAAAGGACACTTCTCATAAGGTATCACTTATAGAGGGAATGTAAAAACCGTTACACTTGAACTGAATTACAAAACAGAACAGAGTCACACATGCAGAAAACACACTATGGCTGCTTAACGGGAAAAGTGAGGTGGGGTGATACATAAAACAAGGGTTTCAAATTAGCTCAGATACCGTTCCATAAACCCAATATGTAATAGACAAGACCTACTCCTTGCTCAGAGAACTGGACTCAACACGCCCTATTCACCGCACAAGAATATATCTGACTAGTAATAATCTTAAAACCTATGTATTGATATCTCTCTGTTAGTGTGTCAAGTGGGTGTAAAGCGGCATAAACACAGCAGTGAAAAGCAGCTAAACCCCATTATAAAAATAAATTACTTTGAAAAACCCATGAAACAAAGACAGTGAAAGAGAGCGAAATTCTTACACAATGCGTTCAGGGGCTGTGATGCAACCTGGATTGACCATATCTAGACCCACAGCTGGATGAGACATAAGGGTGGACACTCTTGGGGCTGAGAGGTTTGGTGAGGTTGGGTGAGCAAACGCAGACCCTTTAAAGTAATACTGCGTGGTACCCATCGCATGGGTCCCAAATCTCCATGTTCAAGGGCATCTTCCTACATCGAAAACATGCATGAGAAAACAAAAAGATGGTACACCATGTGATGGGGAAAGGTTTCTAACACGCACCTCATTTCTCTTCTCCTTGTGCCCGGGTTCGCCATTCCAGCCGCTTTACTAACAATCTCCCTACTTGGAGCATCAGCACCTTTAACCTCCTGTTCCGTACAGGTTGCAATTTGTCCTGAGGATGAACGGGTAGACGGGGAACCAGTGAGAGACTAGCTCTTGGTGTTGGGACAGGCACAGGTCACTCTATTTTCCCATCAGGAAGAAGAATGAACCACAGGCTCATCCTCCCCCCCGGAACCGGAACAGGGCCTGAAGCCATCCTGCGCTTTTGCGGCCAGCTCCCTAAAAAGCGAGTTGTAAAATGGAGCTTCAGGGCACTGCAATTCACAAACCTGCAGAGTTATAAATGATAACTCTCGACCACAAATATATTGAGGGAAGGCAAAGAAGAGGATTTGAAATCAAGGCAGAATTGCAGGAAACAGATTTCAGGAGGTAGATTCGAATCGCCTTTAAAGCACATGAAAAGCGGCAAAACGTTGACAATGATGCCCTTGGCCAAAAAGGGCGTATGCGTTTTGTCCTGAATATATTCAGGAAAAAACGCATACGCCCTTTTTGGCCAACAAAGCAACCTGGAAAGGCAAATCAGCGCTACAAAGAAGACTCGCTACCCATCGGTCAAAAGGGCCATGCTGAAAAGAGTCTCAAAACCAGAAATGCAGGACAGGCCATGGAGAAATGGGAGCGTTGCTACACTGATGGGCGGGATGTAAATTGCCAACAGCCACTCTGGAGAAGTGTACGGTGTGTCCTGAAACATCTAAAAAACACAGCTTAGAGAGCATAGGGCACTTCCACTCATGGGGGTATAAATTGGGAAAATGAAAAATCAGCAAGACACAAGCACCCCAAAGTTTAGGGCTGCTCTGTTGACAAGGACCTCCACTTCATTCCACCTTCAATATCCCAGGAAAGAGAAAAATGGATAAAGAAGTTGTGGTCCTTATGTACAATGGAATATCACTCAGCCATGAAATCAATGTCATAAGGCTAGTAGCAGCATGATGAGTGGATTTAGGTACGGCGATTCTAAGTGAAATAAGTCACACAGAAAAGGACACTTCTCATAAGGTATCACTTATAGAGGGAATGTAAAAACCGTTACACTTGAACTGAATTACAAAACAGAACAGAGTCACACATGCAGAAAACACACTATGGCTGCTTAACGGGAAAAGTGAGGTGGGGTGATACATAAAACAAGGGTTTCAAATTAGCTCAGATACCGTTCCATAAACCCAATATGTAATAGACAAGACCTACTCCTTGCTCAGAGAACTGGACTCAACACGCCCTATTCACCGCACAAGAATATATCTGACTAGTAATAATCTTAAAACCTATGTATTGATATCTCTCTCTTAGTGTGTCAAGTGGGTGTAAAGCGGCATAAACACAGCAGTGAAAAGCAGCTAAACCCCATTATAAAAATAAATTACTTTGAAAAACCCATGAAACAAAGACAGTGAAAGAGAGCGAAATTCTTACACAATGCGTTCAGGGGCTGTGATGCAACCTGGATTGACCATATCTAGACCCACAGCTGGATGAGACATAAGGGTGGACACTCTTGGGGCTGAGAGGTTTGGTGAGGTTGGGTGAGCAAACGCAGACCCTTTAAAGTAATACTGCGTGGTACCCATCGCATGGGTCCCAAATCTCCATGTTCAAGGGCATCTTCCTACATCGAAAACATGCATGAGAAAACAAAAAGATGGTACACCATGTGATGGGGAAAGGTTTCTAATACGCACCTCATTTCTCTTCTCCTTGTGCCCGGGTTCGCCATTCCAGCCGCTTTACTAACAATCTCCCTACTTGGAGCATCAGCACCTTTAACCTCCTGTTCCGTACAGGTTGCAATTTGTCCTGAGGATGAACGAGTAGACGGGGAACCAGTGAGAGACTAGCTCTTGGTGTTGGGACAGGCACAGGTCACTCTATTTTCCCATCAGGAAGAAGAATTAACCACAGGCTCATCCTCCCCCCCGGAACCGGAACAGGGCCTGAAGCCATCCTGCGCTTTTGCGGCCAGCTCCCAAAAAAGCGAGTTGTAAAATGGAGCTTCAGGGCACTGCAATTCACAAACCTGCAGAGTTATAAATGATAACTCTCGTCCACAAATATATTGAGGGAAGGCAAAGAAGAGGATTTGAAATCAAGGCAGAATTGCAGGAAACAGATTTCAGGAGGTAGATTCGAATCGCCTTTAAAGCACATGAAAAGCGGCAAAACGTTGACAATGATTCCCTTGGCCAAAAAGGGCGTATGCGTTTTTTCCTGAATATATTCAGGAAAAAACGCATACGCCCTTTTTGGCCAACCAAGCAACCTGGAAAGGCAAATCAGCGCTACAAAGAAGACTCGCTACCCATCGGTCAAAAGGGCCATGCTGAAAAAAGTCTCAAAACCAGAAATGCAGGACAGGCCATGGAGAAATGGGAGCCTTGCTACACTGATGGGCGGGATGTAAATTGCCAACAGCCACTCTGGAGAAGTGTACGGTGTGTCCTGAAACATCTAAAAAACACAGCTTAGAGAGCATAGGGCACTTCCACTCATGGGGGTATAAATTGGGAAAATGAAAAATCAGCAAGACACAAGCACCCCAAAGTTTAGGGCTGCTCTGTTGACAAGGACCTCCACTTCATTCCACCTTCAATATCCCAGGAAAGAGAAAAATGGATAAAGAAGTTGTGGTCCTTATGTACAATGGAATATCACTCAGCCATGAAATCAATGTCATAAGGCTAGTAGCAGCATGATGAGTGGATTTAGGTACGGCGATTCTAAGTGAAATAAGTCACACAGAAAAGGACACTTCTCATAAGGTATCACTTATAGAGGGAATGTAAAAACCGTTACACTTGAACTGAATTACAAAACAGAACAGAGTCACACATGCAGAAAACACACTATGGCTGCTTAACGGGAAAAGTGAGGTGGGGTGATACATAAAACAAGGGTTTCAAATTAGCTCAGATACCGTTCCATAAACCCAATATGTAATAGACAAGACCTACTCCTTGCTCAGAGAACTGGACTCAACACGCCCTATTCACCGCACAAGAATATATCTGACTAGTAATAATCTTAAAACCTATGTATTGATATCTCTCTGTTAGTGTGTCAAGTGGGTGTAAAGCGGCATAAACACAGCAGTGAAAAGCAGCTAAACCCCATTATAAAAATAAATTACTTTGAAAAACCCATGAAACAAAGACAGTGAAAGAGAGCGAAATTCTTACACAATGCGTTCAGGGGCTGTGATGCAACCTGGATTGACCATATCTAGACCCACAGCTGGATGAGACATTAGGGTGGACACTCTTGGGGCTGAGAGGTTTGGTGAGGTTGGGTGAGCAAACGCAGACCCTTTAAAGTAATACTGCGTGGTACCCATCGCATGGGTCCCAAATCTCCATGTTCAAGGGCATCTTCCTACATCGAAAACATGCATGAGAAAACAAAAAGATGGTACACCATGTGATGGGGAAAGGTTTCTAACACGCACCTCATTTCTCTTCTCCTTGTGCCCGGGTTCGCCATTCCAGCCGCTTTACTAACAATCTCCCTACTTGGAGCATCAGCACCTTTAACCTCCTGTTCCGTACAGGTTGCAATTTGTCCTGAGGATGAACGGGTAGACGGGGAACCAGTGAGAGACTAGCTCTTGGTGTTGGGACAGGCACAGGTCACTCTATTTTCCCATCAGGAAGAAGAATGAACCACAGGCTCATCCTCCCCCCCGGAACCGGAACAGGGCCTGAAGCCATCCTGCGCTTTTGCGGCCAGCTCCCTAAAAAGCGAGTTGTAAAATGGAGCTTCAGGGCACTGCAATTCACAAACCTGCAGAGTTATAAATGATAACTCTCGACCACAAATATATTGAGGGAAGGCAAAGAAGAGGATTTGAAATCAAGGCAGAATTGCAGGAAACAGATTTCAGGAGGTAGATTCGAATCGCCTTTAAAGCACATGAAAAGCGGCAAAACGTTGACAATGATGCCCTTGGCCAAAAAGGGCGTATGCGTTTTGTCCTGAATATATTCAGGAAAAAACGCATACGCCCTTTTTGGCCAACAAAGCAACCTGGAAAGGCAAATCAGCGCTACAAAGAAGACTCGCTACCCATCGGTCAAAAGGGCCATGCTGAAAAGAGTCTCAAAACCAGAAATGCAGGACAGGCCATGGAGAAATGGGAGCGTTGCTACACTGATGGGCGGGATGTAAATTGCCAACAGCCACTCTGGAGAAGTGTACGGTGTGTCCTGAAACATCTAAAAAACACAGCTTAGAGAGCATAGGGCACTTCCACTCATGGGGGTATAAATTGGGAAAATGAAAAATCAGCAAGACACAAGCACCCCAAAGTTTAGGGCTGCTCTGTTGACAAGGACCTCCACTTCATTCCACCTTCAATATCCCAGGAAAGAGAAAAATGGATAAAGAAGTTGTGGTCCTTATGTACAATGGAATATCACTCAGCCATGAAATCAATGTCATAAGGCTAGTAGCAGCATGATGAGTGGATTTAGGTACGGCGATTCTAAGTGAAATAAGTCACACAGAAAAGGACACTTCTCATAAGGTATCACTTATAGAGGGAATGTAAAAACCGTTACACTTGAACTGAATTACAAAACAGAACAGAGTCACACATGCAGAAAACACACTATGGCTGCTTAACGGGAAAAGTGAGGTGGGGTGATACATAAAACAAGGGTTTCAAATTAGCTCAGATACCGTTCCATAAACCCAATATGTAATAGACAAGACCTACTCCTTGCTCAGAGAACTGGACTCAACACGCCCTATTCACCGCACAAGAATATATCTGACTAGTAATAATCTTAAAACCTATGTATTGATATCTCTCTGTTAGTGTGTCAAGTGGGTGTAAAGCGGCATAAACACAGCAGTGAAAAGCAGCTAAACCCCATTATAAAAATAAATTACTTTGAAAAACCCATGAAACAAAGACAGTGAAAGAGAGCGAAATTCTTACACAATGCGTTCAGGGGCTGTGATGCAACCTGGATTGACCATATCTAGACCCACAGCTGGATGAGACATAAGGGTGGACACTCTTGGGGCTGAGAGGTTTGGTGAGGTTGGGTGAGCAAATGCAGACCCTTTAAAGTAATACTGCGTGGTACCCATCGCATGGGTCCCAAATCTCCATGTTCAAGGGCATCTTCCTACATCGAAAACATGCATGAGAAAACAAAAAGATGGTACACCATGTGATGGGGAAAGGTTTCTAATACGCACCTCATTTCTCTTCTCCTTGTGCCCGGGTTCGCCATTCCAGCCGCTTTACTAACAATCTCCCTACTTGGAGCATCAGCACCTTTAACCTCCTGTTCCGTACAGGTTGCAATTTGTCCTGAGGATGAACGAGTAGACGGGGAACCAGTGAGAGACTAGCTCTTGGTGTTGGGACAGGCACAGGTCACTCTATTTTCCCATCAGGAAGAAGAATGAACCACAGGCTCATCCTCCCCCCCGGAACCGGAACAGGGCCTGAAGCCATCCTGCGCTTTTGCGGCCAGCTCCCAAAAAAGCGAGTTGTAAAATGGAGCTTCAGGGCACTGCAATTCACAAACCTGCAGAGTTATAAATGATAACTCTCGTCCACAAATATATTGAGGGAAGGCAAAGAAGAGGATTTGAAATCAAGGCAGAATTGCAGGAAACAGATTTCAGGAGGTAGATTCGAATCGCCTTTAAAGCACATGAAAAGCGGCAAAACGTTGACAATGATTCCCTTGGCCAAAAAGGGCGTATGCGTTTTTTCCTGAATATATTCAGGAAAAAACGCATACGCCCTTTTTGGCCAACCAAGCAACCTGGAAAGGCAAATCAGCGCTACAAAGAAGACTCGCTACCCATCGGTCAAAAGGGCCATGCTGAAAAAAGTCTCAAAACCAGAAATGCAGGACAGGCCATGGAGAAATGGGAGCCTTGCTACACTGATGGGCGGGATGTAAATTGCCAACAGCCACTCTGGAGAAGTGTACGGTGTGTCCTGAAACATCTAAAAAACACAGCTTAGAGAGCATAGGGCACTTCCACTCATGGGGGTATAAATTGGGAAAATGAAAAATCAGCAAGACACAAGCACCCCAAAGTTTAGGGCTGCTCTGTTGACAAGGACCTCCACTTCATTCCACCTTCAATATCCCAGGAAAGAGAAAAATGGATAAAGAAGTTGTGGTCCTTATGTACAATGGAATATCACTCAGCCATGAAATCAATGTCATAAGGCTAGTAGCAGCATGATGAGTGGATTTAGGTACGGCGATTCTAAGTGAAATAAGTCACACAGAAAAGGACACTTCTCATAAGGTATCACTTATAGAGGGAATGTAAAAACCGTTACACTTGAACTGAATTACAAAACAGAACAGAGTCACACATGCAGAAAACACACTATGGCTGCTTAACGGGAAAAGTGAGGTGGGGTGATACATAAAACAAGGGTTTCAAATTAGCTCAGATACCGTTCCATAAACCCAATATGTAATAGACAAGACCTACTCCTTGCTCAGAGAACTGGACTCAACACGCCCTATTCACCGCACAAGAATATATCTGACTAGTAATAATCTTAAAACCTATGTATTGATATCTCTCTGTTAGTGTGTCAAGTGGGTGTAAAGCGGCATAAACACAGCAGTGAAAAGCAGCTAAACCCCATTATAAAAATAAATTACTTTGAAAAACCCATGAAACAAAGACAGTGAAAGAGAGCGAAATTCTTACACAATGCGTTCAGGGGCTGTGATGCAACCTGGATTGACCATATCTAGACCCACAGCTGGATGAGACATTAGGGTGGACACTCTTGGGGCTGAGAGGTTTGGTGAGGTTGGGTGAGCAAACGCAGACCCTTTAAAGTAATACTGCGTGGTACCCATCGCATGGGTCCCAAATCTCCATGTTCAAGGGCATCTTCCTACATCGAAAACATGCATGAGAAAACAAAAAGATGGTACACCATGTGATGGGGAAAGGTTTCTAACACGCACCTCATTTCTCTTCTCCTTGTGCCCGGGTTCGCCATTCCAGCCGCTTTACTAACAATCTCCCTACTTGGAGCATCAGCACCTTTAACCTCCTGTTCCGTACAGGTTGCAATTTGTCCTGAGGATGAACGGGTAGACGGGGAACCAGTGAGAGACTAGCTCTTGGTGTTGGGACAGGCACAGGTCACTCTATTTTCCCATCAGGAAGAAGAATGAACCACAGGCTCATCCTCCCCCCCGGAACCGGAACAGGGCCTGAAGCCATCCTGCGCTTTTGCGGCCAGCTCCCTAAAAAGCGAGTTGTAAAATGGAGCTTCAGGGCACTGCAATTCACAAACCTGCAGAGTTATAAATGATAACTCTCGACCACAAATATATTGAGGGAAGGCAAAGAAGAGGATTTGAAATCAAGGCAGAATTGCAGGAAACAGATTTCAGGAGGTAGATTCGAATCGCCTTTAAAGCACATGAAAAGCGGCAAAACGTTGACAATGATGCCCTTGGCCAAAAAGGGCGTATGCGTTTTGTCCTGAATATATTCAGGAAAAAACGCATACGCCCTTTTTGGCCAACAAAGCAACCTGGAAAGGCAAATCAGCGCTACAAAGAAGACTCGCTACCCATCGGTCAAAAGGGCCATGCTGAAAAGAGTCTCAAAACCAGAAATGCAGGACAGGCCATGGAGAAATGGGAGCGTTGCTACACTGATGGGCGGGATGTAAATTGCCAACAGCCACTCTGGAGAAGTGTACGGTGTGTCCTGAAACATCTAAAAAACACAGCTTAGAGAGCATAGGGCACTTCCACTCATGGGGGTATAAATTGGGAAAATGAAAAATCAGCAAGACACAAGCACCCCAAAGTTTAGGGCTGCTCTGTTGACAAGGACCTCCACTTCATTCCACCTTCAATATCCCAGGAAAGAGAAAAATGGATAAAGAAGTTGTGGTCCTTATGTACAATGGAATATCACTCAGCCATGAAATCAATGTCATAAGGCTAGTAGCAGCATGATGAGTGGATTTAGGTACGGCGATTCTAAGTGAAATAAGTCACACAGAAAAGGACACTTCTCATAAGGTATCACTTATAGAGGGAATGTAAAAACCGTTACACTTGAACTGAATTACAAAACAGAACAGAGTCACACATGCAGAAAACACACTATGGCTGCTTAACGGGAAAAGTGAGGTGGGGTGATACATAAAACAAGGGTTTCAAATTAGCTCAGATACCGTTCCATAAACCCAATATGTAATAGACAAGACCTACTCCTTGCTCAGAGAACTGGACTCAACACGCCCTATTCACCGCACAAGAATATATCTGACTAGTAATAATCTTAAAACCTATGTATTGATATCTCTCTGTTAGTGTGTCAAGTGGGTGTAAAGCGGCATAAACACAGCAGTGAAAAGCAGCTAAACCCCATTATAAAAATAAATTACTTTGAAAAACCCATGAAACAAAGACAGTGAAAGAGAGCGAAATTCTTACACAATGCGTTCAGGGGCTGTGATGCAACCTGGATTGACCATATCTAGACCCACAGCTGGATGAGACATAAGGGTGGACACTCTTGGGGCTGAGAGGTTTGGTGAGGTTGGGTGAGCAAATGCAGACCCTTTAAAGTAATACTGCGTGGTACCCATCGCATGGGTCCCAAATCTCCATGTTCAAGGGCATCTTCCTACATCGAAAACATGCATGAGAAAACAAAAAGATGGTACACCATGTGATGGGGAAAGGTTTCTAATACGCACCTCATTTCTCTTCTCCTTGTGCCCGGGTTCGCCATTCCAGCCGCTTTACTAACAATCTCCCTACTTGGAGCATCAGCACCTTTAACCTCCTGTTCCGTACAGGTTGCAATTTGTCCTGAGGATGAACGAGTAGACGGGGAACCAGTGAGAGACTAGCTCTTGGTGTTGGGACAGGCACAGGTCACTCTATTTTCCCATCAGGAAGAAGAATGAACCACAGGCTCATCCTCCCCCCCGGAACCGGAACAGGGCCTGAAGCCATCCTGCGCTTTTGCGGCCAGCTCCCAAAAAAGCGAGTTGTAAAATGGAGCTTCAGGGCACTGCAATTCACAAACCTGCAGAGTTATAAATGATAACTCTCGTCCACAAATATATTGAGGGAAGGCAAAGAAGAGGATTTGAAATCAAGGCAGAATTGCAGGAAACAGATTTCAGGAGGTAGATTCGAATCGCCTTTAAAGCACATGAAAAGCGGCAAAACGTTGACAATGATTCCCTTGGCCAAAAAGGGCGTATGCGTTTTTTCCTGAATATATTCAGGAAAAAACGCATACGCCCTTTTTGGCCAACCAAGCAACCTGGAAAGGCAAATCAGCGCTACAAAGAAGACTCGCTACCCATCGGTCAAAAGGGCCATGCTGAAAAAAGTCTCAAAACCAGAAATGCAGGACAGGCCATGGAGAAATGGGAGCCTTGCTACACTGATGGGCGGGATGTAAATTGCCAACAGCCACTCTGGAGAAGTGTACGGTGTGTCCTGAAACATCTAAAAAACACAGCTTAGAGAGCATAGGGCACTTCCACTCATGGGGGTATAAATTGGGAAAATGAAAAATCAGCAAGACACAAGCACCCCAAAGTTTAGGGCTGCTCTGTTGACAAGGACCTCCACTTCATTCCACCTTCAATATCCCAGGAAAGAGAAAAATGGATAAAGAAGTTGTGGTCCTTATGTACAATGGAATATCACTCAGCCATGAAATCAATGTCATAAGGCTAGTAGCAGCATGATGAGTGGATTTAGGTACGGCGATTCTAAGTGAAATAAGTCACACAGAAAAGGACACTTCTCATAAGGTATCACTTATAGAGGGAATGTAAAAACCGTTACACTTGAACTGAATTACAAAACAGAACAGAGTCACACATGCAGAAAACACACTATGGCTGCTTAACGGGAAAAGTGAGGTGGGGTGATACATAAAACAAGGGTTTCAAATTAGCTCAGATACCGTTCCATAAACCCAATATGTAATAGACAAGACCTACTCCTTGCTCAGAGAACTGGACTCAACACGCCTTATTCACCGCACAAGAATATATCTGACTAGTAATAATCTTAAAACCTATGTATTGATATCTCTCTGTTAGTGTGTCAAGTGGGTGTAAAGCGGCATAAACACAGCAGTGAAAAGCAGCTAAACCCCATTATAAAAATAAATTACTTTGAAAAACCCATGAAACAAAGACAGTGAAAGAGAGCGAAATTCTTACACAATGCGTTCAGGGGCTGTGATGCAACCTGGATTGACCATATCTAGACCCACAGCTGGATGAGACATTAGGGTGGACACTCTTGGGGCTGAGAGGTTTGGTGAGGTTGGGTGAGCAAACGCAGACCCTTTAAAGTAATACTGCGTGGTACCCATCGCATGGGTCCCAAATCTCCATGTTCAAGGGCATCTTCCTACATCGAAAACATGCATGAGAAAACAAAAAGATGGTACACCATGTGATGGGGAAAGGTTTCTAACACGCACCTCATTTCTCTTCTCCT
This sequence comes from Balaenoptera ricei, assembly GCF_028023285.1. Classification (NCBI taxonomy): domain Eukaryota; kingdom Metazoa; phylum Chordata; class Mammalia; order Artiodactyla; family Balaenopteridae; genus Balaenoptera; species Balaenoptera ricei. Next base: position 295,820 of record NW_026777496.1, read on the forward strand.
TGTGCCCGGGTTCGCCATTCCAGCCGCTTTACTAACAATCTCCCTACTTGGAGCATCAGCACCTTTAACCTCCTGTTCCGTACAGGTTGCAATTTGTCCTGAGGATGAACGGGTAGACGGGGAACCAGTGAGAGACTAGCTCTTGGTGTTGGGACAGGCACAGGTCACTCTATTTTCCCATCAGGAAGAAGAATGAACCACAGGCTCATCCTCCCCCCCGGAACCGGAACAGGGCCTGAAGCCATCCTGCGCTTTTGCGGCCAGCTCCCTAAAAAGCGAGTTGTAAAATGGAGCTTCAGGGCACTGCAATTCACAAACCTGCAGAGTTATAAATGATAACTCTCGACCACAAATATATTGAGGGAAGGCAAAGAAGAGGATTTGAAATCAAGGCAGAATTGCAGGAAACAGATTTCAGGAGGTAGATTCGAATCGCCTTTAAAGCACATGAAAAGCGGCAAAACGTTGACAATGATGCCCTTGGCCAAAAAGGGCGTATGCGTTTTGTCCTGAATATATTCAGGAAAAAACGCATACGCCCTTTTTGGCCAACAAAGCAACCTGGAAAGGCAAATCAGCGCTACAAAGAAGACTCGCTACCCATCGGTCAAAAGGGCCATGCTGAAAAGAGTCTCAAAACCAGAAATGCAGGACAGGCCATGGAGAAATGGGAGCGTTGCTACACTGATGGGCGGGATGTAAATTGCCAACAGCCACTCTGGAGAAGTGTACGGTGTGTCCTGAAACATCTAAAAAACACAGCTTAGAGAGCATAGGGCACTTCCACTCATGGGGGTATAAATTGGGAAAATGAAAAATCAGCAAGACACAAGCACCCCAAAGTTTAGGGCTGCTCTGTTGACAAGGACCTCCACTTCATTCCACCTTCAATATCCCAGGAAAGAGAAAAATGGATAAAGAAGTTGTGGTCCTTATGTACAATGGAATATCACTCAGCCATGAAATCAATGTCATAAGGCTAGTAGCAGCATGATGAGTGGATTTAGGTACGGCGATTCTAAGTGAAATAAGTCACACAGAAAAGGACACTTCTCATAAGGTATCACTTATAGAGGGAATGTAAAAACCGTTACACTTGAACTGAATTACAAAACAGAACAGAGTCACACATGCAGAAAACACACTATGGCTGCTTAACGGGAAAAGTGAGGTGGGGTGATACATAAAACAAGGGTTTCAAATTAGCTCAGATACCGTTCCATAAACCCAATATGTAATAGACAAGACCTACTCCTTGCTCAGAGAACTGGACTCAACACGCCCTATTCACCGCACAAGAATATATCTGACTAGTAATAATCTTAAAACCTATGTATTGATATCTCTCTGTTAGTGTGTCAAGTGGGTGTAAAGCGGCATAAACACAGCAGTGAAAAGCAGCTAAACCCCATTATAAAAATAAATTACTTTGAAAAACCCATGAAACAAAGACAGTGAAAGAGAGCGAAATTCTTACACAATGCGTTCAGGGGCTGTGATGCAACCTGGATTGACCATATCTAGACCCACAGCTGGATGAGACATAAGGGTGGACACTCTTGGGGCTGAGAGGTTTGGTGAGGTTGGGTGAGCAAATGCAGACCCTTTAAAGTAATACTGCGTGGTACCCATCGCATGGGTCCCAAATCTCCATGTTCAAGGGCATCTTCCTACATCGAAAACATGCATGAGAAAACAAAAAGATGGTACACCATGTGATGGGGAAAGGTTTCTAATACGCACCTCATTTCTCTTCTCCTTGTGCCCGGGTTCGCCATTCCAGCCGCTTTACTAACAATCTCCCTACTTGGAGCATCAGCACCTTTAACCTCCTGTTCCGTACAGGTTGCAATTTGTCCTGAGGATGAACGAGTAGACGGGGAACCAGTGAGAGACTAGCTCTTGGTGTTGGGACAGGCACAGGTCACTCTATTTTCCCATCAGGAAGAAGAATGAACCACAGGCTCATCCTCCCCCCCGGAACCGGAACAGGGCCTGAAGCCATCCTGCGCTTTTGCGGCCAGCTCCCAAAAAAGCGAGTTGTAAAATGGAGCTTCAGGGCACTGCAATTCACAAACCTGCAGAGTTATAAATGATAACTCTCGTCCACAAATATATTGAGGGAAGGCAAAGAAGAGGATTTGAAATCAAGGCAGAATTGCAGGAAACAGATTTCAGGAGGTAGATTCGAATCGCCTTTAAAGCACATGAAAAGCGGCAAAACGTTGACAATGATGCCCTTGGCCAAAAAGGGCGTATGCGTTTTTTCCTGAATATATTCAGGAAAAAACGCATACGCCCTTTTTGGCCAACCAAGCAACCTGGAAAGGCAAATCAGCGCTACAAAGAAGACTCGCTACCCATCGGTCAAAAGGGCCATGCTGAAAAAAGTCTCAAAACCAGAAATGCAGGACAGGCCATGGAGAAATGGGAGCCTTGCTACACTGATGGGCGGGATGTAAATTGCCAACAGCCACTCTGGAGAAGTGTACGGTGTGTCCTGAAACATCTAAAAAACACAGCTTAGAGAGCATAGGGCACTTCCACTCATGGGGGTATAAATTGGGAAAATGAAAAATCAGCAAGACACAAGCACCCCAAAGTTTAGGGCTGCTCTGTTGACAAGGACCTCCACTTCATTCCACCTTCAATATCCCAGGAAAGAGAAAAATGGATAAAGAAGTTGTGGTCCTTATGTACAATGGAATATCACTCAGCCATGAAATCAATGTCATAAGGCTAGTAGCAGCATGATGAGTGGATTTAGGTACGGCGATTCTAAGTGAAATAAGTCACACAGAAAAGGACACTTCTCATAAGGTATCACTTATAGAGGGAATGTAAAAACCGTTACACTTGAACTGAATTACAAAACAGAACAGAGTCACACATGCAGAAAACACACTATGGCTGCTTAACGGGAAAAGTGAGGTGGGGTGATACATAAAACAAGGGTTTCAAATTAGCTCAGATACCGTTCCATAAACCCAATATGTAATAGACAAGACCTACTCCTTGCTCAGAGAACTGGACTCAACACGCCTTATTCACCGCACAAGAATATATCTGACTAGTAATAATCTTAAAACCTATGTATTGATATCTCTCTGTTAGTGTGTCAAGTGGGTGTAAAGCGGCATAAACACAGCAGTGAAAAGCAGCTAAACCCCATTATAAAAATAAATTACTTTGAAAAACCCATGAAACAAAGACAGTGAAAGAGAGCGAAATTCTTACACAATGCGTTCAGGGGCTGTGATGCAACCTGGATTGACCATATCTAGACCCACAGCTGGATGAGACATAAGGGTGGACACTCTTGGGGCTGAGAGGTTTGGTGAGGTTGGGTGAGCAAACGCAGACCCTTTAAAGTAATACTGCGTGGTACCCATCGCATGGGTCCCAAATCTCCATGTTCAAGGGCATCTTCCTACATCGAAAACATGCATGAGAAAACAAAAAGATGGTACACCATGTGATGGGGAAAGGTTTCTAATACGCACCTCATTTCTCTTCTCCTTGTGCCCGGGTTCGCCATTCCAGCCGCTTTACTAACAATCTCCCTACTTGGAGCATCAGCACCTTTAACCTCCTGTTCTGTACAGGTTGCAATTTGTCCTGAGGATGAACGGGTAGACGGGGAACCAGTGAGAGACTAGCTCTTGGTGTTGGGACAGGCACAGGTCACTCTATTTTCCCATCAGGAAGAAGAATGAACCACAGGCTCATCCTCCCCCCCGGAACCGGAACAGGGCCTGAAGCCATCCTGCGCTTTTGCGGCCAGCTCCCAAAAAAGCGAGTTGTAAAACGGAGCTTCAGGGCACTGCAATTCACAAACCTGCAGAGTTATAAATGATAACTCTCGTCCACAAATATATTGAGGGAAGGCAAAGAAGAGGATTTGAAATCAAGGCAGAATTGCAGGAAACAGATTTCAGGAGGTAGATTCAAATCGCCTTTAAAGCACATGAAAAGCGGCAAAACGTTGACAATGATGCCCTTGGCCAAAAAGGGCGTATGCGTTTTTTCCTGAATATATTCAGGAAAAAACGCATACGCCCTTTTTGGCCAACCAAGCAACCTGGAAAGGCAAATCAGCGCTACAAAGAAGACTCGCTACCCATCGGTCAAAAGGGCCATGCTGAAAAAAGTCTCAAAACCAGAAATGCAGGACAGGCCATGGAGAAATGGGAGCCTTGCTACACTGATGGGCGGGATGTAAATTGCCAACAGCCACTCTGGAGAAGTGTACGGTGTGTCCTGAAACATCTAAAAAACACAGCTTAGAGAGCATAGGGCACTTCCACTCATGGGGGTATAAATTGGGAAAATGAAAAATCAGCAAGACACAAGCACCCCAAAGTTTAGGGCTGCTCTGTTGACAAGGACCTCCACTTCATTCCACCTTCAATATCCCAGGAAAGAGAAAAATGGATAAAGAAGTTGTGGTCCTTATGTACAATGGAATATCACTCAGCCATGAAATCAATGTCATAAGGCTAGTAGCAGCATGATGAGTGGATTTAGGTACGGCGATTCTAAGTGAAATAAGTCACACAGAAAAGGACACTTCTCATAAGGTATCACTTATAGAGGGAATGTAAAAACCGTTACACTTGAACTGAATTACAAAACAGAACAGAGTCACACATGCAGAAAACACACTATGGCTGCTTAACGGGAAAAGTGAGGTGGGGTGATACATAAAACAAGGGTTTCAAATTAGCTCAGATACCGTTCCATAAACCCAATATGTAATAGACAAGACCTACTCCTTGCTCAGAGAACTGGACTCAACACGCCCTATTCACCGCACAAGAATATATCTGACTAGTAATAATCTTAAAACCTATGTATTGATATCTCTCTGTTAGTGTGTCAAGTGGGTGTAAAGCGGCATAAACACAGCAGTGAAAAGCAGCTAAACCCCATTATAAAAATAAATTACTTTGAAAAACCCATGAAACAAAGACAGTGAAAGAGAGCGAAATTCTTACACAATGCGTTCAGGGGCTGTGATGCAACCTGGATTGACCATATCTAGACCCACAGCTGGATGAGACATAAGGGTGGACACTCTTGGGGCTGAGAGGTTTGGTGAGGTTGGGTGAGCAAACGCAGACCCTTTAAAGTAATACTGCGTGGTACCCATCGCATGGGTCCCAAATCTCCATGTTCAAGGGCATCTTCCTACATCGAAAACATGCATGAGAAAACAAAAAGATGGTACACCATGTGATGGGGAAAGGTTTCTAATACGCACCTCATTTCTCTTCTCCTTGTGCCCGGGTTCGCCATTCCAGCCGCTTTACTAACAATCTCCCTACTTGGAGCATCAGCACCTTTAACCTCCTGTTCTGTACAGGTTGCAATTTGTCCTGAGGATGAACGGGTAGACGGGGAACCAGTGAGAGACTAGCTCTTGGTGTTGGGACAGGCACAGGTCACTCTATTTTCCCATCAGGAAGAAGAATGAACCACAGGCTCATCCTCCCCCCCGGAACCGGAACAGGGCCTGAAGCCATCCTGCGCTTTTGCGGCCAGCTCCCAAAAAAGCAAGTTGTAAAATGGAGCTTCAGGGCACTGCAATTCACAAACCTGCAGAGTTATAAATGATAACTCTCGTCCACAAATATATTGAGGGAAGGCAAAGAAGAGGATTTGAAATCAAGGCAGAATTGCAGGAAACAGATTTCAGGAGGTAGATTCGAATCGCCTTTAAAGCACATGAAAAGCGGCAAAACGTTGACAATGATGCCCTTGGCCAAAAAGGGCGTATGCGTTTTTTCCTGAATATATTCAGGAAAAAACGCATACGCCCTTTTTGGCCAACAAAGCAACCTGGAAAGGCAAATCAGCGCTACAAAGAAGACTCGCTACCCATCGGTCAAAAGGGCCATGCTGAAAAAAGTCTCAAAACCAGAAATGCAGGACAGGCCATGGAGAAATGGGAGCCTTGCTATACTGATGGGCGGGATGTAAATTGCCAACAGCCACTCTGGAGAAGTGTACGGTGTGTCCTGAAACATCTAAAAAACACAGCTTAGAGAGCATAGGGCACTTCCACTCATGGGGGTATAAATTGGGAAAATGAAAAATCAGCAAGACACAAGCACCCCAAAGTTTAGGGCTGCTCTGTTGACAAGGACCTCCACTTCATTCCACCTTCAATATCCCAGGAAAGAGAAAAATGGATAAAGAAGTTGTGGTCCTTATGTACAATGGAATATCACTCAGCCATGAAATCAATGTCATAAGGCTAGTAGCAGCATGATGAGTGGATTTAGGTACGGCGATTCTAAGTGAAATAAGTCACACAGAAAAGGACACTTCTCATAAGGTATCACTTATAGAGGGAATGTAAAAACCGTTACACTTGAACTGAATTACAAAACAGAACAGAGTCACACATGCAGAAAACAAACTATAGCTGCTTAACGGGAAAGGTGAGGTGGGGTGATACATAAAACAAGGGTTTCAAATTAGCTCAGATACCGTTCCATAAACCCAATATGTAATAGACAAGACCTACTCCTTGCTCAGAGAACTGGACTCAACACGCCCTATTCACCGCACAAGAATATATCTGACTAGTAATAATCTTAAAACCTATGTATTGATATCTCTCTGTTAGTGTGTCAAGTGGGTGTAAAGCGGCATAAACACAGCAGTGAAAAGCAGCTAAACCCCATTATAAAAATAAATTACTTTGAAAAACCCATGAAACAAAGACAGTGAAAGAGAGCGAAATTCTTACACAATGCGTTCAGGGGCTGTGATGCAACCTGGATTGACCATATCTAGACCCACAGCTGGATGAGACATAAGGGTGGACACTCTTGGGGCTGAGAGGTTTGGTGAGGTTGGGTGAGCAAACGCAGACCCTTTAAAGTAATACTGCGTGGTACCCATCGCATGGGTCCCAAATCTCCATGTTCAAGGGCATCTTCCTACATCGAAAACATGCATGAGAAAACAAAAAGATGGTACACCATGTGATGGGGAAAGGTTTCTAATACGCACCTCATTTCTCTTCTCCTTGTGCCCGGGTTCGCCATTCCAGCCGCTTTACTAACAATCTCCCTACTTGGAGCATCAGCACCTTTAACCTCCTGTTCTGTACAGGTTGCAATTTGTCCTGAGGATGAACGGGTAGACGGGGAACCAGTGAGAGACTAGCTCTTGGTGTTGGGACAGGCACAGGTCACTCTATTTTCCCATCAGGAAGAAGAATGAACCACAGGCTCATCCTCCCCCCCGGAACCGGAACAGGGCCTGAAGCCATCCTGCGCTTTTGCGGCCAGCTCCCAAAAAAGCGAGTTGTAAAATGGAGCTTCAGGGCACTGCAATTCACAAACCTGCAGAGTTATAAATGATAACTCTCGTCCACAAATATATTGAGGGAAGGCAAAGAAGAGGATTTGAAATCAAGGCAGAATTGCAGGAAACAGATTTCAGGAGGTAGATTCGAATCGCCTTTAAAGCACATGAAAAGCGGCAAAACGTTGACAATGATGCCCTTGGCCAAAAAGGGCGTATGCGTTTTTTCCTGAATATATTCAGGAAAAAACGCATACGCCCTTTTTGGCCAACAAAGCAACCTGGAAAGGCAAATCAGCGCTACAAAGAAGACTCGCTACCCATCGGTCAAAAGGGCCATGCTGAAAAAAGTCTCAAAACCAGAAATGCAGGACAGGCCATGGAGAAATGGGAGCCTTGCTATACTGATGGGCGGGATGTAAATTGCCAACAGCCACTCTGGAGAAGTGTACGGTGTGTCCTGAAACATCTAAAAAACACAGCTTAGAGAGCATAGGGCACTTCCACTCATGGGGGTATAAATTGGGAAAATGAAAAATCAGCAAGACACAAGCACCCCAAAGTTTAGGGCTGCTCTGTTGACAAGGACCTCCACTTCATTCCACCTTCAATATCCCAGGAAAGAGAAAAATGGATAAAGAAGTTGTGGTCCTTATGTACAATGGAATATCACTCAGCCATGAAATCAATGTCATAAGGCTAGTAGCAGCATGATGAGTGGATTTAGGTACGGCGATTCTAAGTGAAATAAGTCACACAGAAAAGGACACTTCTCATAAGGTATCACTTATAGAGGGAATGTAAAAACCGTTACACTTGAACTGAATTACAAAACAGAACAGAGTCACACATGCAGAAAACAAACTATAGCTGCTTAACGGGAAAGGTGAGGTGGGGTGATACATAAAACAAGGGTTTCAAATTAGCTCAGATACCGTTCCATAAACCCAATATGTAATAGACAAGACCTACTCCTTGCTCAGAGAACTGGACTCAACACGCCCTATTCACCGCACAAGAATATATCTGACTAGTAATAATCTTAAAACCTATGTATTGATATCTCTCTGTTAGTGTGTCAAGTGGGTGTAAAGCGGCATAAACACAGCAGTGAAAAGCAGCTAAACCCCATTATAAAAATAAATTACTTTGAAAAACCCATGAAACAAAGACAGTGAAAGAGAGCGAAATTCTTACACAATGCGTTCAGGGGCTGTGATGCAACCTGGATTGACCATATCTAGACCCACAGCTGGATGAGACATAAGGGTGGACACTCTTGGGGCTGAGAGGTTTGGTGAGGTTGGGTGAGCAAACGCAGACCCTTTAAAGTAATACTGCGTGGTACCCATCGCATGGGTCCCAAATCTCCATGTTCAAGGGCATCTTCCTACATCGAAAACATGCATGAGAAAACAAAAAGATGGTACACCATGTGATGGGGAAAGGTTTCTAATACGCACCTCATTTCTCTTCTCCTTGTGCCCGGGTTCGCCATTCCAGCCGCTTTACTAACAATCTCCCTACTTGGAGCATCAGCACCTTTAACCTCCTGTTCTGTACAGGTTGCAATTTGTCCTGAGGATGAACGGGTAGACGGGGAACCAGTGAGAGACTAGCTCTTGGTGTTGGGACAGGCACAGGTCACTCTATTTTCCCATCAGGAAGAAGAATGAACCACAGGCTCATCCTCCCCCCCGGAACCGGAACAGGGCCTGAAGCCATCCTGCGCTTTTGCGGCCAGCTCCCAAAAAAGCGAGTTGTAAAATGGAGCTTCAGGGCACTGCAATTCACAAACCTGCAGAGTTATAAATGATAACTCTCGTCCACAAATATATTGAGGGAAGGCAAAGAAGAGGATTTGAAATCAAGGCAGAATTGCAGGAAACAGATTTCAGGAGGTAGATTCGAATCGCCTTTAAAGCACATGAAAAGCGGCAAAACGTTGACAATGATTCCCTTGGCCAAAAAGGGCGTATGCGTTTTTTCCTGAATATATTCAGGAAAAAACGCATACGCCCTTTTTGGCCAACAAAGCAACCTGGAAAGGCAAATCAGCGCTACAAAGAAGACTCGCTACCCATCGGTCAAAAGGGCCATGCTGAAAAAAGTCTCAAAACCAGAAATGCAGGACAGGCCATGGAGAAATGGGAGCCTTGCTACACTGATGGGCGGGATGTAAATTGCCAACAGCCACTCTGGAGAAGTGTACGGTGTGTCCTGAAACATCTAAAAAACACAGCTTAGAGAGCATAGGGCACTTCCACTCATGGGGGTATAAATTGGGAAAATGAAAAATCAGCAAGACACAAGCACCCCAAAGTTTAGGGCTGCTCTGTTGACAAGGACCTCCACTTCATTCCACCTTCAATATCCCAGGAAAGAGAAAAATGGATAAAGAAGTTGTGGTCCTTATGTACAATGGAATATCACTCAGCCATGAAATCAATGTCATAAGGCTAGTAGCAGCATGATGAGTGGATTTAGGTACGGCGATTCTAAGTGAAATAAGTCACACAGAAAAGGACACTTCTCATAAGGTATCACTTATAGAGGGAATGTAAAAACCGTTACACTTGAACTGAATTACAAAACAGAACAGAGTCACACATGCAGAAAACACACTATGGCTGCTTAACGGGAAAAGTGAGGTGGGGTGATACATAAAACAAGGGTTTCAAATTAGCTCAGATACCGTTCCATAAACCCAATATGTAATAGACAAGACCTACTCCTTGCTCAGAGAACTGGACTCAACACGCCCTATTCACCGCACAAGAATATATCTGACTAGTAATAATCTTAAAACCTATGTATTGATATCTCTCTGTTAGTGTGTCAAGTGGGTGTAAAGCGGCATAAACACAGCAGTGAAAAGCAGCTAAACCCCATTATAAAAATAAATTACTTTGAAAAACCCATGAAACAAAGACAGTGAAAGAGAGCGAAATTCTTACACAATGCGTTCAGGGGCTGTGATGCAACCTGGATTGACCATATCTAGACCCACAGCTGGATGAGACATTAGGGTGGACACTCTTGGGGCTGAGAGGTTTGGTGAGGTTGGGTGAGCAAACGCAGACCCTTTAAAGTAATACTGCGTGGTACCCATCGCATGGGTCCCAAATCTCCATGTTCAAGGGCATCTTCCTACATCGAAAACATGCATGAGAAAACAAAAAGATGGTACACCATGTGATGGGGAAAGGTTTCTAACACGCAACTCATTTCTCTTCTCCTTGTGCCCGGGTTCGCCATTCCAGCCGCTTTACTAACAATCTCCCTACTTGGAGCATCAGCACCTTTAACCTCCTGTTCCGTACAGGTTGCAATTTGTCCTGAGGATGAACGGGTAGACGGGGAACCAGTGAGAGACTAGCTCTTGGTGTTGGGACAGGCACAGGTCACTCTATTTTCCCATCAGGAAGAAGAATGAACCACAGGCTCATCCTCCCCCCCGGAACCGGAACAGGGCCTGAAGCCATCCTGCGCTTTTGCGGCCAGCTCCCTAAAAAGCGAGTTGTAAAATGGAGCTTCAGGGCACTGCAATTCACAAACCTGCAGAGTTATAAATGATAACTCTCGACCACAAATATATTGAGGGAAGGCAAAGAAGAGGATTTGAAATCAAGGCAGAATTGCAGGAAACAGATTTCAGGAGGTAGATTCGAATCGCCTTTAAAGCACATGAAAAGCGGCAAAACGTTGACAATGATGCCCTTGGCCAAAAAGGGCGTATGCGTTTTGTCCTGAATATATTCAGGAAAAAACGCATACGCCCTTTTTGGCCAACAAAGCAACCTGGAAAGGCAAATCAGCGCTACAAAGAAGACTCGCTACCCATCGGTCAAAAGGGCCATGCTGAAAAGAGTCTCAAAACCAGAAATGCAGGACAGGCCATGGAGAAATGGGAGCGTTGCTACACTGATGGGCGGGATGTAAATTGCCAACAGCCACTCTGGAGAAGTGTACGGTGTGTCCTGAAACATCTAAAAAACACAGCTTAGAGAGCATAGGGCACTTCCACTCATGGGGGTATAAATTGGGAAAATGAAAAATCAGCAAGACACAAGCACCCCAAAGTTTAGGGCTGCTCTGTTGACAAGGACCTCCACTTCATTCCACCTTCAATATCCCAGGAAAGAGAAAAATGGATAAAGAAGTTGTGGTCCTTATGTACAATGGAATATCACTCAGCCATGAAATCAATGTCATAAGGCTAGTAGCAGCATGATGAGTGGATTTAGGTACGGCGATTCTAAGTGAAATAAGTCACACAGAAAAGGACACTTCTCATAAGGTATCACTTATAGAGGGAATGTAAAAACCGTTACACTTGAACTGAATTACAAAACAGAACAGAGTCACACATGCAGAAAACACACTATGGCTGCTTAACGGGAAAAGTGAGGTGGGGTGATACATAAAACAAGGGTTTCAAATTAGCTCAGATACCGTTCCATAAACCCAATATGTAATAGACAAGACCTACTCCTTGCTCAGAGAACTGGACTCAACACGCCCTATTCACCGCACAAGAATATATCTGACTAGTAATAATCTTAAAACCTATGTATTGATATCTCTCTGTTAGTGTGTCAAGTGGGTGTAAAGCGGCATAAACACAGCAGTGAAAAGCAGCTAAACCCCATTATAAAAATAAATTACTTTGAAAAACCCATGAAACAAAGACAGTGAAAGAGAGCGAAATTCTTACACAATGCGTTCAGGGGCTGTGATGCAACCTGGATTGACCATATCTAGACCCACAGCTGGATGAGACATAAGGGTGGACACTCTTGGGGCTGAGAGGTTTGGTGAGGTTGGGTGAGCAAATGCAGACCCTTTAAAGTAATACTGCGTGGTACCCATCGCATGGGTCCCAAATCTCCATGTTCAAGGGCATCTTCCTACATCGAAAACATGCATGAGAAAACAAAAAGATGGTACACCATGTGATGGGGAAAGGTTTCTAATACGCACCTAATTTCTCTTCTCCTTGTGCCCGGGTTCGCCATTCCAGCCGCTTTACTAACAATCTCCCTACTTGGAGCATCAGCACCTTTAACCTCCTGTTCCGTACAGGTTGCAATTTGTCCTGAGGATGAACGAGTAGACGGGGAACCAGTGAGAGACTAGCTCTTGGTGTTGGGACAGGCACAGGTCACTCTATTTTCCCATCAGGAAGAAGAATGAACCACAGGCTCATCCTCCCCCCCGGAACCGGAACAGGGCCTGAAGCCATCCTGCGCTTTTGCGGCCAGCTCCCAAAAAAGCGAGTTGTAAAATGGAGCTTCAGGGCACTGCAATTCACAAACCTGCAGAGTTATAAATGATAACTCTCGTCCACAAATATATTGAGGGAAGGCAAAGAAGAGGATTTGAAATCAAGGCAGAATTGCAGGAAACAGATTTCAGGAGGTAGATTCGAATCGCCTTTAAAGCACATGAAAAGCGGCAAAACGTTGACAATGATTCCCTTGGCCAAAAAGGGCGTATGCGTTTTTTCCTGAATATATTCAGGAAAAAACGCATACGCCCTTTTTGGCCAACCAAGCAACCTGGAAAGGCAAATCAGCGCTACAAAGAAGACTCGCTACCCATCGGTCAAAAGGGCCATGCTGAAAAAAGTCTCAAAACCAGAAATGCAGGACAGGCCATGGAGAAATGGGAGCCTTGCTACACTGATGGGCGGGATGTAAATTGCCAACAGCCACTCTGGAGAAGTGTACGGTGTGTCCTGAAACATCTAAAAAACACAGCTTAGAGAGCATAGGGCACTTCCACTCATGGGGGTATAAATTGGGAAAATGAAAAATCAGCAAGACACAAGCACCCCAAAGTTTAGGGCTGCTCTGTTGACAAGGACCTCCACTTCATTCCACCTTCAATATCCCAGGAAAGAGAAAAATGGATAAAGAAGTTGTGGTCCTTATGTACAATGGAATATCACTCAGCCATGAAATCAATGTCATAAGGCTAGTAGCAGCATGATGAGTGGATTTAGGTACGGCGATTCTAAGTGAAATAAGTCACACAGAAAAGGACACTTCTCATAAGGTATCACTTATAGAGGGAATGTAAAAACCGTTACACTTGAACTGAATTACAAAACAGAACAGAGTCACACATGCAGAAAACACACTATGGCTGCTTAACGGGAAAAGTGAGGTGGGGTGATACATAAAACAAGGGTTTCAAATTAGCTCAGATACCGTTCCATAAACCCAATATGTAATAGACAAGACCTACTCCTTGCTCAGAGAACTGGACTCAACACGCCTTATTCACCGCACAAGAATATATCTGACTAGTAATAATCTTAAAACCTATGTATTGATATCTCTCTGTTAGTGTGTCAAGTGGGTGTAAAGCGGCATAAACACAGCAGTGAAAAGCAGCTAAACCCCATTATAAAAATAAATTACTTTGAAAAACCCATGAAACAAAGACAGTGAAAGAGAGCGAAATTCTTACACAATGCGTTCAGGGGCTGTGATGCAACCTGGATTGACCATATCTAGACCCACAGCTGGATGAGACATTAGGGTGGACACTCTTGGGGCTGAGAGGTTTGGTGAGGTTGGGTGAGCAAACGCAGACCCTTTAAAGTAATACTGCGTGGTACCCATCGCATGGGTCCCAAATCTCCATGTTCAAGGGCATCTTCCTACATCGAAAACATGCATGAGAAAACAAAAAGATGGTACACCATGTGATGGGGAAAGGTTTCTAATACGCACCTCATTTCTCTTCTCCTTGTGCCCGGGTTCGCCATTCCAGCCGCTTTACTAACAATCTCCCTACTTGGAGCATCAGCACCTTTAACCTCCTGTTCTGTACAGGTTGCAATTTGTCCTGAGGATGAACGGGTAGACGGGGAACCAGTGAGAGACTAGCTCTTGGTGTTGGGACAGGCACAGGTCACTCTATTTTCCCATCAGGAAGAAGAATGAACCACAGGCTCATCCTCCCCCCCGGAACCGGAACAGGGCCTGAAGCCATCCTGCGCTTTTGCGGCCAGCTCCCAAAAAAGCGAGTTGTAAAACGGAGCTTCAGGGCACTGCAATTCACAAACCTGCAGAGTTATAAATGATAACTCTCGTCCACAAATATATTGAGGGAAGGCAAAGAAGAGGATTTGAAATCAAGGCAGAATTGCAGGAAACAGATTTCAGGAGGTAGATTCAAATCGCCTTTAAAGCACATGAAAAGCGGCAAAACGTTGACAATGATGCCCTTGGCCAAAAAGGGCGTATGCGTTTTTTCCTGAATATATTCAGGAAAAAACGCATACGCCCTTTTTGGCCAACAAAGCAACCTGGAAAGGCAAATCAGCGCTACAAAGAAGACTCGCTACCCATCGGTCAAAAGGGCCATGCTGAAAAAAGTCTCAAAACCAGAAATGCAGGACAGGCCATGGAGAAATGGGAGCCTTGCTACACTGATGGGCGGGATGTAAATTGCCAACAGCCACTCTGGAGAAGTGTACGGTGTGTCCTGAAACATCTAAAAAACACAGCTTAGAGAGCATAGGGCACTTCCACTCATGGGGGTATAAATTGGGAAAATGAAAAATCAGCAAGACACAAGCACCCCAAAGTTTAGGGCTGCTCTGTTGACAAGGACCTCCACTTCATTCCACCTTCAATATCCCAGGAAAGAGAAAAATGGATAAAGAAGTTGTGGTCCTTATGTACAATGGAATATCACTCAGCCATGAAATCAATGTCATAAGGCTAGTAGCAGCATGATGAGTGGATTTAGGTACGGCGATTCTAAGTGAAATAAGTCACACAGAAAAGGACACTTCTCATAAGGTATCACTTATAGAGGGAATGTAAAAACCGTTACACTTGAACTGAATTACAAAACAGAACAGAGTCACACATGCAGAAAACACACTATGGCTGCTTAACGGGAAAAGTGAGGTGGGGTGATACATAAAACAAGGGTTTCAAATTAGCTCAGATACCGTTCCATAAACCCAATATGTAATAGACAAGACCTACTCCTTGCTCAGAGAACTGGACTCAACACGCCCTATTCACCGCACAAGAATATATCTGACTAGTAATAATCTTAAAACCTATGTATTGATATCTCTCTGTTAGTGTGTCAAGTGGGTGTAAAGCGGCATAAACACAGCAGTGAAAAGCAGCTAAACCCCATTATAAAAATAAATTACTTTGAAAAACCCATGAAACAAAGACAGTGAAAGAGAGCGAAATTCTTACACAATGCGTTCAGGGGCTGTGATGCAACCTGGATTGACCATATCTAGACCCACAGCTGGATGAGACATAAGGGTGGACACTCTTGGGGCTGAGAGGTTTGGTGAGGTTGGGTGAGCAAACGCAGACCCTTTAAAGTAATACTGCGTGGTACCCATCGCATGGGTCCCAAATCTCCATGTTCAAGGGCATCTTCCTACATCGAAAACATGCATGAGAAAACAAAAAGATGGTACACCATGTGATGGGGAAAGGTTTCTAATACGCACCTCATTTCTCTTCTCCTTGTGCCCGGGTTCGCCATTCCAGCCGCTTTACTAACAATCTCCCTACTTGGAGCATCAGCACCTTTAACCTCCTGTTCTGTACAGGTTGCAATTTGTCCTGAGGATGAACGGGTAGACGGGGAACCAGTGAGAGACTAGCTCTTGGTGTTGGGACAGGCACAGGTCACTCTATTTTCCCATCAGGAAGAAGAATGAACCACAGGCTCATCCTCCCCCCCGGAACCGGAACAGGGCCTGAAGCCATCCTGCGCTTTTGCGGCCAGCTCCCAAAAAAGCAAGTTGTAAAATGGAGCTTCAGGGCACTGCAATTCACAAACCTGCAGAGTTATAAATGATAACTCTCGTCCACAAATATATTGAGGGAAGGCAAAGAAGAGGATTTGAAATCAAGGCAGAATTGCAGGAAACAGATTTCAGGAGGTAGATTCGAATCGCCTTTAAAGCACATGAAAAGCGGCAAAACGTTGACAATGATGCCCTTGGCCAAAAAGGGCGTATGCGTTTTTTCCTGAATATATTCAGGAAAAAACGCATACGCCCTTTTTGGCCAACAAAGCAACCTGGAAAGGCAAATCAGCGCTACAAAGAAGACTCGCTACCCATCGGTCAAAAGGGCCATGCTGAAAAAAGTCTCAAAACCAGAAATGCAGGACAGGCCATGGAGAAATGGGAGCCTTGCTATACTGATGGGCGGGATGTAAATTGCCAACAGCCACTCTGGAGAAGTGTACGGTGTGTCCTGAAACATCTAAAAAACACAGCTTAGAGAGCATAGGGCACTTCCACTCATGGGGGTATAAATTGGGAAAATGAAAAATCAGCAAGACACAAGCACCCCAAAGTTTAGGGCTGCTCTGTTGACAAGGACCTCCACTTCATTCCACCTTCAATATCCCAGGAAAGAGAAAAATGGATAAAGAAGTTGTGGTCCTTATGTACAATGGAATATCACTCAGCCATGAAATCAATGTCATAAGGCTAGTAGCAGCATGATGAGTGGATTTAGGTACGGCGATTCTAAGTGAAATAAGTCACACAGAAAAGGACACTTCTCATAAGGTATCACTTATAGAGGGAATGTAAAAACCGTTACACTTGAACTGAATTACAAAACAGAACAGAGTCACACATGCAGAAAACAAACTATAGCTGCTTAACGGGAAAGGTGAGGTGGGGTGATACATAAAACAAGGGTTTCAAATTAGCTCAGATACCGTTCCATAAACCCAATATGTAATAGACAAGACCTACTCCTTGCTCAGAGAACTGGACTCAACACGCCCTATTCACCGCACAAGAATATATCTGACTAGTAATAATCTTAAAACCTATGTATTGATATCTCTCTGTTAGTGTGTCAAGTGGGTGTAAAGCGGCATAAACACAGCAGTGAAAAGCAGCTAAACCCCATTATAAAAATAAATTACTTTGAAAAACCCATGAAACAAAGACAGTGAAAGAGAGCGAAATTCTTACACAATGCGTTCAGGGGCTGTGATGCAACCTGGATTGACCATATCTAGACCCACAGCTGGATGAGACATAAGGGTGGACACTCTTGGGGCTGAGAGGTTTGGTGAGGTTGGGTGAGCAAACGCAGACCCTTTAAAGTAATACTGCGTGGTACCCATCGCATGGGTCCCAAATCTCCATGTTCAAGGGCATCTTCCTACATCGAAAACATGCATGAGAAAACAAAAAGATGGTACACCATGTGATGGGGAAAGGTTTCTAATACGCACCTCATTTCTCTTCTCCTTGTGCCCGGGTTCGCCATTCCAGCCGCTTTACTAACAATCTCCCTACTTGGAGCATCAGCACCTTTAACCTCCTGTTCTGTACAGGTTGCAATTTGTCCTGAGGATGAACGGGTAGACGGGGAACCAGTGAGAGACTAGCTCTTGGTGTTGGGACAGGCACAGGTCACTCTATTTTCCCATCAGGAAGAAGAATGAACCACAGGCTCATCCTCCCCCCCGGAACCGGAACAGGGCCTGAAGCCATCCTGCGCTTTTGCGGCCAGCTCCCAAAAAAGCGAGTTGTAAAATGGAGCTTCAGGGCACTGCAATTCACAAACCTGCAGAGTTATAAATGATAACTCTCGTCCACAAATATATTGAGGGAAGGCAAAGAAGAGGATTTGAAATCAAGGCAGAATTGCAGGAAACAGATTTCAGGAGGTAGATTCGAATCGCCTTTAAAGCACATGAAAAGCGGCAAAACGTTGACAATGATTCCCTTGGCCAAAAAGGGCGTATGCGTTTTTTCCTGAATATATTCAGGAAAAAACGCATACGCCCTTTTTGGCCAACAAAGCAACCTGGAAAGGCAAATCAGCGCTACAAAGAAGACTCGCTACCCATCGGTCAAAAGGGCCATGCTGAAAAAAGTCTCAAAACCAGAAATGCAGGACAGGCCATGGAGAAATGGGAGCCTTGCTACACTGATGGGCGGGATGTAAATTGCCAACAGCCACTCTGGAGAAGTGTACGGTGTGTCCTGAAACATCTAAAAAACACAGCTTAGAGAGCATAGGGCACTTCCACTCATGGGGGTATAAATTGGGAAAATGAAAAATCAGCAAGACACAAGCACCCCAAAGTTTAGGGCTGCTCTGTTGACAAGGACCTCCACTTCATTCCACCTTCAATATCCCAGGAAAGAGAAAAATGGATAAAGAAGTTGTGGTCCTTATGTACAATGGAATATCACTCAGCCATGAAATCAATGTCATAAGGCTAGTAGCAGCATGATGAGTGGATTTAGGTACGGCGATTCTAAGTGAAATAAGTCACACAGAAAAGGACACTTCTCATAAGGTATCACTTATAGAGGGAATGTAAAAACCGTTACACTTGAACTGAATTACAAAACAGAACAGAGTCACACATGCAGAAAACACACTATGGCTGCTTAACGGGAAAAGTGAGGTGGGGTGATACATAAAACAAGGGTTTCAAATTAGCTCAGATACCGTTCCATAAACCCAATATGTAATAGACAAGACCTACTCCTTGCTCAGAGAACTGGACTCAACACGCGCTATTCACCGCACAAGAATATATCTGATTAGTAATAATCTTAAAACCTATGTATTGATATCTCTCTCTTAGTGTGTCAAGTGGGTGTAAAGCGGCATAAACACAGCAGTGAAAAGCAGCTAAACCCCATTATAAAAATAAATTACTTTGAAAAACCCATGAAACAAAGACAGTGAAAGAGAGCGAAATTCTTACACAATGCGTTCAGGGGCTGTGATGCAACCTGGATTGACCATATCTAGACCCACAGCTGGATGAGACATAAGGGTGGACACTCTTGGGGCTGAGAGGTTTGGTGAGGTTGGGTGAGCAAACGCAGACCCTTTAAAGTAATACTGCGTGGTACCCATCGCATGGGTCCCAAATCTCCATGTTCAAGGGCATCTTCCTACATCGAAAACATGCATGAGAAAACAAAAAGATGGTACACCATGTGATGGGGAAAGGTTTCTAATACGCACCTCATTTCTCTTCTCCTTGTGCCCGGGTTCGCAATTCCAGCCGCTTTACTAACAATCTCCCTACTTGGAGCATCAGCACCTTTAACCTCCTGTTCTGTACAGGTTGCAATTTGTCCTGAGGATGAACGGGTAGACGGGGAACCAGTGAGAGACTAGCTCTTGGTGTTGGGACAGGCACAGGTCACTCTATTTTCCCATCAGGAAGAAGAATGAACCACAGGCTCATCCTCCCCCCCGGAACCGGAACAGGGCCTGAAGCCATCCTGCGCTTTTGCGGCCAGCTCCCAAAAAAGCGAGTTGTAAAATGGAGCTTCAGGGCACTGCAATTCACAAACCTGCAGAGTTATAAATGATAACTCTCGTCCACAAATATATTGAGGGAAGGCAAAGAAGAGGATTTGAAATCAAGGCAGAATTGCAGGAAACAGATTTCAGGAGGTAGATTCGAATCGCCTTTAAAGCACATGAAAAGCGGCAAAACGTTGACAATGATTCCCTTGGCCAAAAAGGGCGTATGCGTTTTTTCCTGAATATATTCAGGAAAAAACGCATACGCCCTTTTTGGCCAACAAAGCAACCTGGAAAGGCAAATCAGCGCTACAAAGAAGACTCGCTACCCATCGGTCAAAAGGGCCATGCTGAAAAAAGTCTCAAAACCAGAAATGCAGGACAGGCCATGGAGAAATGGGAGCCTTGCTACACTGATGGGCGGGATGTAAATTGCCAACAGCCACTCTGGAGAAGTGTACGGTGTGTCCTGAAACATCTAAAAAACACAGCTTAGAGAGCATAGGGCACTTCCACTCATGGGGGTATAAATTGGGAAAATGAAAAATCAGCAAGACACAAGCACCCCAAAGTTTAGGGCTGCTCTGTTGACAAGGACCTCCACTTCATTCCACCTTCAATATCCCAGGAAAGAGAAAAATGGATAAAGAAGTTGTGGTCCTTATGTACAATGGAATATCACTCAGCCATGAAATCAATGTCATAAGGCTAGTAGCAGCATGATGAGTGGATTTAGGTACGGCGATTCTAAGTGAAATAAGTCACACAGAAAAGGACACTTCTCATAAGGTATCACTTATAGAGGGAATGTAAAAACCGTTACACTTGAACTGAATTACAAAACAGAACAGAGTCACACATGCAGAAAACACACTATGGCTGCTTAACGGGAAAAGTGAGGTGGGGTGATACATAAAACAAGGGTTTCAAATTAGCTCAGATACCGTTCCATAAACCCAATATGTAATAGACAAGACCTACTCCTTGCTCAGAGAACTGGACTCAACACGCCCTATTCACCGCACAAGAATATATCTGACTAGTAATAATCTTAAAACCTATGTATTGATATCTCTCTGTTAGTGTGTCAAGTGGGTGTAAAGCGGCATAAACACAGCAGTGAAAAGCAGCTAAACCCCATTATAAAAATAAATTACTTTGAAAAACCCATGAAACAAAGACAGTGAAAGAGAGCGAAATTCTTACACAATGCGTTCAGGGGCTGTGATGCAACCTGGATTGACCATATCTAGACCCACAGCTGGATGAGACATTAGGGTGGACACTCTTGGGGCTGAGAGGTTTGGTGAGGTTGGGTGAGCAAACGCAGACCCTTTAAAGTAATACTGCGTGGTACCCATCGCATGGGTCCCAAATCTCCAGGTTCAAGGGCATCTTCCTACATCGAAAACATGCATGAGAAAACAAAAAGATGGTACACCATGTGATGGGGAAAGGTTTCTAATACGCACCTCATTTCTCTTCTCCTTGTGCCCGGGTTCGCCATTCCAGCCGCTTTACTAACAATCTCCCTACTTGGAGCATCAGCACCTTTAACCTCCTGTTCTGTACAGGTTGCAATTTGTCCTGAGGATGAACGGGTAGACGGGGAACCAGTGAGAGACTAGCTCTTGGTGTTGGGACAGGCACAGGTCACTCTATTTTCCCATCAGGAAGAAGAATGAACCACAGGCTCATCCTCCCCCCCGGAACCGGAACAGGGCCTGAAGCCATCCTGCGCTTTTGCGGCCAGCTCCCAAAAAAGCGAGTTGTAAAACGGAGCTTCAGGGCACTGCAATTCACAAACCTGCAGAGTTATAAATGATAACTCTCGTCCACAAATATATTGAGGGAAGGCAAAGAAGAGGATTTGAAATCAAGGCAGAATTGCAGGAAACAGATTTCAGGAGGTAGATTCGAATCGCCTTTAAAGCACATGAAAAGCGGCAAAACGTTGACAATGATGCCCTTGGCCAAAAAGGGCGTATGCGTTTTTTCCTGAATATATTCAGGAAAAAACGCATACGCCCTTTTTGGCCAACAAAGCAACCTGGAAAGGCAAATCAGCGCTACAAAGAAGACTCGCTACCCATCGGTCAAAAGGGCCATGCTGAAAAAAGTCTCAAAACCAGAAATGCAGGACAGGCCATGGAGAAATGGGAGCCTTGCTACACTGATGGGCGGGATGTAAATTGCCAACAGCCACTCTGGAGAAGTGTACGGTGTGTCCTGAAACATCTAAAAAACACAGCTTAGAGAGCATAGGGCACTTCCACTCATGGGGGTATAAATTGGGAAAATGAAAAATCAGCAAGACACAAGCACCCCAAAGTTTAGGGCTGCTCTGTTGACAAGGACCTCCACTTCATTCCACCTTCAATATCCCAGGAAAGAGAAAAATGGATAAAGAAGTTGTGGTCCTTATGTACAATGGAATATCACTCAGCCATGAAATCAATGTCATAAGGCTAGTAGCAGCATGATGAGTGGATTTAGGTACGGCGATTCTAAGTGAAATAAGTCACACAGAAAAGGACACTTCTCATAAGGTATCACTTATAGAGGGAAGGTAAAAACCGTTACACTTGAACTGAATTACAAAACAGAACAGAGTCACACATGCAGAAAACACACTATGGCTGCTTAACGGGAAAAGTGAGGTGGGGTGATACATAAAACAAGGGTTTCAAATTAGCTCAGATACCGTTCCATAAACCCAATATGTAATAGACAAGACCTACTCCTTGCTCAGAGAACTGGACTCAACACGCCCTATTCACCGCACAAGAATATATCTGACTAGTAATAATCTTAAAACCTATGTATTGATATCTCTCTGTTAGTGTGTCAAGTGGGTGTAAAGCGGCATAAACACAGCAATGAAAAGCAGCTAAACCCCATT
Organism: Balaenoptera ricei; assembly: GCF_028023285.1. Classification (NCBI taxonomy): domain Eukaryota; kingdom Metazoa; phylum Chordata; class Mammalia; order Artiodactyla; family Balaenopteridae; genus Balaenoptera; species Balaenoptera ricei. The sequence goes on from NW_026777496.1 coordinate 318,353, forward strand.
ATAAAAATAAATTACTTTGAAAAACCCATGAAACAAAGACAGTGAAAGAGAGCGAAATTCTTACACAATGCGTTCAGGGGCTGTGATGCAACCTGGATTGACCATATCTAGACCCACAGCTGGATGAGACATAAGGGTGGACACTCTTGGGGCTGAGAGGTTTGGTGAGGTTGGGTGAGCAAACGCAGACCCTTTAAAGTAATACTGCGTGGTACCCATCGCATGGGTCCCAAATCTCCATGTTCAAGGGCATCTTCCTACATCGAAAACATGCATGAGAAAACAAAAAGATGGTACACCATGTGATGGGGAAAGGTTTCTAATACGCACCTCATTTCTCTTCTCCTTGTGCCCGGGTTCGCCATTCCAGCCGCTTTACTAACAATCTCCCTACTTGGAGCATCAGCACCTTTAACCTCCTGTTCTGTACAGGTTGCAATTTGTCCTGAGGATGAACGGGTAGACGGGGAACCAGTGAGAGACTAGCTCTTGGTGTTGGGACAGGCACAGGTCACTCTATTTTCCCATCAGGAAGAAGAATGAACCACAGGCTCATCCTCCCCCCCGGAACCGGAACAGGGCCTGAAGCCATCCTGCGCTTTTGCGGCCAGCTCCCAAAAAAGCGAGTTGTAAAATGGAGCTTCAGGGCACTGCAATTCACAAACCTGCAGAGTTATAAATGATAACTCTCGTCCACAAATATATTGAGGGAAGGCAAAGAAGAGGATTTGAAATCAAGGCAGAATTGCAGGAAACAGATTTCAGGAGGTAGATTCGAATCGCCTTTAAAGCACATGAAAAGCGGCAAAACGTTGACAATGATGCCCTTGGCCAAAAAGGGCGTATGCGTTTTTTCCTGAATATATTCAGGAAAAAACGCATACGCCCTTTTTGGCCAACAAAGCAACCTGGAAAGGCAAATCAGCGCTACAAAGAAGACTCGCTACCCATCGGTCAAAAGGGCCATGCTGAAAAAAGTCTCAAAACCAGAAATGCAGGACAGGCCATGGAGAAATGGGAGCCTTGCTATACTGATGGGCGGGATGTAAATTGCCAACAGCCACTCTGGAGAAGTGTACGGTGTGTCCTGAAACATCTAAAAAACACAGCTTAGAGAGCATAGGGCACTTCCACTCATGGGGGTATAAATTGGGAAAATGAAAAATCAGCAAGACACAAGCACCCCAAAGTTTAGGGCTGCTCTGTTGACAAGGACCTCCACTTCATTCCACCTTCAATATCCCAGGAAAGAGAAAAATGGATAAAGAAGTTGTGGTCCTTATGTACAATGGAATATCACTCAGCCATGAAATCAATGTCATAAGGCTAGTAGCAGCATGATGAGTGGATTTAGGTACGGCGATTCTAAGTGAAATAAGTCACACAGAAAAGGACACTTCTCATAAGGTATCACTTATAGAGGGAATGTAAAAACCGTTACACTTGAACTGAATTACAAAACAGAACAGAGTCACACATGCAGAAAACAAACTATAGCTGCTTAACGGGAAAGGTGAGGTGGGGTGATACATAAAACAAGGGTTTCAAATTAGCTCAGATACCGTTCCATAAACCCAATATGTAATAGACAAGACCTACTCCTTGCTCAGAGAACTGGACTCAACACGCCCTATTCACCGCACAAGAATATATCTGACTAGTAATAATCTTAAAACCTATGTATTGATATCTCTCTGTTAGTGTGTCAAGTGGGTGTAAAGCGGCATAAACACAGCAGTGAAAAGCAGCTAAACCCCATTATAAAAATAAATTACTTTGAAAAACCCATGAAACAAAGACAGTGAAAGAGAGCGAAATTCTTACACAATGCGTTCAGGGGCTGTGATGCAACCTGGATTGACCATATCTAGACCCACAGCTGGATGAGACAAAAGGTTGGACACTCTTGGGGCTGAGAGGTTTGGTGAGGTTGGGTGAGCAAACGCAGACCCTTTAAAGTAATACTGCGTGGTACCCATCGCATGGGTCCCAAATCTCCAGGTTCAAGGTCATCTTGCTACATCGAAAACATGCATGAGAAACACAGAAGATGGTACACCGTGTGATGGGGAAAGGTTTCTAAAACGCACCTCATTTCTCATCTCCTTGTGCCCGGGTTCGCCATTCCAGCCACTTTACTAGCAATCTCCCTCCTTGGAGCATCAGCACCTTTAACCTCCTGTTCCGTACAGGTTGCAATTTGTCCTGAGGATGAACGGGATGACGTGGAACCAATGAGATACTAGCTCTTGGTGTGGGGACAGGCACAGGTCACCCTATTTTCCCATCAGGAAGAAGAATTAACAACAGGCTCAGCCTGCCCCCCGGAACCAGAACAGGGCCTGAAGCCCTCCTACGCTTTTGCGGCCAGCTCCCTAAAAAGCGAGTTGTAAAATGGAGCTTCAGGGCACTGCAATTCACAAACCTGCAGAGTTTTAAATGATAACTCTCGTCCACAAATATATTGAGGGAAGGCAAAGAAGAGGATTTGAAATCAAGGCAGAATTGCAGGAAACAGATTTCAGGAGGTAGATTCGAATCGCCTTTAAAGCACATAAAAAGCGGCAATACGTTGACAATGATGCCATTGGCCAAAAAGGGCGTATGCGTTTTTTCCTGAATATATTCAGGAAAAAACGCATACGCCCTTTTTGGCCAACCAAGCAACCTGGAAAGGCAAATCACCGCTAAAAATAAGTCTCGCTACCCATTGGTCAAAATGGCCATGCTGAAAAAACTCTCAAAACCAGAAATGCAGGAAAGGCCATGGAGAAATGGGAGCCGTGCTACACTGATGGGCGGGATGTAAATTGCCAACAGCCACTCTGGAGAAGTGTACGGAGAGTCCTGAAACGTCTAAAAAGCAAAGCTTAGAGAGCATAGGGCACTTCCACTCATGGGGGTATAAATTGGGAAAATTAAAAATCAGCAAGACACAAGCACCCCAAAGTTTAGGGCTGCTCTCTTGACAAGGACCTCCACTTCATTCCACCTTCAATATCCCAGGAAAGAGAAAAATGGATAAAGAAGTTGTGGTCCTTATATACAATGGAATATCACTCAGCCATGAAATCAATGTCATAAGGCTAGTAGCAGCATGATGAGTGGATTTAGGTACGACGATTCTAAGTGAAATAAGTCACACAGAAAAGGACACTTCTCATAATGTATCACTTATAGAGGGAATGTAAAAACCGTTACACTTGAACTGAATTACAAAACAGAACAGAGTCACACATGCAGAAAACACACTATGGCTGCTTAACGGGAAAGGTGAGGTGGGGTGATACATAAAACAAGGGTTTCAAATTAGCTCAGATACCATTCCATAAACCCAATATGTAATAGACAAGACCTACTCCTTGCTCAGAGAACTGGACTCAACACGCCCTATTCACCGCACAAGAATATATCTGACTAGTAATAATCTTAAAACCTATGTATTGATATCTCTCTGTTAGTGTGTCAAGTGGGTGTAAAGCGGCATAAACACGGCAGTGAAAAGCAGCTAAACCCCATTATAAAAATAAATTACTTTGAAAAACCCATGAAACAAAGACAGTGAAAGAGAGCGAAATTCTTACACAATGCGTTCAGGGGCTGTGATGCAACCTGGATTGACCATATCTAGACCCACAGCTGGATGAGACATAAGGGTGGACACTCTTGGGGCTGAGAGGTTTGGTGAGGTTGGGTGAGCAAACGCAGACCCTTTAAAATAATAGTGAGTGGTGGCCATCCAATGGGCCCCAAATCTCCAGGTTCAAGGGCATCTTCCTACTTCGAAAACATGCATGAGAAACCCAGAAGATGGTACACCGTGTGATGGGGAAAGGTTTCTAAAACGCACCTCATTTCTCATCTCCTTGTGCCCGGGTTCGCTATTCCAGCCGCTTTACTAGCAATCTCCCTACTTGGAGCATCAGCACCTTTAACCTCCTGTTCCTTACAGGTTGCAATTTGTCCTGAGGGTGAACGGGAAGACGTGGAACCAATGAGAGACTAGATCTTGGTGTAGGGACAGGCACAGGTCACTCTATTTTCCCATCAGGAAGAAGAATTAACCACAGGCTCAGCCTGCCCCCCGGAACCAGAACAGGGCCTGAAGCCATCCTGCGCTTTGGCGGCAAGCTCCCTAAAAAGCGAGTTGTAAAATGGAGCTTCAGGGCACTGCAATTCACAAACCTGCAGAGTTATAAATGATAACTCTCGTCCACAAATATATTGAGGGAAGGCAAAGAAGAGGATTTGAAATCAAGGCAGAATTGCAGGAAACAGATTTCAGGAGGTAGATTCGAATCGCCTTTAAAGCACATGAAAAGCGGCAAAACGTTGACAATGATGCCCTTGGCCAAAAAGGGCGTATGCGTTTTTTCCTGAATATATTCAGGAAAAAACGCATACGCCCTTTTTGGCCAACCAAGCAACCTGGAAAGGCAAATCAGCGCTACAAAGAAGACTCGCTTCCCATCGGTCAAAAGGGCCATGCTGAAAAAAGTGTCAAAACCAGAAATGCAGGACAGGCCATGGAGAAATGGGAGCCTTGCTACACTGATGGGTGGGATGTAAATTGCCAACAGCCACTCTGGAGAAGTGTACGGTGTGTCCTTAAACATCTAAACAACACAGCTTAGTGAGCATAGGGCACTTCCACTCATGGGGGTATAAATTGGGAAAATAAAAAATCAGCAAGACACAAGCACCGCAAAGTTTAGGACTGCCCTGTTGACAAGGACCTCCACTTCATTCCACCTTCAATATCCCAGGAAAGAGAAAAATGGATAAAGAAGTTGTGGTCCTTATGTACAATGGAATATCACTCAGCCATGAAATCAATGTCATAAGGCTAGTAGCAGCATGATGAGTGGATTTAGGTACGACGATTCTAAGTGAAATAAGTCACACAGAAAAGGACACTTCTCATAAGGTATCACTGATAGAGGGAATGTAAAAACCGTTACACTTGAACTGAATTACAAAACAGAACGGAGTCACACATGCAGAAAACACACTATGGCTGCTTAACGGGAAAGGTGAGGTGGGGTGATACATAAAACAAGGGTTTCAAATTAGCTCAGATACCGTTCCATAAACCCAATATGTAATAGACAAGACCTACTCCTTGCTCAGAGAACTGGACTCAACACGCCCTATTCACCGCACAAGAATATATCTGACTAGTAATAATCTTAAAACCTATGTATTGATATCTCTCTGTTAGTGTGTCAAGTGGGTGTAAAGCGGGATAAACACAGCAATGAAAAGCAGCTAAACCCCATTATAAAAATAAATTACTTTGAAAAACCCATGAAACAAAGACAGTGAAAGAGAGCGAAATTCTTACACAATGCGTTCAGGGGCTGTGATGCAACCTGGATTGACCATATCTAGACCCACAGCTGGATGAGACATAAGGGTGGACACTCTTGGGGCTGAGAGGTTTGGTGAGGTTGGGTGAGCAAACGCAGACCCTTTAAAGTAATACTGCGTGGTACCCATCGCATGGGTCCCAAATCTCCAGGTTCAAGGGCATCTTGCTACATCGAAAACATGCATGAGAAACCCAGAAGATGGTACACCGTGTGATGGGGAAAGGTTTCTAAAACGCACCTCATTTCTCATCTCCTTGTGCCCGGGTTCGCCATTCCAGCCGCTTTACTAACAATCTCCCTACTTGGAGCATCAGCACCTTTAACCTCCTGTTCTGTACAGGTTGCAATTTGTCCTGAGGATGAACGGGTAGACGGGGAACCAGTGAGAGACTAGCTCTTGGTGTTGGGACAGGCACAGGTCACTCTATTTTCCCATCAGGAAGAAGAATTAACCACAGGCTCATCCTCCCCCCCGGAACCAGAACAGGGCCTGAAGCCATCCTGCGCTTTTGCGGCCAGCTCCCAAAAAAGCGAGTTGTAAAATGGAGCTTCAGGGCACTGCAATTCACAAACCTGCAGAGTTATAAATGATAACTCTCGTCCACAAATATATTGAGGGAAGGCAAAGAAGAGGATTTGAAATCAAGGCAGAATTGCAGGAAACAGATTTCAGGAGGTAGATTCGAATCGCCTTTAAAGCACATGAAATGCGGCAAAACGTTGACAATGATGCCCTTGGCCAAAAAGGGCGTATGCGTTTTGTCCTGAATATATTCAGGAAAAAACGCATACGCCCTTTTTGGCCAACCAAGCAACCTGGAAAGGCAAATCAGCGCTACGAAGAAGACTCGCTACCCATCGGTCAAAAGGGCCATGCTGAAAAAAGTCTCAAAACCAGAAATGCAGGACAGGCCATGGAGAAATGGGAGCCTTGCTACACTGATGGGCGGGATGTAAATTGCCAACAGCCACTCTGGAGAAGTGTACGGTGTGTCCTGAAACATCTAAAAAACACAGCTTAGAGAGCATAGGGCACTTCCACTCATGGGGGTATAAATTGGCAAAATGAAAAATCTGCAAGACACAAGCACCCCAAAGTTTAGGGCTGCTCTGTTGACAAGGACCTCCACTTCATTCCACCTTCAATATCCCAGGAAAGAGAAAAATGGATAAAGAAGTTGTGGTCCTTATGTACAATGGAATATCACTCAGCCATGAAATCAATGTCATAAGGCTAGTAGCAGCATGATGAGTGGATTTAGGTACGACGATTCTAAGTGAAATAAGTCACACAGAAAAGGACACTTCTCATAAGGTATCACTTATAGAGGGAATGTAAAAACCGTTACACTTGAACTGAATTACAAAACAGAACAGAGTCACACATGCAGAAAACACACTATGGCTGCTTAACGGGAAAGGTGAGGTGGGGTGATACATAAAACAAGGGTTTCAAATTAGCTCAGATACCGTTCCATAAACCCAATATGTAATAGACAAGACCTACTCCTTGCTCAGAGAACTGGACTCAACACGCCCTATTCACCGCACAAGAATATATCTGACTAGTAATAATCTTAAAACCTATGTATTGATATCTCTCTGTTAGTGTGTTAAGTGGGTGTAAAGCGGCATAAACACAGCAGTGAAAAGCAGCTAAACCCCATTATAAAAATAAATTACTTCGAAAAACCCAAGAAACAAAGACAGTGAAAGAGAGAGAAATTCTTACACAATGCGTTCAGGGGCTGTGATGCAACCTGGATTGACCATATCTAGACCCACAGCTGGATGAGACATAAGGGTGGACACTCTTGGGGCTGAGAGGTTTGGTGAGGTTGGGTGAGCAAACGCAGACCCTTTAAAATAATAGTGAGTGGTGGCCATCCAATGGGCCCCAAATCTCCAGGTTCAAGGGCATCTTCCTACTTCGAAAACATGCATGAGAAACCCAGAAGATGGTACACCGTGTGATGGGGAAAGGTTTCTAAAACGCACCTCATTTCTCATCTCCTTGTGCCCGGGTTCGCTATTCCAGCCGCTTTACTAGCAATCTCCCTACTTGGAGCATCAGCACCTTTAACCTCCTGTTCCGTACAGGTTGCAATTTGTCCTGAGGGTGAACGGGAAGACGTGGAACCAATGAGAGACTAGATCTTGGTGTAGGGACAGGCACAGGTCACTCTATTTTCCCATCAGGAAGAAGAATTAACCACAGGCTCAGCCTGCCCCCCGGAACCAGAACAGGGCCTGAAGCCATCCTGCGCTTTGGCGGCAAGCTCCCTAAAAAGCGAGTTGTAAAATGGAGCTTCAGGGCACTGCAATTCACAAACCTGCAGAGTTATAAATGATAACTCTCGTCCACAAATATATTGAGGGAAGGCAAAGAAGAGGATTTGAAATCAAGGCAGAATTGCAGGAAACAGATTTCAGGAGGTAGATTCGAATCGCCTTTAAAGCACATGAAAAGCGGCAAAACGTTGACAATGATGCCCTTGGCCAAAAAGGGCGTATGCGTTTTTTCCTGAATATATTCAGGAAAAAACGCATACGCCCTTTTTGGCCAACCAAGCAACCTGGAAAGGCAAATCAGCGCTACAAAGAAGACTCGCTTCCCATCGGTCAAAAGGGCCATGCTGAAAAAAGTGTCAAAACCAGAAATGCAGGACAGGCCATGGAGAAATGGGAGCCTTGCTACACTGATGGGTGGGATGTAAATTGCCAACAGCCACTCTGGAGAAGTGTACGGTGTGTCCTTAAACATCTAAACAACACAGCTTAGTGAGCATAGGGCACTTCCACTCATGGGGGTATAAATTGGGAAAATAAAAAATCAGCAAGACACAAGCACCGCAAAGTTTAGGACTGCCCTGTTGACAAGGACCTCCACTTCATTCCACCTTCAATATCCCAGGAAAGAGAAAAATGGATAAAGAAGTTGTGGTCCTTATGTACAATGGAATATCACTCAGCCATGAAATCAATGTCATAAGGCTAGTAGCAGCATGATGAGTGGATTTAGGTACGACGATTCTAAGTGAAATAAGTCACACAGAAAAGGACACTTCTCATAAGGTATCACTGATAGAGGGAATGTAAAAACCGTTACACTTGAACTGAATTACAAAACAGAACGGAGTCACACATGCAGAAAACACACTATGGCTGCTTAACGGGAAAGGTGAGGTGGGGTGATACATAAAACAAGGGTTTCAAATTAGCTCAGATACCGTTCCATAAACCCAATATGTAATAGACAAGACCTACTCCTTGCTCAGAGAACTGGACTCAACACGCCCTATTCACCGCACAAGAATATATCTGACTAGTAATAATCTTAAAACCTATGTATTGATATCTCTCTGTTAGTGTGTCAAGTGGGTGTAAAGCGGGATAAACACAGCAATGAAAAGCAGCTAAACCCCATTATAAAAATAAATTACTTTGAAAAACCCATGAAACAAAGACAGTGAAAGAGAGCGAAATTCTTACACAATGCGTTCAGGGGCTGTGATGCAACCTGGATTGACCATATCTAGACCCACAGCTGGATGAGACATAAGGGTGGACACTCTTGGGGCTGAGAGGTTTGGTGAGGTTGGGTGAGCAAACGCAGACCCTTTAAAGTAATACTGCGTGGTACCCATCGCATGGGTCCCAAATCTCCAGGTTCAAGGGCATCTTGCTACATCGAAAACATGCATGAGAAACCCAGAAGATGGTACACCGTGTGATGGGGAAAGGTTTCTAAAACGCACCTCATTTCTCATCTC